>NC_045147.1:7531477-7851384 GCF_008831285.2 Nymphaea colorata | reverse complement strand
GAAGCCACAATAGTTATGTACCTTCCCACAAAATTTTAGAAGATTCTGAATACCCTAGGTACTCAACTGATCTTTCCTACTGGCTGTGGTAGCCTGTTTCTGCGTTTTAGTCCTTCAACCACAATCCGTCCGGATATGGCTGTTGTAACTGATATTTCCAGTGCACTTGGAACTCCAAACTCGCTCTGATACCAATTGATAGGGTTGGTCTCAGCAGCGGCTGAAAATGCTATTGAAGACCAAACCTACTCCCAAGATCTATGGCAGGAGGCACTCTATGGTTCAAGAATATTAGGGTTATATATTTTTTCACCCAGCTGGACAGCAACCCCAACTCAAATTCAAACCTAGGATAGATTTACAAGTAAGGTTAAATCCTGCCCAAGTTTTACCTACAACAAGAACTATAGAGATGCGAGGCTTATTACAATCGAGAACGATACCAAATTGCACCCAAGCTCACTCGGTCATACACATTCATACATCCAAACCATCCTATGAAACCATGCCTAGGCAAATACAAACCATATCCTGAATTACCCCTGGGTGGTCTTAATCAGCCCGGGATTGTGTCCTAAGCAAGAGTGCTTCGGAGGAATCCATGGTCGGCTGGATTGGCCAAAGCTGGCTGCAAACCACACCCCACCTGAGTAGTAGAGGGTGATGTAGATTCTCACCCCTCGAGGCCACGACCGAGGTCTCCTTTAGCTGTCACCAAGGATGAATTCTGGCAGCCTTGGCTGCACCTTTGCATTCAATGTTCTCCTAAAGTGGACCACAACCACGTCCTAGTTCTCCTTGAGTGTGGGTCTGACTGCCCCTCCTTGATCAATGCTAGGCTGGTGGTCCACGTCTGGGCTTCCTTAGTCACCTTCCCAAGTTAGGATGTTGACCTTTTTTACTCCATTGGGTTCATGCTAGAAAAGATCACCTTCTTAAGTTGGCACGGTCTCTTCCTCCAAGCATGTAGAAGGTCTTCCTTTCAATCTCGGCTCAAGGTCTTGGCATGATCTTCTTTCCAGATTGATCTCCTCCTAGGTTAGTATAGTCAACCTTCCAGAATGGGTACACTCGCTGGCTGTTCTCCTTTCCGAAAGGTGATGGATGAGTCACCTTCTGATTAGGTCTCCTTTTGAATGGAGAGTGCTAGCTGGACGAGGACACTCCTGGCCCACGTGGCAGCTATTCCCTCTTCTAATTTGAACTCTTCCCTTTTTTAGCGAGATCCTCTCCAGCCGGTTCTAGCCCTTCCTACCTTGGCGCAAGGATTACCTTCCCTTCCGGTAGCTTCCGGGTCAATCTCCTATCAAGAATATTCTCCAAGACCTCCCTTTCAAGATCGCAAGTGACAGCCACCTTCTACATTGCAATCTCCTCCCTAATTCCTCTCCTTCCGATTTGGGATCCTCCCAAAGATGGGGCAAGGCAAGATATCCTCAAGCCACACGTGGCAGATCCTCTTGGAAATTATTTGAATTCTTTCCCATTGAGCCACAAAGTGTCCTTTCGAATTGATCATGGATATCCTTTCTCCTTGGCATCGAGATCTGCCTTCCAATTATGAATTCCCCAAATCACCCTCCTTGATTGGTTCAGTCAACACACTAGTTGTTGAGGACATACATGGAAATAATTCAAACACTGAGGGTAATTTTGGAAAGGAATGAAAATGCGATTTATCCTACTGCGCTAGGGTTTCATTCAGTCACCGGTGCAATGGCTAAATTTCGGCTGATGGCTTTAGCGCTGAAAATACTGCTCCAATCCGGCCCAAATTTGGCCAGGATGTTCCTAACTTTTAAATGATCTTGTTGATGATGATATTCTGATCTAAACTCTAGTGGATCAACAGATCCCAACAACTGATCAGACCTGTCAGTCTCGGCTCCCTTGACGACAAGTGTAAAAGATAGAACCCAATCTCTTGCTGCAAGTTCCTCCTCGATTCAAACTCCGAATCGCCTCAAACTTGGACAGATCGTGCCTTAGATGCTGGCCGTTCATTGGAATACATCCGCTGATCAGACAATGGTAGCTGCGGGTTCCAGCTCTTTATATTTGGCCAAAGTACAGCCGATACCTCCTTCCTGATTGTCCTCGATTCCTCACCGAAAAATAAGACATGATTCAATCAATATCCTCGAACGAGAATGATTGTATCAACCCCGAGACCGTTTGGATAAAGGCCGGTGTTAGACCATCGTCAGATAAATGGTTGAATGCACTGGAACTTCTCCTAATAGCTCAATTGGTTTTGATATTCGATCTATGTTCAAATGCATTAGGACAAACCTAAGTTAGATGAGATATCCCTCAGATGCATAGGTTGTTTCCATAAGATTAAGATGATCGGATGGAAACCAACAAACTACCATAAGCATCTAGGAGATTCGGTACTTATCATGTAGATTGCCGCCGGTAGTCGATGTGCAAGTTGAAATCCGCTGCCAGAACCATGGGTGTCGTTCCTCTCCTATGCACGTCTCGTTGGCCCTCGGCCTCTAAACTCTCCCGTTGTCGAAGACAATGCACTGTAGGTTGGGAAAAATGCTGTCAAATTCTCTAGTGGTAGCAACCGACCGCTACCTCTCTGGATTTTTCGGCAATCCGCTCACACATTCCGGCAATCATCTCCCAACAGGCCGCTACCTCCCGTAAGATTAACAGGTTCGCCTGAGCTCGTCTTGATCTAAGATGGCTTCCAAAGTGCTGATACGTGACTGGGCTCACGCCCACCTCACCTAGGTTGGCCCTAGGCTACTACAGAAGATAGACTAGGCACGGCCCTCTTGGGTTCCATATGATGTCTTCAACCATATGCACGTTGAGCCTGCTTTGACCTTGGACCCACTTGGTGCTGCCCATCAGATCTTCTTCTCCTCTCGTCTTCTTGCTAAGTCTTGACCCACTTGCCTCCTTGTGCTTGCCCATGGTCGCACTAAGTTCACCTTGGCCGACTAGTTTGCTTTGGGCATTAGGGTCGCCCGCAATCAAGTTATTAAGTTCGGCCTCAGCCTCACTTGACTTTAACACATCTTTGCTAACTAGTTCGCCTTTGCCTACCATGCATTGTCCATGTAGGATAACCTCACTAACAGTTTTAACGCATATTGCAGCCGCTACGCCTCGCTGCCCGATAGCCTCACTTAGATTTCTAACGCTTTCGGAGGTGTCCTCGGCCACTCTCGGTAGTGTCCAAATTAGGCACGTATCAAATCCACCCTCCTTAAATTGAGTTTGCCTCCAAGCTCGTCCTCTATAATCTCCTTGTGTAGATTGCACCACCCTGCTCCACAAGTTACCCACCCCACATACTAACTTAGAGTGAGGTCCATAATCTCTCGAAAGCGACCCAAGCAAGGACTCTTGGTGTCCTTGGAGATATTTGGGCCATGCGTAGTCACCCCAAGCTAGAATCGGGTAAGGTTTATCCCGATCATACACCTGCCCTTGGAGTCGTTTGGGCCCAACCATATGCGGTTTAACTAAGATGCTTTCTTGCTCAACTTGGGCAGTGGGTTCAAATAATGATGGTAGCTGGATTTCCTCTATGGAAATTCTTCTCTTCCATGCTTCTGTTGCACCACTCTGATCCGTTTTACCTTCGCAAGACTCTTGGTCAGGTTTCGGTCCATAGTCCTTTGGGACTATGCCGAGTTGGGACTTTAGTTACACATAAAGCCCCTTGAGCTTTTTCCGATCTTCTAGCCTTGGAACGTGTTTGCCCGAATCAAAGATCATTCTAACTTGCACCCATTCTTGGCTTATATGTTGCTCAATGTCCACTCAGTGTAAGCTTGGAATGATCCAAGTCACGCTTTGATCAGTCTCATATTCGATCATGCCATCCAGACTCTTAAGATCGGGGGTAGTGGCCTTAGAGAAATCAGGAATGAGCTGCTCCTTGTGCATTCAGGAAAACATGCCTTTTTCCCAAGTAGATGCCCATTCCTTGGCCATGTAGGGTTGTTCAAGAGTGAATATGCATTTGCTAAGGATAAGACCTTGGTCTTGCTTCTTCGTGCCTCCTTTTTTTCCACAGTCACGGCCCTCATTCATAGTTGTAGGAACTGGGGTAGTAACCTTAGAAGGTGTCAAGAATTGGTCCGCCCATACACACATGTTGTGAGTACTACCCTCCTTAGGCAACAACTTCATTGCTTTGGAAAGATCTGCCTTTGTGTGACAAGTCTCTATGCTTAGTTCAACTAGTCAGATGTTGTCCTTCTCGAGGCTCAAGTTATCGCCACCCTCCTTAGGTGACCACTTACTCGGTTTGGGAAGATCCCCATATTCTTGGTGCTTCACCATCTCTTCTTGCTCAGCCCTCTCATGCCACTCGAGTCCCATATAAACTCGATTGTAGGCCTTCAAACTTCCAACTGGTCTTGGCTGTGGAGCCATGAGAGTTTCACCTCCTTTTAAGGCCTAAAGGGGATCCGGGGTCTCACTATTGGCAAGGGAATGATCCTTTGTTGTAGGCCTTTGGATTTTAACTTTGGAGACCTGGTATCCCTTTTTGACCTTCTTGGCTGGTGGGGATGGGTTTGTACCCTCCAGAATTATTGGATCTGGTTGGGCTTGGCTTCTACTAACTTCAAGTTGCATCCCTTGGGCATTTGCTCAACTTTCAGATCCTTGGCTGGTTCGGATTTGGCTGGAGTCAATTGGCCTCATGCCTCACATTCCTCCATTTCGGAAAGGGACTTTCTCAATTTGTTTAATATCTGCTGCATCTGATAGCATGGATCTAAGTTCAGCATGTTTTCTTGCACTTTAATTGCTGGAACTTTGGATGGGGTGATCGATGGGCTTTGACGTTGGCTGTCCTTTAAGCTCAACCTGGAATCTCTTCGCGCTTCTAGGTTCTCCAACTCATTGTTTAATTTTGAGAGATGTACTTGGTTGAAAGTTGGGGATATCAATTCCAGTTTATACTCTTTACTTGAGTCCCCTACTCTACGAATATCTCCCAGGTAGACTTGTGCTGCGTATTGGGGTCTTATCACCAATCCCGAAACGCTAAGCAAACCATTTAGCATTACATTAGTCACCCAAAACTCCTGATGCCCTTTATCAATCTCAAGCTCAAAATGAAACTCCTGAATAGTAGGATTGAGAAACATGAGGTCACAATCTGGATTTCTTACAGCTGTGATAATCTCTATTCATGGGTCTTTTCTCATTTCGGTTCCGGCCATCAAGGTGACGTCCTTCTGGTGTATACCCCACTCGTATATGCTAGGTCTTTCTCTTAAGCCATTACAAAGCCCTTTTTTCTCTTTTGACTTGTCGTCAAGGTCTGAAAATCTTTTGTGGACTGAGCCCTCATAGGGATTGCTCCATTGAGCTCAGCCTTGGCTGCATTGGGTGCAGCCCTCCAACCTCTCACTACTGCACTCGCCTGGTGCCGACGGCAGTGTGCTGGCCAAATGACTTGGGCACAGCCAGAGAGTGGTCTTCCACAAGGGAGGGGAAGTAGGCTCGCCTGCTGCTGCACCCACTTGGTGCCTCGGTAGCTGCCAGCCGGGTCCACGTGTGGACCTAAACTGCTGTGCACCTTGGGTTCGATCACCCTAGAGTTATGCCTTGTGCATAACCATAGTCCTAAGGGTAATAATAGGCTGATGGTAGCCTAAAGCACTACTCTAGTAATCGGTGGAATTCAGACCTCAAACTTGGTCAGCACGAAGATCAAATAGTTATATGACCCTCCACAAAATTTCAGGTCAATACGAAATGAATAGCCCACTGTAACACTCCAATTACCCTCGCCGACTACACCCCAAATAAAATCTACACCCCGGACAGAATGTGTCCGTCCGGCCTGAGTGACTGGTATAGGGTCTGGGACCTGAAATTTTAGGAAAAATCAAGTCCAGTGCACCATTTTCCCTTGAATCCATAATAGTTATGCACCTTCCCACAAAATTTCAGAAGATTCCGAACTCATTTACCCTAGGCACTCGACTGATCTTTCCTACTGGCTGTGGTAGCCTGTTTCTGTGTTTTAGTCCTTCAACCACAAGCCGTCTGGATATGGCTGCCTGTTTTTGTGTTTTAGTCCTTCAACCACAAGCCGTCTGGATATGGCTGTTGTAACTGATATTTTCAGTGTGCTTGGAACTCCAAACTCGCTTTGATATCAATTGCTTGGGTTGGTCCTAGCAACGACGGAAAATGCTGCCGAAGACCGAACCTATTCTCAAGATCTATGGAGGGAGGCGCACTATGGTTCAACAATGTTAGGATTATACAATTTTTCACCTGGCGGGACAGCAAGCCCAGCTCAAATTTAACCCTAGGATAGATTTACAAGTGAGGTTAAATCCGGCCCAAGTTTTACCTACTACAAGAACTACAAGGATGTGAGGTTTATTACAACCGAGAACGATACAAAATTGCACTCAAACTCACTCAGTCATGCACATTTATACATCCAAACCTGTCAAACCATGCCTAGGCAAATACAAACCATATCTCGAATTACCCCTAGGTGGTCTTAATCAGCCCGGGATTGTGTCCTAAGCAAGAGTGCTTCGAAGAAATCCACAGTCGGCTAGATTGGCTAAAGCCGGCTGCAAACCACACCCCACCCGAGTACTAGAGGGTGATGTAGATTCTCACCTCTCGGGGCTACGTCCGAGGTCTTCTTTAGCTGTCACTAAGGATGAATTCTGGCAGCCTTGGCTGCACCTTGGCATTCAACGTTCTCCTCAAGTGGACCGCAACCACGTCCTAGTTATCCTTGAGCGTGGGTTTGACTGCCCCTTCTTGATCAATGCAAGGATGGTGGCCCACGTCTAGGCTTCGTTGGTCACCTTCCCAAGTTAGGATGTTGATCTCTTTGACTCTATCAGGTTCATGCTAGAAAAGATCACCTTCCTAAGTTGGTGTGGTCTTTTCCTCCAAGCACGTGGAAGGTCTTCCTTCAAGTCTCGGCTCAAGGTCTTGGCGTGATCTTCTTTCTGAACTGATCTCCTCCTAGGTTAGTGCAGTCAACCTTCCAAAATGAGTACACTCGCTGGCTGTTCTTCTTTCCAAAAGATGATGGATGAGCCACCTTCCGATTAGATCTCCTTCTGAATAGGGAGCGCTAGCTGGAGGAGGACACTACTGGCCCATGTGGCAGCTATTCCCTCTCCTAATTTGAACTCCTCTCTTTTTTAGGGAGATCCTCTCCAGCCGGTTCAAGCCCTCCTACTTTGGCACAAGGATTACCTTCGGTTTCGGTAGGTTCCGGGTCAATCTTCTTCCAAGAATATTGCACGAGACCTCCCTTTTAAGATCTCATGTGACAGCCACCTTCCACGTTGCAATCTCCTCTGTATTTCCTTTCCTTCCAATTTGGGCTCCTCCCAAAGATGGTGCAAGGCAAGATATCCTCAAGCCACACGTGGCAGCTCCTCTTGGAAATTATTTGATTTCTTTCCCAATGAGGTGCCAAGTGTCCTTCCGAATTGATCTTGGATATCCTTTCTCCTTGGCGTCGAGATCTGCCTTCCAATTATGAATTCCCCAAATTGCCCTCCTTGATTGGCTTAATCAACACACGAGCAGTTGAGGACATCCATGGAAATAATTCAAACGCAAAGGGTAATTCTAGAAATGAACTAAAACGCGATTTCTCCTTCCGTGCTAGGGTTCTGGCCAGTCGCTGGTGCAATGGCTGAATTCCAGCCGATGGCTATAACGCTGGAAATACTGCTCCATTCTGGCCCAAAATTGGTCAGAATGTTCCTAACTCCTGGACGATCCAGTTGATGATGATATTCTGATCTAAACTCTGGAGGATCACCAGATCCCGATGACTGATCAGACCTGTCAGTCTCGGCTCCCTTGACTGCAAGTGTGGAAGTTAGAACCCAATCTCTTGCCGCAAGTTCCACCTCCATTAGAACTCTGAATCGTCTCAAACTTGGATAGATCGTGCCTTAGATGCTGACCAACAAAATGATATAGGTTCCATTGTCATTTCACCGTCTGTTCGCTGGAATACATCTGTTGATCAAAAAATGGTAGCCACAGGTTCCAGCTCTTTATATTCAGCAAAAGTACAGCCGAATACCTCCTTCTTGGTTGTCCTTAATTTCTCGCCTTAAAATAAGACCCAATTTAATCAGTATGCTCGCACGAGAATGACTGTATCAACCCCAAGACCGTTCGGATAAAGGCCAGTGTTAGACTGTTGTCGAATAAATGGCTAAATGCGCCAGAACTTCTCCTAATAGCTTGATTGGTTTTGATCTTTGATCTATGTTCAAATGTGTTAGGACAAACCTAAGTTAGACGAGATATCTCTCAAATGTATAGGTTGTCCTCTCGTTAGATTAACACAATCGGATGGAAACCAGCAAACTACTGTAAGCACCTAGGAGATTCGGTACTTATCTTGTAGATTGTCGCGGGTAGTCGATGTGCAAGTTGAGATCCTCCGACAGAACCACATGTGCTATTCCTCTCCTATGCAGGTACCGCTGCTCCTCGGCCTCTAAACTCTCCCGTTGTCAAAGAGAATGCACCGTAGGTTGAGGAAAACACTGTCGAATCCTCCGGTGGTAACAACTGGCCATTACCTCTCTGGATTTTCTGACAATCAACTCACACGATAAAGAGCAATTTGGGTTGTAGTGCCTCACGGCCACACCCTAGGGGCCAAGAATGTCCATGCGGGGGAAGAGAGAGAAATCTCAAATTTTCATTTCCAAAAGCTTAATATCATTGTGTCGGTTTTAGCCTTTATAGTTTGGCTGAACCAGTTCCTACTCTTGTCTCAGGTTGAGACGTTACAAAAGCAACTCTAAAGTAAATGAAATAGTACATAAGTAAAAACGAGTCACTAACTCAGACAAAAAATAAGAAATGAATTGGGCGCTCAGCCTGCACTTTCCCATGTTCGCCTGAGCACATCTTGATCTAAGATGGCTTCTAAAGTGCTGATATGTGATTGGGCACACACCCACCTCGCCTTGGTTGGCCATTGGCTGCTGTAGAAGATAGGCTAGGCACGCCCCTCCTGGGTCCCATATGATGTCTTCAACCATATGCATGTTGAGCCTGCTTTGACCTCGGATGCTCTTCTTCTCTTGTCCTCTTGCTTAGTCTGGACACACTTGTCTCCTTGTGCTTGCCTGTGGTCGCACTAAGTTCACCTTGCCAACTAGTTTGCTTTGGGCATTAGGGTCTTCTGCAATCAAGTTGCTAAGTTCAGCCGACTAGTTTGCTTTGGGCGTTAGGGTCGTCCGCAATCAAGTTGATAGTTTGAAAGTTGTGAAGAAGGGACTATATTGAAACCAAGCAGTGATTGTCACTATTAATTAAAAGGTTGTAATGGAGGAAATAGAAATATATGTATGGTTAAGGGATTGCTCCTTTGGTATTGCACAAGAACTTGTTTATTTATGGATTTAATATCTCACTAGGAGTGAGTTTCGAGCTGACTAACTCGAGAACTTATAGTTCTAAATTTTTGCTGGTGAACCTAGAGTGTTGAGGTGACTTTAAATGGGAATAGTCAAAGCTCAAGCAATCTTTTTTTTTTGGGTGATATGCAAAAGGTATAACAACACACTAGGCAAATCTCTCTCTGAAATCCTTCACCCACAATCGTGAGTGGAGGGAAAGGGGGAGTCCCGGCGGCTCCCCCTTACCCTCCAGTCATTTTTAGGTGGAGGGCATTGAGGGCTCCCTCCGCTTGATAATGGGAGAAGATTAAGAGGAAGCCATGGCAGCTGTCCCCTTGCCATCACATAGGGGGAGAGACACTGGCTGTTAGAGGAGAGAGGGTGGAGGAGGGGGAAGATCTTAGGTGTTCGATCATAGATTGGATGACTCAGGTTTGTTGTCCCATGGTGATACAGACACACAAACACACACACACACACACATGGGAGAATGAAAATCAAGGGGCTGACATTCAAGATCTCACAACACATCAATTTTTTAAGCATGATTCTTATAAAAAAGTTGTGCTCAACCTATCCATATGATTGGCTTTTGCAAAATAATAGGATAGCACACATTAAAACATGACGAATGATATTTAGTTATACATACAAATAAACATATTTGTTGGTCAAATAGCATTAGAAAAAAAACACCAAAACATTCTCTTTTATGCATAACACCAAGCTTTTTTTTTTCCTTAAAAGTGTGTCAAAATACCTTTTTTGGCAATGTTTAGCCTCAAGCATTATGTAACTTTAAACCCGAAAAAGCATGAAAGGAAAAAAAAAGTAATAGAAACACTTCTTTGTTCTTTAAGAAAATTCACATTCTTTCATCAACAACTTCATTCTGATAGTTCAAGGAGAAAATGGAATTTGTTAAATTCATCTATAGAAATTGTGAAGCCTCTGTCTCTCTCTCCCTCTAATATGCACACGTTGTATCTTATGCATACATATAGAAATAGAAATTGTATTTGCCTTTATCATAATTAATAGTTCAAAGGTTTTTGGTCATTCAAATCAAGAATATATTGCATGTTATCATCCTTAAAGAAATAGCATGTTAGGTTAGCAATCATAAAATTGGGATTGCTGTTTATAGAAGTTCAAAGATAAAGTCTGAACTTTTTCTATCTTATAAAATTTCAATCTAGTCGTGTTAGAAGACTTTTCGATGTTAAACTGATCATTAGGAATGATTAGTTCCTAATTATTAGAGAGTCAATGGAAACATAAGTAACACCATGATGGGGCAATGCATCACTTTCAAAAGGAAAAAATGTTATGAACAGGACAATTGAAAATTTTTGACATGATGTAAGCATACATTAGCAATAGCCCTTCCAAGCAATTATTGCAGATGGTAGTATGCCACCTCAAATCAAATGCTTAAGAGAAAAAATATACAAGAAAAGTTAAGGGAAACAAGGAATTGAGATCATGGAACATATAGATCTCATATGAGCAGCAACGATAGACCATGAAGAGGATAAAATAGCAGAAGAAATTCGAGAAGCTCATTAGTCAAGCAACATAAAAAAGAACGACACATGCAGTGTTATGAAACAAGCCATTTTTTTTGCCACACATTAGAAGAGGAGATAAACGCGGATGAAAAATCGAGCATATCACGACATTGATTAGATCATCTATTGGAGAAAAGGAACAATTATTTAGCTGACAAAAAATCAAGTAGGTGAAGTATTAAAACAAATCCATCAAGGACTTTTACCTATTTTCAAACAGTTTCTAGTCTAATCCATGTTTTTTACTATGGCCTTTGAAGTTGTTGCCTAGAAAGAGTTACAACAACTAAACTGGCCATCACCATTCAGCAAAAAGGACAAAAAAATAAATCCTATCAAAAACTTCAATGAAAATCCCTTCTAAAATAAAAAAGAGAGAGTGTGTGAGATGAAGGCTAGGGAATAGATAAAAAGAAAGAGGGAGAAGTTCTGAAAGGGAATGATGATGCATTTTGGAAATGGCCCAGAGAGAGAGCGGGGAGGGATACAAATGCTCCTCAAATTGTGTGGAAAAAAAATTAACAAGAGCTCCAAATTTAACAAAAAATCCAAAAAACTGGAAAAAAACCTAAAACTGAGCATCAAGTAAAACCAAGGAAAGAGAATCAGAACAATGAGGATAAGGCAAAACCCACTTACCCAGGTTGCGTGAGCAAGCTTGCTCTTTCAACTACAACCTTCTGGCTTCACTTTTTCCTCATCCCACCTTTGCACATCAAAGTTAAACTTTCTCGATGGAGGATTCACCTCCATGCCTCTGCCTCCTAGCGTCTGCTCAATCCATATCCTCCCTATCTTCTTCTTCTCTACTTCTTTGTCCTAATCCTCCTCCTCCTCCTATTCCTCTCCTATTCTACTCTTTTCTCTGATTCCATGAATCATCAAACACATAAAACAACCCTAATCCACCATGAACATGAGCAAGAAAATGAAACCTCTAAAAAAATTTGAAGCTCTCGAATAAGATTTGTCCTTTTCATGTGGGGACAACATGAATTCAGATGAAAAGAGGGGGAGGGAAAAGAAGATTGAGAAATTGACCAAGAAAGTGGTAGACTTAACATAGCAAGTGAATGAGTGTGTAGGGAAAGGAAGGAAATGAGAGATGCCTTATACTGTAACATTCACATTAAGAACAGTTCCCCAAACTAATCTTGTTAGCATATTTCATTATCATTATCCATAACCACCTAATTTGTCAATTTAGTTGAGTTAATTGATAAGAGAATGTGTGTTACCAATAAAGTTATCATGGCACATTATCTAGGTGTTTCTTATTCAATGGTTGCTTGTGTTTCATATTTGTGCCATGATTATTATCTACGAAGCATCATCAAACTTCTCCATCCTTAGCAATTGGATGTTAAAGTGCAAAAACATTTTTAATCTTCTAACAACGAGAAAATCCACAAACCATTGTAAGTTGGTATATCATCATATGAATGCAAACTTTCCTTCTAATAAAATCAATAGTTATAAACTTTTTGTAGCTTGTCGTATGATTTGGTGGCAATACATGTTCTTATCGAATATATATTTCTAAACTAGTATTTATGGTTGCTAACTTGTTCATGCTCAACCTATGCTGATGCTGCTTTAGTAATAGCAAGTTGTTATGGTTGTATGCTTGTTTGTGCTCTTTGTTGCATTTGAACATTTGTAAATATAATTTCCTTTATGTTGAGGAAAATCATAGCTGTGAGAAGAAAAAGCTACATGCATCATGTGCTTGTTGCATGTGGTCTAGTGTATTGATTTTAGAGAGAGGACTGTATGAATCATATTTCTAGCATATTATTGATTGCAAATGAATAGGGATAAATTGATCACAATTATTTGTGATGCCCACATCAAGGGAAAGAGAGTATATGAAGGCACTTGTTGTGCTTGCATTTCAATCAAAGTCTTCGAAAGCAAGATGACATGTAAGATGCAATACATTTCATAGCTTTTAAAAGCTTTGGTGTATGTCTATATACCAAAAATATGTATATATAATCTCATTGTAGGTCCATACTTCTTCCCATTATTGTTGTAAATGGTGCGGATTAGGATATAAATATAATTTGTAATTTATTTAAATCCATGTTCACATATATAATCGAATATCATGTTGCAATACAAAGTGAAAACCACAGACCAGTTATATTTATTGGATTTCACAAATAGTGAGACTGGATCAAACTCTGGAGTTATATATATATGTGTGTGTGTGTATATATATATATATATATATATATATATATATATATATAAAATCAAAATTTAATGAATTCACAAAAGAATCAAGAGATAGCAGGAATTCTAATGCTTAAAATAAAATACTTCTATTGCAACAATTAAAGTTCTACACAGTTTCAAAACGTAATCAGATGCTTACACAAAATAAATAAAATAAAATAAAGAGAAGAACCCAAATTTATATGTGAGGGCCCTTTTGAAAACACTATAGTTCATTGATCTTCAATAACGCATCGTTCTCTTCTCCAACATGTGCAGCTTTTAATCTCCTTGCTGTCGCTCTACTTCCCTTTCCAATATGTTGTGAATTGCCTAAGAAAAAGTATTCAGTTCACAACACGTTAAAAAGCAAAATGGCAACTATACATTGTTGATTGAGCGCAATAATAGAACACTCTTTATATAGACCCATATACATGCATGTTAAACAGTTATTAATACAAAATACAAATCGGTGTTAAGTGTCTTACGTGACAAAAATGACTAAGACTTGTTTAATGCTGGCTCACTCAAGCTTAGACTAATCCACTTGTTCTTTCTTGTGTGAAATTGCAATATGCAACCCACTACCATTGGTTGCTAAAATACAAAATGATCCTAAAACTAAGCAGCTAAATACTAAAAACCATAAACTTCAAAGAATACTAATCTAAACTTTCAGCTACAATAAGAAAGTACCAAAATAATAAATCTTCAAGCAAAACATGCACTTTCTCTCTCTAGAATAGTTTGTATTTAAAACCTAAATTATGTACTAATTTACATCTAAAACTATTTTTTAAAAAAAGATAACTATTTTTTCTACCAAACTATACTAAGGACCACAAAAAACACAGCATAACATCATAGACTGGATTTCCTCCCTCTAGAACATGCTTATGTGGTAAATAGAAGTTTGCATATTAAGTCAGCTGAAATTAAGTACTAACAATATTCTTTATCAAACAATGATACTTCGAAGAAGAGAGACCTAATTAGTTTATTAACTACAATAGAAATTTATAGTATAAAAAGAGATGACATGCACAATCTTAATCTAGAATAGGAAAATACAATAAAGAGCAATCCAAGCACTAGAATTAAGTATAAATCACAATTCATGCATAATTTTCACATTAAATCCCAACTGTTATATATATATATATATATATATATATATATATATATATATATACACACACACACACACACTCACATATAAGATAGAGAGAGAGGTTTCCATAAAAAGTAACTTAACATTGAAATTGTATATTATGTCCCTGATAAAAAATCAATCAAATTCCAAAATACCATTCTTCAAGATAAGAGTAATGCAATACCAGACCAGCCATTCTTCAATCTTTGCTTTATTTTTTCCTAGTTATATTTGATAGGTAGGAAGACTGATGAGAGCCTTCAACATGTAACGTATTCAAGGTTTGCCACACTCCTGTGTGTAGATGTAATCAATACGAAGACATTCTTTTGCACTTATCCCTTTACACTCTTTATCATCTATTCTTGGCTTCTACAGTATTAGAAACATAATCAAAAACCAAATTGTCATGAAAAAGGCTCATGAAGAACTCTGAATGACCACAAACTTTTAAAATCATGAGGGCAGTGATCACAAACATGAAAAAGCAGCTAATCAAGGACAGGAAAACTCTACAACAGGAGAACAAACACAAACCATGCATGCAAAACATGACTTACAAATGACAACTTTCTATTCCACAAGTTCAGAGGAGGATGTTGGCCAGATTCTATCATGGTTGGGGTGGCAGCTACAGACACAAAAAGTAGAGAGGAAATGAAAGGATGAAGTGCTTAGCCATTTTCTGTTTGTTTCCAATCTTTGAAAAATGAGAAACAGGTGAAAGGAATTTGCAGAAGACAGTAGCTATAAGTGCATATATAAAAATTGTCCTCACGTGAATCCATCAACTATATCAATGAACTATATATATACTGAGCCAAGCCAATCGAGGCTCAGGCTTGGTTCATTGAGACTTGAAAAGTAGGCCTAAACTCACCCTTTTAATAAATAAATGAGTTTAAGCTCAGGTATTCTCCAGTCATTTACATCTGATCAGCAAATGGCTTGACCATTTTCTCTACATCAGAAGCACTGTAGCGATCATATGTTTGGTGAATATTTAGTAACTATTGCACAATCAAAAGATAAAGATACAAACATGATCAATATACATGACATTCATAATTTCCAAGAAAGCTCAGGCTTTATTTTAAATCTCTTGTACCTTCCAACTGCTTTAGTGCAAGAATAAAAAGCTGTGTATCATACTTGTATGATATAAAATGTGGAATAAAGTAAATAAATCAGTATTGTGTACATGTACAACAAATGCCTAGAAAAATGAAGTGTAAGTGCATCAAGAGCTCCAGCTAGAATCATGATCAAATCAAGTTGATAAGGGTAAATATTTGGAAGTGAATAGTCATTCTAGATTCCCAACAAAGGAGCAACCAAAGCATGATATTTACAAAACTAACAATTGTTGCTGAAGTTCAGTTGCTTCACTTGCCAAAATTGACTTCTCCTCATAAACTTCTCCAGCATGCTGGAGAGAGAGGGAGAGAGGGAGAGAGATATTTAATCACTATTAAACTCAAAAACTTTAAGAAAAATCAATAAACAACCATGTTGTTAGCTTCCCTTGCATGTGCCAACTTGCATTGGGACTAGAAACCCAAGAAAGATGCATATTGAAGTACTCGCATGCATGGAGGCTCCATTGGTGTTTGTATTTGTAGCAATATCATACGTGTATATGTAAAAGTTTCAGATGGAATAGGAAAAGGAGATAGATGAACACCACTTTCTCCAAGCTAACCTTTATCCAAACCTTGTGTTGCAATGCTTAACATCATGAATCAAGCTAATTGAGTTCCATAATCAAACCATTTGATGTGAATTGTGGATCAACTACAAATACTGGTAACATCACAATAAGTCCCATTGTGTGTGTGTGTGTGTGTGTGTGTGTAGAGAGAGAGAGAGAGAAAAAGAGAGAGAGAGAAAAAAAAGAATTTTATGCTATGTTATGTTATTGGATGGCCAAAAATTAAAAATTAGTCACTAAAAGAACATATATATGTTATTATTGCATTGGACATCTCTTATGCATATTAAACAAGCATCAAATCGAAAGGAAAATCTGAAATATTTCCACGTCATAATGCATAACACCAATAGTGTTGAACAATTCCAACTCCAACGTGACACCTAATGGTGCTAGAAACAACCATCATCACATGGAAGGAATCAAAAGAAAAAATATAAATATCATAGTAAGCAACCATACTACCACATTGGTTTAGCATGGAACATCATAGGCTTTCCAACAATAAGATAGAATTATAAACTTTCCATTTTAAAGCTACTGTAAGTTTATTGGATTGCATACACTCTTTAAAATAAGATCCTTATTCTCAAAATTGAACCACTGCAATATCAACCCAATGACTGTCTTTGATGCATTCTTCATCTTGGATATTAAGCTGCTCTAAGGCTTTGCAATCAGTTCCTTTCAATTGTTTAGCATAAAAAAAGAAAAAGGCTATTTAATATGCCTTTTCCCTATGCAAATATAAGAGTATATAAGGGACCATTTGATTGTCCAAAGATAAGCTAAAACATCCACAATTACTACAATACCTGACTGAACTTGTGATACTATAATGCTGAACTGTTGGCTATTGTTACAGTAGCTTACTTTGGCAAAGGACATGTATAACAATTATTTTTTAATAGGTGAATTATTTGATAACCTGCAAAGAAATTTGGTTTCAAGGTTCTACGTATATTCATGAGTAAATAGATCATAGTGCACACATTGAAAGGGAATAAAAACAAGAAAATGTATAAAGACATAAAATGCTAAAAGAAAATGAAGAAAGAGAAGAAAGCAACCCTCTAAACGAGAGTGACCTTGCTTTACGAGAGTTGAAGAGTTAAAGCCAATGGTACCTGTTAAAGATGTAAAAGAGTTTTTCTGAAATATTAGAAAGTTAGGGAGGAGGTTTAAAACTTATAGTTGTTGGACTACTTTTGTAAAGTCTCCAACCCTAATCTCTTTTAATAGAGATCAGGGTCACGTTAATGTATTATTCTTTTCGGCTCTCTCTCTCTCTCTCTCTCTCTCTCTCTCTCTCTCTCTCTCTCTCTTAACATGGTATCAGAGCAAGGTGTGGCATCGACAGCAAGGTGAGTTTTCTGATGACCATCTTCTCCGGCGATCATCTTCTCCGGGGACCACCTTTCCGGCGAACAACCAAGTGAATTCTTATTCTTTATAGTTCTTTCATCCTCCCTCTTGTCATCGCCCATCCTCTATTCCCTCTTGTCACCCAATAAGGAGACGGTGAGAGAATAGGGTTTGGGCATGTTGTGTGGAGAAGGACCTGATCACTCCTATGTGGAAGGCGTCATCAGATCCTCAAGTTGATCTTGTGGATGCTACTTCAACAGTGATTGGAACTTCATGTTGATCATGTAGGGCAGAGTGTTGTGGGTGCAGCGTGACTTGTAAAGCTACTGTTTGTGAAGTCTATATGTTGTTTATGAATGCAGTTTTGATATGAGCAGAATCTTCTATAGATCGTGGATGTAAAATCAGTAAAGTGAGGCTGCGTGAGGGTGGACTGCTACTGATTCTTAGTGCAAGATCTGTAAGTTGATATCGTTGATTCCTTTGTCGTGTGGACAGCTAGTTTTAAGTGAAACAGCTGAGTTATAAGTGGCAGCAATCTTCAGTCGATTGGGGAACAAATTCCAGTCATCGACTGAAACAGTTTATTCAATATAGAAGCCTGATTTATAAACTTTCAGATCTGATATTGAGTTTGAGTCATCGGCTGAAACAGATTATTCTATATTGTTGCCTATTCTATAGAGTTTCAGATCTGATATTGGAGTTATAAGTTTATTTTCCAGATTCGTCTGTGTTGCAAGTGATATTTCTCTAATATTAGTGATCAGTACATTATGTTTTCTGTTCAGACCTATAAGTGACAATGATTTCCTAGCCTCTTAACTTGTGCGGCAATCTGGTCTTCTTTATTTACTATGGCTGAAAATAGCAAATCTGAAGGGACTACTGAATACAAGATGGCTGGGAATTCCTTCTCTTATGGAACCACGAACAAGCTTAATGGTTCAAATTATGAAATATGGTATAGGGTATTCATAATGTCAGTGGCTGGTCATAGGAAGAAATATATTCTTGAGGAGGATGAACCTACTGAGAAAAAAGGGATATATATTGTGTGAGATGAAGATAATTATATTGTTATGTCTTGGATTATGAATAGTGTGGAGTCTCATATAGCCCCAACTATTGCATATTATACCAAGGCCAAGGATATGTGGTCATTCTTGAGGAAGACATACTTGCATGTCACTAATGTCGTCAAAATCCTACAACTGGAAGAGGAGTTATGCAACATACGACAAGGGGATTAGGTCCTATCTCAGTATTTTGCTACATTGACTGCTGCATATGAATGGTTAAAGGCTCTTCGTCCACCTTTCAAGCATTGTTATGCAACACTTTGAAACTGGTATGGTAGCGAAGTTCCTATCTAGCCTATCTTCAGAATACTCTATGGCAAAGTCTCAAATTATCACAGGTAGTGATCTTCCAGATCTAGCAGACACGTATAATAGGTTGAGTCAACTTGCAGCCACTCTTTCTCAGAATACGCATGACACACCAATCTCTACACTTGTGATATCAAGAGGAAGGGGCCCTAGTTCTTTTGGTGGCACTAGGGGATGTGGTACAAGCCATGGTGCAGGACGTGGCAGATGTCAGTGCTCTTATTGTGGCAAAATTGGTCATCTAGAGGATCGTTGTTGGGACAAGCATCCTCACCTCCATTCGAACGTGTCCTCTGGATGTGGTGGAGGTAGAATCGCCACCTGCAAAGGTCTTTCTTCATCCCAAGCAGCCCACTCAAAGGCAACAATATCTATGGTTGAGTCTTCTACTGATCCTTCTATATCCATATCGTATTCCCTTAACTCAAGTAAGGATGAATATGATCGTGTTCTTGCTCAGAGGTCTGCCTCTACATCTGCTTCTACATCTGTCGATGCTACTGTTATAGACTCAGCATTCTCTGTTGGTACTTCTACTGATGATCCAGGTATGACATGGATGATAGATTCTGGTGCTTCTAGACATTGTTGTAATCAAACACAGAATTTTTCATCTTTGGTCATACTCTCTACACCACAGCATGTCAGGCTGAATGATGGCAAGCTATCTCATGTTTTGGGCAGCAGTGATATCTACCTCCCACATTTAGGCACTGTTACGCGTGTGCTATATGCTCCTCAGTTTTCTGTTAACTTGTTATCTGTTAAACAAATAGCTATTCATTTAAAGTGTAAAATCATTTTTGACCTTGGGTCTTGTTCTTTTCAGGACTTACTAACTGGGAAGATGATTGGTGGCGGCCATGAACGTGAGGGACTTTATTTTTTGTCGATCCCAGTTGATGTTGCTGCATCTTCAGTCCCTTTGAAGCCTTCTCCTTTCCAATGGCATCTCAGACTGGGTCATCCGTCAGTACCAAAAATTCGTCGCATGTTTCCAGATATTCCTGCATCAGAGTCATTCTTATGTGATGCTTGTCAGTTGGGCAAGCATACACGGAGCGTCTTTCCGTCGAGTCAGAGTCCGTTTGATCTTATTCATGTGGATGTATGGGGTCCTAGTCGGGTTCCTTTTCGGTCATGTTTTCGATATTATCTTGTTCTTGTTGATTATTTTACTAGAGTCACTTGGGTTTTCTTGTTAACGGAACGATCTGAAGTAATATGTATTCTTCAAAATTTTATCAAGGAAATAAAAACTCAGTTGGACTCATTGTCAAAAATATTTGTACTGATAATATTCTTGAATTCAAGTCTTCCATTCTACTTCAGTTTTATGCCAATCATGAAATTCGACCTCAATATACTTGTCCACATACATCCCAACAAAATAGTGTAACCGAATACAAACATCGACAACTCCTAAATGTAGTTTGTACCCTTATGTTACATTCTCACATGTCTACCTATTTTGGGGGTGATTCTATTCTTACTGTGTGTTACCTCATTAATAGATTACCCTCTTCCTCCATTCAAAACCGTATTCCAATTCAAATTCTATATCAGGGCATTCATTATTTCATTTACCTCCCAAAGTTTTTGGATGCACTTGCTTTACACATATCCTAGGCCCAAACAAAAATAAACTTGCTGCCCAAGCCATCAAATGTGTCTTTATTGGCTACTCAACCAATCAAAAAGGATATAAATGCTTTGATCCCCTAACTAAGAAAGACATTATCAATGCAAATGTTACCTTCTTTGAGTCTCGTCCTTATTTTCCTCTGTCAATTCCCTCTTTGTCTGAGATGCATGCACCTATACCTCTTCCTATTCCACCAGTGTCACTTGAGTCATTTCCATCATTTCAACCGAGGGCATATGAACGTTTTCTTGATCCTTCATTGGTTTACACTCATCATCTAGGTCCCTCTCTCAACTGTCCACCAGCATCATCTCAAGAGATAAGCTCCACTAATAAGACTGACTTAAATGATGACCATTCTGCAGCAGATCTCCCTATTGCCATTTGCAAGGGCAAGCAACAGTGCACATTACATCATATTTCTAATTTTGTCTCTACTGCCCATCCAAGTACAAGTTTGGTGCAGTTTGATCAAGCTGTATCTAGTCATGTTATCCCTTATTCTCACCATCACGTCCTATTAGATCCACGTTGGTGACAAGCCATGCAGGAGGAAATGGATGCTCTTCTTTCTCGGGAGACTTGGGATTGGTAGACCTCCTGACGCACTGTGATGTGGTTGGATCACGATGGTATTCACCATCAAGTATCATTCTGATGGTTCAATTGAAAGGTTCAAGGCTCGTCTTATCACAAAAGGGTATGCTCGGTTAGGCACTATTCGATTGATTATATCTCTTGCTGTCCAGCGAGAGAGGCTTTTTTTTCAGCTGGATGTGAAAAATGCATTTCTGTATGGTGACCTTTCTAAAACTGTCTATGTGAAGCAATCACCTACTTTTGAGCGACAGGGAGAGTGTTCCATGGTATGGAAATTAAAGAAGACTATTTATGGACTTAAACAGAGTCCTCGTGCATGGTTCTAGAAACTTACTGAGGAGTTATCTAAGTGTGGATTTCACCGATCCCAACTTGATCACTCATTGTTTATCAAGCGAGGCTCAACAGGAATGGTGATATTGATTGTCCACGTGGATGATATTGTTCTTATTTGAGAAAATGTTCAATGGATAGCTCAAACAAAGGAGTTTTTACAGCAACGCTTTGTTACAAAAGACCATGGACAACTCTGTTATTTTCTTGGTATTGAGGTGACTCGTAGTAATAAAGGAGTTGTAGTGTCTCAAAGAAAATATGTTCTTGATCTTCTGCAGGAAACAAGACTATTGGGGGCTAAACCTGCCACACTTCCCATGAATCCTCGCATTCATATACATGATGATGACTTAGAGCCGTTTGACTCTAGATCTTACAGATCTTTGATAGGGAAACTATTATATTTGATTGTCACTTGCCCCGACATTAGCTTTGTTGTGAATAAGTTAAGCCAGTTCATAGAAAAACCCCGAAAAGTTTATTGTTATGCTGCTCTAATGATTGTCAGATACTTGAAATCAACCCCGAGAAAGGGGCTATGGTTCAAAAAGGGAGAATGTGTTGACATCGAAGTGTATAGTGATGTTGATTATGCAGGGTCTGTAGATGATAGGAAGTCTACTATAGGTTTTTGTGCCTTTATGGGAGGTAATCCTATTTCCTGGAGGAGCAAGAAGCATAATGTGGTGGCTCATTCTAGTGCTGAGTCGAAATATAAGGCTATGGCTCAAACTGCGGCTGAAATGTCGTGGGTTAGATCACTACTTTTAAAGTTGGGTGTTTCAGTAAATCTCCCAATGAAGATGTATTGTGACAACAAGGCAGCTACATATATTGCTAGCAATCTTGTCTACTATGAGAGGACTAAACACATTGAAGTGGATTGCCACTACATTCGAGACTTAGTTCAAGAAGGAATTGTTAGCGCTATTCATGTCTCCTCATAAGATCAGGCAGTTGATATCCTCACTAAAGCTCTTCCCATAGGTGATTTCCTGAGATGTTGTAACAACCTGAGCATGATTGATATATATGCTCCAGCTTGAGGGAAAGTGTTAAAGATGTAAACGAGTTTTTCTAAAATATTAGAAAGTTAGGGAGGAGGTCTTTAAATAGCTTCTTATAGTTGTTGGACTACTTTTACAAAGTCTCCAACCCTGATCTCTTTTAATAGAGATTAGGGTTACGTTAATGTATTATTCTTTTCGGCTCTCTCTCTCTCTCTCGTAACAGTACCTTTTCCTTCATTACATAAAAAGGATAAAGAAGGTTTTTACTTTTCACTATTTTAGAAATTACTGTTATATATCTAGTTTTATTTTTTCAGAATTTCAAGAGAGACCAAGTTTTCCAAACGTTTCATGGCATTTTACCAAAAACAGATATAACTGACCCCCCGTGGCTTTGCCCCTGGTTTATGGAATATAAAAACTAATGAAATTAGAGAATACATGGGAATCTCTATGAGCAGTCCAATCAGATTTGATCACATGGCTCACAAAGTGTCATGTTCTCATGCATGTACTAGATGAATACACAGATATAGATATATATGATAACTCTTATGCAACTGTGCTCTAGAATCTGCTGCCTTAGATGAATTTGAATCCCCTTCAAGAATATAATATCAGCTTCTAAAACCCACATCTCTGAAATTAGTTCATTTTTAAAGTCAAAATAGCCTTGGCATCAATGCTCAATCCTAGCAGGAGCGGAGCTTAAAAGACATGAAACAATAAAAATTTAGATGAGTTGTTTGCAATAGAAAAACATATTCAACTGTGTGTTTCATTAGTGGTAAAAGAAAATTTCTAATCAGAAAATTCATAAGGTGACGTTTTTTTCTTGTGTCTCCCTACCATTGGGGCTCATGTAGGAAAGCATATCCATGGTGTCTAACATTCTCAATTTCAGTTGTCAGTATGCTTCATTCCTATAGAATAAAGAAAATGAAAAAGCAACAAAAAAAGTCGTAAGACAGACCTGATTTTTACAATGATGCCAAATATCTTATAAAGCAATTAATCTGTCTCAGCCACAACGAGGTATGAACTTTTCAAAGTCTAAAACAAGTAAGAAAGTAAGAGGAAAGATATCAAAAATTGTCATGCTGATCATCGCCATACTATAAAATCTTGAAAGGCTTTTGTATCTTCCAAATAGATTAATAAAAGAAATATATATTAAGACCCTAGAAAAGTTAATAGATTGACCTACCTTGCCAAAGGAGATGGCAAGGGCAGGCTGGGCACATCATCATGCTTGATTACCAACACCCCTGCACCTCTACCACCAAAATCTGATTCTCCCCCTGCACATGGCTCTTTCACTCTATAATGGAGCAACAGATAAACCAATAAAGCATGCAAGTAATAGAGACACTGGAGGAGGGATTGTAGATTTTTATCAACCAATTACACACACATGGAAAAAAGAAATGGATATGTTGAGAGAAGCAAAAGTTTTAAGAATAAAGACAGCACCAATCGTATTCTTCAAACAAATCCAAACATTGAGTAAATGGATAAATTGAATGAGATGAGCAATGAGAAATGAAACCACATAAATGTCACATTAAATAAAAAAACCATGATTCAATTTTATTAATGTAGTCGTCAAGATGATACAAGGAAAAAAATTACCACACAAGGGAGCTCGAGCTCGGTTTCTCTCATGAGAGAGAGAGAGAGCTTGCACAAGCTCTTTGTTGATCTGGCCACCTAGTCAATGGCACCTAGGAAGTCCCGGGCTTGTGAGGGAGGAGTGGCACCCCACCAAGGATTTCAAGTCTTAGTGAATGATTTCGCCTCATACAGTTTTAGGTGCTGCCTACAAGGATGTCCCTTATGCTAGATAGCTAGTTACCAAAGATGGATTGGATTGTGATCATGTTGCCTATCAGATTCTTCATTGTTTGGTTCATTTCCTATTGAGCCATATTGATCACCCAGTCATGTCTTTCTCTTGGCATCATGAACAATCCCCTTCCTCCTCTACATAGAAGCAGCAAAACCTAAAATCCCCAATCTAGAGCCTTCAATCACAATAGAAAACCTAACCACAACTACAGTTCCTCCAAACATATTGAAAAAACCGAACAAGAGATCAAGAGGGATAAAGTAGAGAAATATGTTTTGAATGCGATTAGTCCAATGCATGCTCAAGATTCTTGCAGTCAGTACTTACCCAATCTGAATATGGAAAACCATCAGCATCACTTGTTTGCGCAGTTGGTGATCATAAGCCTTAATAGGTTTGATGTGATTTTGAGCTTAGATTGGCTTTATGTGCATAATGCTAACATAGATTGCAAAAAAAAATTGATACAACTATTGACCCATGGAATGTAACATATGGAATTCCAAGCTCGAAAAGCCAGTTGAGCCAACAAGATCATAGTGTTTGTGATAAAGGCCAAATAACTATTGAACATGGGGAGAGTTGCATTCTTGGTCAACATTTTGACCAAAGAAACAAAGCCGCAGAAACCAGCAGATGTAACCAGTGTAAGTGAATATTCTAATGTGGTTTCTGAATAGTTAACAAGTTTGCCTCCAACAAAGAAAGTTGAGTTTTAAAAAGATTTGTGACCAGGAACAACCCCTAGCTCTAAGGTTTTATATCGTATGGCACCAATAGAGCTAGAAGAATTGAAGAAACAACTATAGGAAATTTGTAGTGCCCATATCTAAATTTGTTGTTAAGAAAGTTTTTTCAACTAGATATGGACACTACGAATTTGAGGTCATGCCCTTCGGATTGACCAATGCTCCTGCAGCATTTCTGAACCTCATGAATCAGGTTTTTCTGAGACTACTTATATCAATTTGTTATTATATTCATTGATGACATTTGGTGTATTCAAATAGTGAGGTAGAACACTAGGACCACCTAAGGCATGTGTTGGAGACCTTATGCAAACATAAATTGTATACTAAGTACCCAAAATGTGAGTGTTGGCTAGAGCATGTAAACTTTCTTGGTCATGTGATAAAGAAAGATGGTATTTCTATGAATCATACTAAGGTGTTAGTCTTGCAAGAGTGAAGAAAACCATGCAATATGACTGAGGTTAGAAACTCTTTGAGATTAACATGATACTATAGCATATTTATATAGGATTTTTAAAAAATAGCTATGCTCATGATCAAGCTATTAAGAAAATGAGTGAAGTTCGTATGAGATGTAGAGTGTGAGAGGAGTCTCCAAACTCTCAAGGAGAAGCTTACCTCTGCACCTATTTTGATGCTTCCATTTGAGAATTCAGAGTTTATGGTGTATACTAATGCATCACGAATTTGTTGCTGTTGTGTATTGATGCAACATGGTCATAAGGTAGCATATGCATATAGACAGTTGAATAATCATGAGAGAGATTATCCCACTGATGATCTAGAATTAGAAACAGTCGTATTCACATTGAGATTATGAAGGCATTATGTTTGAAGTGCTCATAGACCACAAGTCATTGAAATACATATTCTACCAGTAGGATCTAAATCTAAGATAACGGAGATGGATTGAACACTTAAAAGATTATGATATCAAAATATCATATCACCCATAAAAGGCTAATGTAGTGGTCGAAGCTTTGAGCAGACACTTAAAGACAACCACATGTAGTATGTTAAGTCACTTTTGGACATTGTTGCAGGATGTAATAGCATGGCAACCCCACCTATATAGTGAAAACAAAGTAAGTATAACTACCTTAATATGATATCAATTATCGGATGAGTTCATATTGAAGCAAAAGGAAGACCCTGATTATGCTAAAAATATGAAAGTAAGAAGGCAACCCTTGGTATCAAGATGAGGATGGTTTCTTATGGTTTCAACAAAGATTGTGCCCAAATATGAAGGGGTGAAGCATCAGTTGCTATATGAAACTTATAAATCTAAATTTTTCATACACTACGGTAGTACAAAGATGTTTTAAGATATGAAGTGGAATTATTGGTGGTCTATAATGAAGCATGAGATTTCAGAATATGTAGTAAGATGCTTAGTTTGCCAATGGGTCAAAGCAGCACATAAGCAACCTAGAGGCTTGTTATAGAAGATAGACATTCCAACCTGGAAATGGAAGGACATCATGATGGATTTCATGGTAGCTTCGCTCCATACTAAAAGACAGCATGATGCTATATGGGTGGTTGTTGATCGACTTACAAAGTCAGCCCATTTTCTACCGATTAAAATCAATCAATCACTAGAAAGTCTTGCAGAGTTATACATTAATGACATAGAGAGACTACATGGGGTACCAAAAACTATTATTGCGTATTAGGATCTATGCCTTACTTCTAGGTTTTGGAGAAAGACTACAAAAACATTGGGTACCAAGCTTAAATTGAATACAACATTTTGCCCCCAAACTAATAAGCAATCTAAAAAGTCCATCCAGACCTAAGAAGACATGCTACGTGCTTGTGCTTTAGAATGGAAAAGATAATGGGACAAACATGTGAAATTAGTAGAATTCACATATAACAACGGTTACCACTCTAGCATTGAGATGACATCTTTTGAGGCATTATATGGAAGACCTCGCAGATCGCCAACTTGTTGGACCGAAATGGGTGATAGTAAGAATGAAAACCCTTTGGTTTTACAACATTATACCAACAATTACAATTAATAAGGAAGAAGCTATTAACAATATAGAGTAGACAAAACAGTTATGCTAACATTCAGGACAAAGAGTTAGCTTTTCAGGCTGGTGTTCACATGTTTTTGAAAATTTTGCCAAATAAAGGTGTTTTTCGATTTGGTATTTAAAGAAAGTTGAGCCCAAGGTGTATTGGGTCTTTTGAAATATTAGAGAAAGACAAAGAGGTGGTGCTTAGACTAGCACTACCACTTGATTTAAGCCATGTTCACAACGTTTTTCATGTCTTCATGCTTTGAAAGTAAGTTTTAGATCCTACACATATGATTGATTTCCATGGTATTCAGGTGCAAGATGATTTGACAATAGAAGAAAAACTTATTAGAATTGTAGATCAAAGAAAATAAGTACTTTGCACCAAGAGGATATCTTTACTTAAGGTAGAATCGTAACACCATGGGTTGAAGGACTGCATATGAGAGCTCGAAGTAGGCATGCATAAGTACTCACACTTGTTCCCACATTGAAGTGCGTTTAAAATTTTGAGGGTGAAATTTTTTTAAGGAGAGTAGGATGTAATGCCTAATGTTTCATTTCAGCAAGCTGAGGCAAGATCTAGATCGAGGTCCAGATCCAAACCAAAGCCCCTCCCGCAATGCTCCCTATCAAGCTAAGAAAGGAGCTCAATCTCTCAAGGAATTCTCAACATCTTTGGTGGAGCAAAAAACGGTAGAAGAAGAGGAAGACACTGAAGGAGGTAAAAATTGAGGAAGAAGAAGAATAGAGGAAGGAAAAGAGGAGATGGAAGTGAAGAAGAAGAACCAAGGGAGAATAAGGAGGTGGTGAGGACAGTACAAGTACACCTCCCCATCTCTCTCTCTCTCTCTCTCTCTCTCTCTCTCTCTCTCTCTCCCCCTCCCCCCCCTCTTACCTCCCTTAACCGAGCTCTCTCTCACTCTCTCGTCCTCAATTTCATGCTCTCCCTGGAACTCTCTCGCATGCCCACCTATTTTCCCCCTCTCTCCCATCTACTCTCTTTCTCACTCAAACTCCTTCACTCTCATTTTCCTGTCTGTTCTCTATCTCTTGCAAAACTTGCCTTCGTCTCACGCACTCCTTCTTGCCCTCTTTCTCTCGTTTGAGCCCTCTCACATGCATGCACTCTCATGGTCTCATCTTCTCCTCATTTCAACTACACCCTCTCATGCTCTTTCCTGTGTCTCTCACTCACCCACTCTCCTTTCTGGTCTCTCACTATTGCCCAGACCTCTTTGACATCTCACGCTCTCATTTACTATTCAATCACTCTCTCACAAACTCTCAGGCTCACCCGACCAGCCACACTCATTCTTATAATCCCTTTTTCTTTGTTTTCCCACTCACACCCTCTCTTGGGTCTATTTTTTGGGTTGCAAGTTGGAGAATACAACTTCTCTCTTTTTTCAGCAAATAGGGGAGTTCAGGACATCGGTTGCAGACCATCATTGGCTGGCCAAGTACTTGGGGTGGCTGCCAGGGACACATACATTAGTTAGAACGCCATAAGAGGGGCAAACACAGCTGAACAAGCCTAATTTTAATGGATATTTGCCCTAAAAATGTCAATAGTCATCCTTTTAGGGTGCATGGTAGAAAGATTGTTATATTGGAAAAGATTTAGGGCTGTTTAGTGGAGTCTTAATGCATGGTATCTGTTATGAATATTGTGTATCTTGTGAGGAGGGAGAGAACTTACATGGACTGGCATGTTGAAATTACAGTTCAACAGTAGATGGAACTTGCAATTTATTAGGGAGTGAACATGAATAGTTATTGTGGGCATGCTCTAGTGTATGAGAAAGATGTTTTTTTCTTGGGGACTTGATTGATTTTATGCTTTTGCTAGTGAACTAATTTTGTGTCATCATCAGATGGTTAATGGAGAATTATAATTGCAATGTTGATGTTTCAACAAGGCATTATCCATCTAGATTGGGTGTCTAATTATTTGGTTTGGTGTATAGTAGTGTAATATTGAGCAGGTTTCATAGCTAGCAACCCCAATTTTTTGGTCCTGTAGTTGTTCGGGACTAGCAAGCAAGTGGTGTGAACTGTGATTAATAATGTAGGGCGTACTTGCGATCGACAGAATTGAGGTAGATCATGTTTGATTTTAAGTTTGGATAAAGACTTTTGGAGTATGTAGCAATTAGGCAAAGGGTTCTCATGAAGTAAATAACATATATGAATATATGTGTGTATGTTGCCACGCAGCAACTCGTAATTGCTGATAACATGATGTGAATTGTTGAATCAGAATGATACTAGTAATTTTCATTTGAATCTTGGCTAGAAAGGTGAGTTGACAGCAACTGATGGACTGAATGGGAGAATTTGGGAATTAGGGTAGAAAAGTTTGAAGAAATGTCATACCGGCATATTGAAGCTCTTAGCATTTTCTAGAGTCGACAATCTTCAACTTGATAGCCTTGTTTTCTACCCAAATAGATTTTAAGGGCGAAGTGTGTAGAGGACTTATTGTTTTTTGTTTTTGCAAGTGGACCAGGAGTATCAAGCATACCCTATGCAGCACGATCCAATGCGCAAAGTGATTTTTTTGGTGTTCATGAGGGCGTTCATCAGGTATGATGACATTTCAATCAAATTGGTGTGTAGGATCAAATATGAATTGCTTTTTGCATTCTCAAGTGTGGGTTACTAGGATCATTGGATCCTACGAATGTTTTCTTGTTTGAAAACAGTGTGAATTGATGTGCCTTGTGACAAGTGAATAATCATATGAAATGTTTGGTTGTCTTTAATTGTTATGCAATGACATAAGCATGTGAGAAGTATAATAGCTGAGCAGGAGTATCAAATCGAGTACCTTATCCCCTTCAATGTTGCATTAGTGAGCATCCCTTAATAATAACTGCTTAAGACATTTTTGAACCAACCACAGATCAGGACTACTCTCCATGGTTTGGCTAAGTTCTCGTATGGGTTGATTATTCAGGGATTCTATCTGCTTTGCAATTATAAAATTATATGTTTGAACTGACTAAATGGGTAGATGTACCCTTAAAGTGTGGTTTGGTTGGCCATGAGCACTTACTGATTGTGTGACCTTTATATGAAGGTGGTTTGTGGTTTAGTTAAACTCACAAAGTAAATCAACCTTGTGTTCTAGACAATCATAAAGTGAATGTTTCTATATTGATAATTTAAGAAAGATTAATTGTATTGAGGCTAGTGGGTTATGTAAATGCATTTGGGATACATCCCACCCTCACCACTGGCCTCGCATGCTCTTAGAGCAGGCAATGCAAGACCCCAAGATATCACTGTGTGACGTGCTTGGAGCATTGGGTTTTGCCTTTTCAACTTGGGTTTCTTAGGGAAGGTTGAGAAACTTCTCTTCAAATACACTCTTTCTTGGTGGATTGTTCTACCACTCTAGTATGTATGGATCTGTAGTGTTTCGGGCCACTACAAGAGTTGTGTCCCTACCTGAAGTCATCCGCAGTATGTATGCTCCTGTGTTTTTCATCTACAGGAGCTGTAAATCAAATGTGAGAATGTGAAAGAATTGAATGTGACTAACCAAGTATACCATCTGTGACGATTGATTACATCCCCACATATTGTGGAATATGAAAGGGACTACAATGATAGTCTAAGTGAATGCATGTATACATCTCTATATGAAAGTGATCATTTTTTTTTATGTTCAGTCATAGGTCTGAGCTTTTGCCTTAGAAGTTTAGAGATTTCTCTGGTTTGCCATTATACTATGAAGGCTCAAACTTCTATTGTTTTCCTTTTTCAGGTTTCAACAGACCTAGGAGAGCAAGCTGATCAGATGGCTCAATTCACATCCTACTAAGGAGGTTTTGTGCATCTTTATACTGGCGCATTAAGTTTTTTGACCCATTGTTGTCTTTTTTGTTTAGACATCAATGTTTCGTCTTTTCGGATAGTCTTGTCATGAGGTTCATTTATAACCATATAAAACCCTTTTTGTATGAACTGCCTTTTGTGCATGAATGAATTCATTGCCTCATCCTGATTTTGAAATGTGTAGCTTTATTTTGATTGTTATGCCATCGCACCTTAACATGTTGTGTTAAAGAAAAAAAAATAAGAGTGAAAAGTTGAGTTTTGACATTTGGTACCTCAATATATTTATGCTTTGATTCAACTGATGCGGCTTGAATAGTTGGGTCTTTTGGTAAAACAATCTCTGCATCGTCAATATGAACTTCTTTAGATTGAGCTTACTCTCTTTCCTACATTTTCATAGTTGAGGTTTGCGTCTTTGGAGCCCATGACTAATCTGAACCTGATCAGTTTCCTCAATAAGATTTTGCTTCATTTGTCATGATGGAGAGTTGATGGGAAGAGACGTTTCTCTAGTTGGCTGAGTGTCCAACTCTTCATATTCATATCTTAACAAAGAAAATCTATTTTCACCTGCCCCATGTCCCTTTATATTACACTTTACATCAGAAATAGTGATTCTTGATTTAACAAATAGATGGCTGGGAATTGTCCATCTCTCCACCATTCTTCAATGTCATTCGTAAGATGTTGACTTCTGACCATCCTTCAGAAGGTTTTATCTCTGTAGTTTGGACCGCCTTTGTTCTTTTAGGAAAAGTGCAATGTTCAGTGAGGTGTGCAATCATAGTTAATTTGCTGCATTATGCTACCATCAATTTGTAGTTCCACCAATGCTTTTGGTATAAACTTCAAAGGGACAATCAACACAAATGAGCACAAACCCTCCTCTAACAAGAGTATGTGTGAGGTGGTATGCCTCAGTCAAATCACCTCCAAGGGCAAATGCGACAACATTAAATACTTTATGATTACATAGTATGTAAGCCCTGGCAATCTAAACCAAATAGAGATTTTGAGGTTTTCCACAATCTTCATGGAATTCCCAGGGTACCATTTGGTTGCAATTAACACTCTGCCCCTACTTTTCATGCTCCTTTCTTCGATATTACCTGTAGTTTTGCTTCATTGTCTACCCTGACCAAGAAGACACTTTTACCAAGAAAAATCATGGATTTCTCAATGCACTCCATAACCTTGTCAAATTTGAAGTAATATGACCAAAATCCATGGATTTCATCTCCGAATCACCCACATGGCAAGCTAGAGCCGTCCACCCAAAAGGGGCTTTCATAGCCTCCAACTCTGTCTTATTGATGATGATGCAGAGTTTTGCATTTATCGTTTTGATCTCCAAATCTTTTCCATCATTTGGATTTTCCTTTGGTTCTCCTGCAGCTAACTGCACCCATGACCAGCGTCCTAGAGTTTTCCCTAGCAGCATCTGGCCATAGCCGGTAGAAGGGTTTCGAGGGAGACTCTCCTTCTGCAGCTATACCCTCTTTCTCAAACATTCTCTCTTCCCTATTTCAAATTATTCGTTCCATTTGGCTGGAGAATGTAATGAACATCTTCAAATCTTCTAACCTTACCAATGATCACAAAGGGATCATTTGGAAACATAGATACTATGTAAGTGTCTCATGAATATGCCCCAAAGATGGGGCCAGACTCATAGAACATTAGTACTAGTGTTCCATGAATCTGCCCCAATCTTTTTGGCATATTCATGGGACACTCGTAGAGTGACCTTGCAGCCAAAGGACCCCTTCCAAACTGTCCATCCAGATTGGCTGGAGAATGTAATGAGCATCTTCAAATTTTCTAACTTCACTGATGAACTCAAAAGGTCCAAATTTTGTAGATACCAAAAAAAGCTCGAGAGTCAAATGCACAAATTACTTTTTTTTATGATGATTCAAACAATTTTACATTGTTTTAAGTTTATTCAAACTTAGAGTCATAAAATTCAATTTGTGTTTCAAATTTTGGCTTTTTTTACATATATGAATCTTTTCAAGTTAATTTATGAAGCCAAATTTGAAAAGACTAGTAAGCCTACGAGCAGTTGGGCTGGTGGCACTAAAAGACTAAAAGTAGTTTATATAGATATATATACATATATATATATATATATATATATATATATATATAGAGAGAGAGAGAGAGAGTGAGAGAAAGAGAGAAAGAGAGAGAGAGAGAGAGAGAGGACGATGACTCTCGTTGTTTAAAGTAATCCAGCCATCTAACCAAGGCTGTCTATTTAAAGCAGATAGATGCTTGAGAGAAAAATGTGTAAACTAATATTAGATGACAAAAATGTTAATCATCTTTTTCTGCTTATTTTTCTTTTAACCATTTATCATGGTAGATTGGATGGTGCAGATTAGATGATTGGGTGACTCTAAAAAACTATAGTCACCATTTAATATATATATATATATATATATATATATATATATATATATATATATATATATATATATAGAGAGAGAGAGAGAGAGAGAGATTGGTATAATAGAGTTGTTTAGACCAAGACACAAACTAAACCTCTTAAATTCTAGTTAAAACATATTTTAAAGAAAACATGAACAAACATTCTAGTATATTAATAAAAACTAATTTAACATTTAGTTTTATAAAAAGTATTGAATATTTCTCTACCATTTAAATTTTAGTGTTATAAGAGCCATTCATTTTAACATATGACTGGAAAAACTGTATTAAAGAAAACAATTAAGTATTTTACTTTGTGTTTCTTGTCAACACATTCTTAAGATCATATTTATACAGTTAAATTATAAAAATATGTTAACAATCAATTTTATCTAACTTTCATTCTTGACTAGTATATATATATATATATATATATATATATATATATATATATATATATATATATATATATATATATATATATATATATATATATATATATAATTGATAATTTGACCATTTGAACAAGGAATAAAAACTAGACCTCTTAAATTTGTGTTAAAAGTTATTTTAGACAAATGTGAACCTTCTAATGTGTTTATAAACATTAATTATATATAATCATGTTTTAAGTTATTTTTGTAAAAGCTTTGATTTTTTCTACTATCAAAATTTTGATGTTATTTTTTAGAGGCATTCATTTTTCGATTATTAAAATAACATTATTAAAGTAAAAAAATGACTAACTTAATATATTATTTTTTCACCAAATCACTCTTAAGATCATATGTATAAGGTTAGAATATTGTAGAAAAAATACTTCAATAATTAAATGTAATTGGTATGGTTTTTGTCCCATACCCAAGTGGTTTGACACTTATGAATCGGTTTTTGTCTAATCAAATGGTATGTTTTTTACCAAATCCTCATACATCCTGGGAAAAGGGTCTTCGGAAAACGAAGTTCAAATGCATTAGTGGCAGACTTGGGCATCTTGTATTTATTACATGAAAGTTGGACCTTTTTCCATTTTCACAAAGACACCAGGATTGTATCTCTTAGCAAGTCATGAAATGTGCACGGAAAAAATGAAAATGAAAAATTTTATCCCAAACGATTTTAGGTGGGTTGTTTATATAATCGAGTTCTTAAATTAAATTGTTTTTCAAAAAGTTCCAGAAACTTTTTTCATGGGAAGAATTGAAGGATAGAATCTTGCACAGACGTACAAAATAACAAAGTCATTTGGTCAACAACAATTTACGAAAATCCAAGAAGTACTTGTAATTTGTAAATGTTTATGAAAATGAAGTACTTGATTCAATCAATTGGTATCTTATTTCCTGCACCCAGTTCGTTCCTATATTTTTCAAAAGCAGATCACAATTCATAAATCCAGTAAACGACTTGACTAATCCTCTTTTACTCAAATCCCTGCAGTTTGACAGATGAATCGAAGGTCCAAAAAGGGAACGTCCTCATGATCATGGACGTGCACAGAAGCTTCTGTCATGAGAGGGATCATCGCAGCGTTACAGAGGTGCAGAACCCTGAGACAGGTCCAGCAGGTTCACGCCCTCGTCCTCACATCGAGTCCCATTCCTCTAGAGGACCACGCTTCGGCACTCGCCCATCTGCTCCTCTCCTCCACCTCGCTGCTGATAGCTCAGCCTCAACCAGGCACTAGCACCACCACCGTCATCGCGTATTCGCTCTCCCTCTTCCACCTCGCCGCGGATCCGGGCATCTTCCTGTGGAACACCATTATCAGAGCTCTCACCGTTTCCTGCCTCCCACGTGACGCTGTCTCCTATTTCTGCAGATCTCACCGCGCTGGAGTTGGGCCCGATAGCTTCACCTTCGCCTTCTCTCTCAAGGCGGCCGCGCTGCTTGTCGATGCCAGGTTGGGAGAACAGGTCCATGCTCAAGTCGTCAAAGTGGCGTTTGAATCCCACGCCTTCGTTGTGTCATCTTTGATGCGTTTGTATACGAAGGTTGGGCGCATGCCGTTTGCACGCAAATTGTTTGATGGTATGCCTGTGAGAAATGAGGTTGGCTGGTGCGTCATGATTGCCGGATACATTGAAGAGGGCAATGTGGTTGAGGCCAGGTCGTTATTTGACAGGATGCCTCGGCGAACCGCTGCAGCGCCATGGAATGCTTTGATCGAGGGATACGTTAGGCACGGCCTTCCTGATGAAGCTCTGAAGCTCTTCTCTTCAATGGTGGCAGCGACCAATGCCGGGACACCACCCGACAGGATCACGATTTTGGCTGCGCTTTCGGCATGCGGCCAGCTGGGGGCACTAGAACTTGGTAGATGGCTGCATTCTTATGCTTACAAGAATGCAATGTTCTCGAATTTAAGCATAAGAACGGCACTAATCGACATGTATTCCAAGTGTGGATGCACGGAACTAGCAATGCAGGTGTTCAGCGGCATTGAAGTTCGGGATAAGCTATCATGGACAGCCATTATTTGCGGAATGGCATTCGATGGCCACGGAGAAAAGGCATTGAAATTGTTCTCCGACATGGAGGAGTCCGGGACGCTGCCCGATGATATTGCCTTCATCGCCGTTCTGTCTGCTTGCAGTCATGCAGGGTTGGTAAATGAAGGCAGCAAATTGTTTGAGATTATGATCAAGAAGTATGGTTTGACACCAAAGATGGAGCACTATGGTTGCATGGTGGACATTTTGGGGAGAGCAGGGCAACTTGCAGAAGCGTACAGATTCATAATGAGCATGCCGGTGGCTGCCAATGGCACGATTTGGAGTGCCTTGCTTGGTGCCTGCAGAACTCACGGAGATGATGGTGAGATTGCTAAAATTGCAACGCAGAATCTTGTGCAAGCTGAGCCTTCGCGTGGTGACAGATATGTGCTGTTGTCAAATGTGTTTGCTGCAAAGGAAAGGTGGCAGGACGTTGAAAGGGTTAGAGACTTGATGAAAGAAGTCAGGAAGCATAAGAAATGGGGTTGTAGCTTTATGCAGGTATGCGTAACCAACCGGCAACCGTGCAATAAGACATCTTTTTGACTCACCAACTTGCTTTCTGCGGACAGACATGCACCTAGGACTGTGAGACCAGCCAAAAGAAGAGACAGATAACATTCAAATTCACATGTCAGGTCGAATCGAAGCCATGGGAAGCTTCAGATGAGCACCCTGACTTAAATTTTTCAACGCTACGGGCGTATTTGATGATAGCAGATGAACTTTCTTCATGGATAAATCTTACCTCGAAGACGGGCGAACAATGCCACCGGCTGGGAAAAGACCATTTTTTTCCTTATTTTGATGAAAAGACTCAAAGAGACCGGTTGTGGACGTGAAATGTTTTAGGGTAAATTTTTTAACCCAAAAATGACGAGGTTTTTTCCTTATACTGCAACAGATACACCCTACTAAATGGTAAAGATTTGGACCCTCAACCTCCTTAACCAAGTGCATCCTTTGCCCTCTTTTTTTTTTTTTTTGTCTCTCCTTCACTTCAAACCGCAGATCATTTAATGGAGCTCAACCTCTGGTGAGCCCCGAACACTACTATCTACACATGCGTCGACTGCAGAGTCACGAGGTTCAAACCTGATTCAAGATCTTTGTCTTCACACCCGTTACGACCTCTTTAATAATTGGCACAAACAATAAATAACGAAAGTGAAGCCATATGTACGTTCCATGTCCCAATTAAACGTTCGCTTTTGTATTCATTAGCAGTTAAATGCAACTATCTCATTCGAGTGAAGATAAGTTTTAGAACCAATTTCACATCTTCAGATCGATATAACAATGACAAATTATGTTAATCCCAGGACCCAGAAGAACCATGTTGGCGTAGCAGGTCTCGTTTATTACCTTTTTAAACCTGCGCATGAGAATTATTTTTAAAACGCTAGGGTCTTTTTATTAGAAAAAATTACAAATAGTAATAGGCGATTTACAAACACTACCCAGCATTTGAAAAAACATATCTAGATGCTTGGTTTAAGTTTCAAATAACTGCCTCAGCGACGGCACGTAATGAAGAACATTGAATATTAGTATTGGACTACCAAAACTGCACCTTCCTCAACTTCCCCCACTTTTCTTGTGGCAATTTCATTTCTACTACTGAAGGCGTTAGTTACTTTTCCCACAGGCTCCTGTTACCTTCAGCGTTTCACTCTCCAGTGAGTCTGATCGACCTGTATCCAAGCACAGCATCTTTTCATGCTATCGTTCCCTTCGGTCCGTCGATACACCTCATCTTCTCACGCTACTTTGTGCTCTAACGGTCAATCTTATATTCTATTAGCCTGGACATGGTATTGGTAAACTTATGGAACATCCTGAAAAAAAAAATATAAAGCTACTGTTCTCTAGTTTCTTTGATAAAATATGATAATCAGAAAGCCACAAAGAGGGCAAGGAATATCAAAAATCTCGTGTTCTTATCTATAATTGTTTATGCTTCTTTCGCATCAAAAAGTAGAAGAGCTATATCAAGGATGAAGTTGTCGTAATTAATTTGCTGCATTTCCTATTTGACGTTATTGCAACTCACTGTGTTGAAATGGCCACCTATTATCATGGTTTTGTGTGTGGCGATTATGTGTCTACCGTTCGGAAGTCGAACAGAGACATGATTTGGTCTCTAACGTTGTCGTCACTGCAACGCGGGATCCATTTGATTATGCATGGCATTTATCATGTTATGTTATTCACAATCTATTTTGGCCTCTAAACTTGCCTTTGTTTTTGGCTTTGCCCTTCCACTTATGAACTTGCCCCTTGAACTTGAACTTCCTGTAGGAATCTATGTTGTGGTAATTTGAATTTTGAATCCCATGGCAACAAAACTTGTTAAGAGACCAATTAAAGGCCATTTTCCACACTCATCTGCATAAATGTACCACTGTAATGCGGTTGAGAAGTCATGTCAAGCTGTCATCTACTATGTTGAGCTTGAATTGAAAATTATTTCTTGAAACTATGAAGATCTTTTGTAGTTTTCCAAGTTGTCACTGCCTTTTACCAAGCATATAAATCTCTCTTTAAAACAGCTGCCATCTATATTTTAATACAAGTCCTGAAGAACTCAATGGTCCTGCAGAATTGTGATTGAGGATGAGAGCAAGCTAGACAACTTGGTCACTTGCAATCATTAGGGGCCTCACGCTTACGTGAATTAAGAGCAGAAAATAGACTCATGATGGCAAAAGCATGCCCAAAATCTCGTTTAAGTTAATGATCATTCATCATTTTCTGTAGTATTGCTATAAAGTTGGACAAGAAGAAGAAAGTGATACTTGTTAGCGACCACCATTTATGGTGAACAAAGAGATCTTAGCAGGGGCTTAAACGGAGGACTGGTTCCTGTCGCACTATCATTTGTTAAAATTTCTAGGCACCCTTTAAGCGTAAGGACTCTTTACATTCTTTTATCTACGTTCAACGTCATTCAGTTTCGACCGGTTTCTGAATTGATTGATTGTCTTGTTTACATTCAGGTGCATCGTTGAAATGTGAAATTCTTGTCTGAATAGACACTCCCCTAGCTCTATTAGCAAAGGAAATCACAGAAACAAGAAATCAATGTCTGTGATCATGAAGGATATAAGCTTCACTAGTCCCACGCTTGATGTAGGGAAATGTTGGGAGATGTGACACCCCATGATAGACCAGAGTTCTTTTTGGTCGTAGGGCAGCATCTTTTTTCCAAGTTGCCCCAGCTGATAGAAGCAGGGGAGATCACAATATTGAGAGAAAGAGCAGAGGAAAACAGAGAGATAAAGAAGAATTCTCTATTCAGATTAATCTTAAATGATACAACTTTGGAGATATATATACACGTTGAGAGAGAGTTCTAGAAAGTACGGGTAAGCAGTTAAATTATTCTATTACAACTTCTTATAACAGTAAGGGATAGCGGAGAAACCAAGAGAGCTAATTAGATATAGACTTAATTCACTAACACTCCCCCTCAAGTTGGTAATTGTGTTTCTAAAATTCCCAATTTGCTAATGATTTTGCCGAAGTTTTCTTTGCATAGTGGCTTCATGAAAACATCTGCTAACTGATCACTACTTCTTGCATATGAAGTATATATTTCTTTTTTCTCTTCTCCCTAATGAAGTGGCAGTTTACTTTTATATGTTTTGTTCTTCCATGGAAGACAAGATTTTCACTTATGTGCATTGCTGCCTTGTTATCACATCTAAGTTCCGTAGCTTTAGTTGAGCCGATTCTCATATCAGATAAAATGTATTTCATCCGTAGTAATTCGTAGGTTGCTAGTGCCATGGAGCAGTACTTCGCTTCTGCACTTGATCTAGCAATGACTGATTGTTTCTTGCTCTTCCAGGTGGTTAGATTACCTCCCACCAAACTACAATAACCTGCCACTGATCTTCTGTCATTAGGGTCACGTGCCTAATCAACATCTGAATATCTTATCACTTTTATGTCTCCATCTCTTCTCATAATGATGCCTTTGTTTGGCGTCCCTTTCAAGTATCGCATGACACAGTATAACGCTTTGAGATGTGGTTTTTCTGGATCATGCATGAATTGACTTAAAGTATTCATAGCATATAGAATGTCAGGGCGTGTTACAAATGGAACCCAATTAGACATACCCACATTTGTAAACCAAGGATCATTTTCATTTTTTGGTTGCTGACTTGAAATTGGTTGTTGGTTTATGTTTGGCTTCAACGCTGTCTACAAGCAACAATCTTTCGTGTGTTGGGCGTGGCCGCTTGGAATGCGGTTTTGGTGATAGTATATTCCAAACTGTCAGGTGTTCCCTTGTGTGTGTTAAAACAATTCTGGCAAGGTGCTTTCATTTGCTCCAAATCGGTAGTGGGCTTTGCTGGTGGAGTGTTTGTTTCGTGGGACGTTTTGGTCATACCATATTACCTAGTTACTGTGCCCCTATTAATCTAAACCCCACTTTGATGACATGCAAGGAAATTGTTGCTAGCATGTCGAGAATTTGTTGAGGACCTCTCCCTCACGTGGTCATGTAGCATGAGTGGCTCTTAGAATTGAGGTGGTCTTTGGTGGCCGTCGGGTGTGAACATGAGTTCTTTTGCATCGAATTTGGGTTGCTTGTGCTTGGAGAAAATTGGGCTCTAGTCAAGGTTTCACTACTTATGTTTGTTGTTTCACCGCGATTGTGTGTGGTCATGTTTTCTGTTTTTCTTCTATTTTGCTTGACATTTCATCATTGGTATGTGGCTTCCTGTTTTTTTGTCTTCAAGGTCTTGTTGGTGGCATTAGTAATGTTGACTCTCTCTCTCTCTCATTAGATGTTGAGTTGGGCATTTCTCTTCCAGATGTGCTTGCCTCTCTTAGGGTGTCACTTCCACAGGATCAACTCGATTTCTTACGTTCAATTTTTGTTGATATTGTTGGGCCAGCCTCTCACTCCAGCCTTGCCAGGTTGCAGTGAGAATCACGAAGGTTCGGGGCTTTCACGAGCCTCCATCCTCCCTCCTGATGCTGTTAAGACAGCCAGGCGTGCGCCGCTTCACATGGTTTCCCCATGAGGGTTACTTGTTGGAATGTGTGTGGCCTCAGTGTCTGTTATCAGCATAGATACCTCTCTTCTTGGGTCCATCAACATGGGTCTTTCTTGCTTATCGTGGTGAAGACCAAGCTGTTTGTGGTCTCTCATGTCTATGTTCGTACCTTATTGCGTCAATTGTCCTTTGGATATCTTTCGGCTAATGGTGCTGCTGGCAACATTCTGCTAGCATGGTCTCCGCCTCTTACGGGGGTTGTTGTGCATGTTGGTAAGTACTCTATCTTGGTCATCATCAATGGTCTTTGGCCCAATGGTCTGGTCTTAGTAATTATGGTTTATGGCCCTTGTGTTGGGGCATTGCATGAGTAGCTATGGGTCGAACTTCATCATGCTCGTGAGCTTGCTTCTTCACCATGACTTTTGGTAGGGGACTTCAATTGTCTGCTTAGTCTTGCTGACTCCTCTTCCCTTATCACTTTTGGTCTGTCAATGTTTGTCTTTCGCTCGTTCATTGATGAGTTCGCCCCTTTCGACGTGCCTCTGAATAATGGGATAGTTTCTTGGCCTAACAATAGGAATCCTTTCATTCTCTGAAGGTTGAACTATGTCTTCCTCTCGCCTGAGTTGTTCTCTACTTTTTCATCGTCATCCTTGGTTCTCAAACCGAGGCACTTGTCTGAACATGCTCCTCTGCTCTTGCACTTCTTTGGGGTAGGGCTGGAACCAAGCGCACCTAGTTCTGCTTTGAGATTTGGTGGCTCCGAGACAAGTCCTTTGTTGTTGTCATCCCTAGGTGGTGGGCTCGCACCATTAATGGTAGGTGGGTTGCTTTTAGGCTCTCATGTAAGCTGCACCATTAGAATGGGGGTTATTGCCTAGGCATTTTTGGGAGTGGCAAGTTTTCTGATGTCACCGCTTGGTATGAGGAGATCTTGTTCCTCTAGTCATATGACAATTTTTCTATGGATCAGTCTTCCTACCTTTTATTTCTCTAGTGCCTTGCTCAGGAGTGGCGGATTAGGGAGTCCATCCACTAACAGTAGCATTCAAGATTGGGTTGGCTTTCGTATAGAGACCAGAACTCTAGGTTCTTCCACTTGGCCACCTCTCAAAGGCGCCACCAGACGTTGCTCAAGTTCATGGTTATTGGACAAAGGATATTTCTTGGTGATGAGATTCTCTCAGCTTTGACCACTCATTTCCATTATTTCTTGCTCACTGCCAGACATTCACTTCTTCCTCTCCATCTCATGCACGATCACTCTTGAGTGGCCCTTCCTGCACCAAGAAATCAAGAACGTTGTTGGGCCCTCGACTCTAGTAAGGCACCCGGCAATGATCGTTTTCCTAGTGAGTTTTTTCGCATTTTTTTGGAGGCTTGTAGCATTGATGTGTTCGCATTTTGTGATGAATTTGCTTTCAACTCTGCCTTTCTTAAGGTGTTTAATCAAGCTACCTGCGTCTTGGTACCTAAGCGTCCTAACCCTATAGATGTCAGCCACTTTCACCCAATCTCTATACCCTCGAAGATTATTGTTAAGTTGTTTTCCATGCGGCTTGCTCCTATTATGCCTTTTATCATTAACCTCTTCTAAGTTGTGTTTATTAAGGGTCGACGTTTGCATGACGTTGTTGTCATAGCCAATGAGGTTATTCACTCCTTCTATTGTTTGTGTTTTCCCTCTTTCATCCTTAAGTTAGACATTTCTAATGCCTTTGAATCGGTTAGTTGGGAGTTCTATCTTACCTCCTCACCCACCTTGCTTTTGGTCCATCATTTCAGCAGTGGATCCTTTCTCTTATCACTAAGGCAAAACTTGCGGTCTCCTTTAATGAGATGTGTGGCAAATTCTTCTCTTTCAGTCGCGGCCTCCAACAAGGTTGTCTATTATCGCTATTGCTTTCTAAATTAGTTGTCGAGTGCTTTTCTACCTTATTTTGTCACGTTGTGTGGTCGTTGGCTTCCTCACACCACATTCACTTTCACTTACAAGCTTTCTCTACCCTCTAGTATGTTGACGACTTTCTCCTGTTTGGTGTTGTTTCTCACCAATAGATTATGAGAACCTGGCTCATCCTTTGAGTTTTTGAGTTCATCTTGAGTTTTTCTATTAATTCCTCCAAATGTCATCTTTCTCTCATTCATGCGGATCCGGCACTACGCCCTCCTTTTGGAATGGAGTGGAGTATAAGCTTGTAGACCACCTCCATTGTTGGCAGAGAAAGCTGTTTTCCCTCTCATATCGTATTACCCTTGTTAAGCATTGTATTGCATTTATTTCCCTCCATGCTCTGGTGGTCTTTTGACCTCTTATAGTTGTACTGATAAGGTTTGATAAGATCATTTGTAACTTTCTCTAGGATGGTGATCGGCCTTCGAATGCGCGTTGGGACATGGTTGCCCTTCCACGTCATCTTAAAAGTGCCAAGATTACCAACCTTAGTTGAGCGTGTGAGTTCTCATTGTATTCTTGATGGTGGCGTCTGACAACTCACCATTCCACCATCACCTTTTTCATATGTTCCAAATATGACCTGTCATCCCCTAGTGATTGGAATATTTTCATCTCTCACACTTCTCCTTCCCACTTTTGGTGTGGCCTGCTTTCTACCATTCCGCTTTTCCTCTGTCTTGCTGATCTCTCATCGATTTCCCCTACCCCTCCATCCTGGCCTCTTTCGTCTTCCTATGGAATCACTTTTTCTTCTTGCTACCTAGCTTTTTTTTGTTCTTCCGATGCGTCGCTCTTACCACGATCCTTTTGGTTCCCTAGCCCCTCTCCTCGTGCTATTACTTTCATCTAGTTTTTTCTTGCTGGCCACATCAATATATTTGACCACTTATAACGTCTTGGCATTAGTTTAACTAACTAGTGTCTCATTTGTCTCTCTGCGCTTGAGTCTCAAGTTCACCTTTTTACCTCATGCCCTTTTTTCTATAGTGTTCTTGCCTCTGCATGGTCTTCCTTTGTTAGTAGTCTTCCAAACATGCCCTTCATTCGCCCTCTTTTTCTCTTTTGTCATTTCCCCCACCTACCCTTTTCTTAGGGTCGTGGCTCATATCCTCTTGGTGGTGCATTTGGGACGAGTGCAACAACAGGATCTTCAAGGGCACCTTCTCATCGCCGGATTCTATGGCATGCCTTGTGCAGGGGGATGTCCACTTTACTATTTGACTATGACACCATCTTTCGTTTACTATTGGATGACTCTGCTGCTCCATCTATCCACTCTCTTCTGACCCCTCTTATTATGTTTTATTGCGTTGCTGTCTTGTATATTTTATTCTTCTATTTTGTTTTTGCAGTTTGTTCTTGTATCTAGGGGATTATCCCTAAATTTTTGTTATGCATTCTCTCTCTCTCCCTCTCTCTCCTATGTGCCAGAGACTTAGGACGTGCAAAAACATTGGACACACAATGACAACATGATTTAACACAATAAAACATGATACTATAAAATTTAAAAAAAAAAAAACCTCAAACTATACACAAAAATGTGATAGAACCTAGACTCAAGTAAATTAAGAAAGTTGTCAACTTCAGGTCAAATTTGCAAGAATAAACTCAAATTATGCACAAAAATGAAATAGGGCCTAAGTAGAACGTAGACTAACTAAATCAAGAAAATCATCAGCTTCAGTCAGACCTTCGAGAATCTGGTCAAACATTGAATCCAGCAGACCTTATGACATTCTAAAATATCATAAACACAAACTTTGCAGACAAATGGCTAGTAGGTAGGATTCAATTGTTGATATGCTAAATTGAAATAAATTCTCAAAAGAAGAATAGGACTAGCTATATAATGCTAAAAACGCACTAGGTCAAACAGCAGAAGCTGATATTTGATTTCTTTCTATAGCTCCTATGAAAAATACATAGCATATTATAGGTCACCATGAGTCTTCTTCTACCTATGAGTTACACAATTTATCTATGCTTATTCAAACATGAAAACTTCTTACTGTAATAGCTATTATAATTTTATAAGTTTTTATTTTAAAATTTCTAAATTAATTTATCATAAATTAAGAATAACCTCCTCACTAATTCACACAATAACTCATATTAATTTCTCCCAAATAATGAATTGATGGACAATGCATAAATCTTGAGACTATGCTCATACGAAATGCAATATCTAGCCAAGTATGCATTAAAGGCATCAATCCTCCAAACATACTTTTGTATTAACATCATCAACTTTTGAAGTTTCATCATTTACACTTTTCTTAGATTCATTCATAAATGTAGAACATATCTTAAACTTATTCATATTGAACTTTCAGGCAAAGCAAGAGCATATCTCTCTTGAGAGACAAAAATGTATTCATTTGACTAGCGAATCAATAATGCCTATAAGCCTAAATTTGTCATGTCATATTCATTCGTCATGCACATTATGCATTCATTATTAAGCTTAAATGAACTACCTATATGGATAATGTCATCAACATGTAACATATATAATAAAAGTATAATGTCGCAACAACAAACATAGGCAGTAGGCACAACAAGCAGTCTATTGCTAAAGTCTAAAGATACCCTATACAACCTCGAAGGCTATGCCATTATGTTTTGCGTACATTGTTCTACAAATACCTTATACCCAACTCAAAAATCACACTATGAATAGTCGTGAAATCTTGTTTCCTACTTTGGCAAAACCCTTTCTCTCTCTCTCTCTTGTTGACCATTATGTTCCTACTTCAACCTCAATTCTCTTCCCCCCCCCCCCCCCCCCCCCCAAACCCCCACCCTCTTTAGCATCATTGGGTTTCAACAATGGGCCACTGGTTGTCTTCCCACAAAATTGCTTATGCTTTCTCCTCCATGCATTTTCTTCCTCTAAGGGCCTGTTTGGTAGGAGGGAAAGGGAGGGATTGAGCAATCCCTCCTTTGTTTGGATGACTAATTAGAAAGGAGGGAAAGGGGCAAAGCGTGTTTGGTTGCAAGGGGAGGGAAAGGAAAGGAAAGGAAAGGGAGGGATTGTTTAGTGTAAATCTCTCCCCTCTCAAATCGGACGGATTGGGAAGGAAAGGAAAGAAAGTAAGTGGAAAAGTTTTTTGTTCCCACACTACCCTTCCTTTTCTTTCACCCATTTCTAAATCCATGTGCTATTTAGTCTTTTTTTTTATTCCATTCATTTCCCTTCCCTTTCTATCCAAACAACCTTTTTAATCAACTCTTTCCATTCCATTCCTTTCCCTTCACTTTCTCTTCCCTTCCCATTCCTTTCCCTCCCTTTCCATCCATTCCTTTCCCTCCCTTTCCCTCCTACCAAACAGGCCCTAAGCATCAAGGAAGGGGCTGAAGGAGCTTCATCGTCATCCTCCTCCACCTGGCACTTCTCTTTGTTGCTGCTCAATGATCAACATAGAGAAGCAGCTATCATTCTCCTTCACCAGCATTGCTTGCTAAGTGTGATATCTTCTTCCTTCATTAGTGCACTCACAAATGGGCTCATCATCTTCCTCTATCGATGTCGATCACTTCTCTTCACGTCAGTCCAGATCTTTTGGTTTAAATCCCTCAACGAACACCTCTCTTGCTCTTTGTCCTTCTATTTGTTCTCTCTCTCTCTCTCTCTCTCTCTCTCTCTCTCTCTCTCTCTCTCTCTCTGTGTGTGTGTGTGTGTGTGTGTGTGTGTGTGTGTGTGTGTGTGTGTGTGTGTGTGCACTGTGTGGTGCCCTAAATCCTCTCTTTCTCTTCCCTTCATTAGTTGATGACCTTGCGTTTCCGCTTGATGTCTACCACAGCACAACCTCGCAGGTGCTCTCTCTCTCTCTCTCTTAGCTAATTTCAAGGATGATAAAGAATTTGTTTTTCTTATTAGGTCAATTTCTTAGATTTGTAATGTATCAACCAGCAAGAGCATGTATTTTAAGGAGTCTATTCTTGCAGTTAAAACTCATCCTTGTGCATTCTGGTGAGTAATGGTATACTCTAGCTACAGTTAGACCTAGTAGCCTTTATTCAGTTTCATTTTGAAGCACATTTTACCATTAAAACATTAGTATTGTTTTAGTATCTTAGCTTCCACAATGGACTGGATTTACCTGGGGACTACAACTTTGATGGACCCAAAACTTTTTACTGAAGGTAGTTCAGCTAAGTAATTGTCCTCTATAGTGACTGTTTATTTAGAACTACCTACTTTTCACAATACACATAGTTTTATTCAAAGAATGGAAGTTGTTAAAACTTAAAGCTTTTGAATTGTTTGACTTTCCTATGAATGTTTCTTATGATTTCATAGCAGTTGTATCATATAATTATTTTTCAAACAATGGAAGTGATTAAAACTTAAAATGTTTGAGTTGTTCAATTTCCTATGCTTGTGGCTTATGATTTCAAAGCAGTTGTATCATACCCTGCTTATCTTTTTTATGGTGCATTCTTTTTCTTATCATCTTCATAGCATGTCTACTTGTGATTTGACTCAATTGGTCATCTGTTAATATGCTGCCAAGTCATTTTTAATTTCTGATGGCTTGCTTGACCTTGTTTTGTTTATTGTCATTTTCACGCAATGTTGATATGGACCATCCATTTATTTTAACATTTTATTTAGCTGGATGGTTGCCAAGAAGAGGCCACTTGCACCATTATGGCATTTGAGGTGGAGACAAACTTTCATTGTGGCTGCAGTTATAGTGTCTGAAGAACTAATTCTTGTTTAATAACATCCATGTTAGGAAATACCTGTTGTTCACTTTTAATAGGTAACATGCATCATTATCAGTTACTGGCATTTCATCGTATTTCATTATAATCATTTGCTTATACCTTATCATATTCTATTTGTTTTAATTATAACATGGCCCAGTTCCAATTATGTTCAGTTGCCTCGCTCATGTATTTTAACAATCCCTTACATGAATTATTTGTGACCAATGCTTGTGTCAAATCAAACAATTGAGCTTGTAATATGTGATCATAATTTTTGTGTATTTTGTTGCAGATCCTCCTAAAGTCCTGCTTCAATTTAGGCTTTTGAATGAGCACCCATTAGCTATTTAATGTGATGACTTTGGAACATAGATCTATGCCAGCCACCTGATCCTTACTTCACCAGACTGCTTTGGTTTGCACTTTTGACTTTAGTCCACCATAAGCAGTTAAAGCTTGACTTATAGGGTTCTACAAAAGGTTGACATCCACACCAAGGTTGTTGACAGCAGTCAAGCAGGCTGATGCTAAAACTCACACTCTTGGAAAGCTAATGGATGATCAGTAAGGGAAAAAGAAAAAAGAAAACAGTTTATGTATGCATTTTTTCAGTTGTAAACAATTCAATGTTTTATAACAAGATGCTTTTTTGTGAATTAATTAAGGTGCTCTTTCTCTCTCACACGCACACACATATTATATATATAGATATAAATGTATATAATAGGTATTGGAAAACCATTGCTAGAAAGAAAAACTACGCCAAGAAGTTTTTAGGCACGGTGTTTACTATTTTTAGCAATGGTTTTGCACCATTGCTAAATGTTTTTAGCAACGGTTTTTTATGTTTTTAGTGATGATTTTTGTGCTCGCTAAAAACCCATTTTCTTGTTTTGATGTCATCACATGTCATATTCACAAACAATGTTGGTTCACTTTCAGTCATATGAAACTCGTTTTTTAACATGTATGAGTCCAACTAACTGTACCATGCACTTGATGCTTGTTTAAATCCATAAAACGTCTCATTTTACTTATATAATTTTTATTTTTTCTTGGTAATAACAAATCTTTTGGTTACTTTACATAAATTTAAATAGCTATTCAGAAATGCAGATTTCACATCAAGCTGGAAAACTTTTCACTTCACTTGAGCGACAATTGCAGGAACTACACGAATTGTCTCGAATCTAGTAATAGAAGAAAAAGTTCAAGAAAAATCACCATATCTTTTAACATAACCTTTTGTTCCAAGTGATGATTTATATTTTTTGATCTTACCATCAGTATCATGTGTAATTTTATAAACTCACTTTACCCTTGTCAGTTAGTTCCCAAGTTTTGTTCTTTTATATTAATGAAATTTCTTCTTTCATTGATTTTACCCACTTTGTGTCTTTATATGTTTCATCATAACTTATAGTTCAAATGCAAGAAGATCAAAGGAACATTCTTTGTACATGTCTTCAAGAGACTTTACCTTCATTAGAGGTGAGTTTAAATCAAATATACATTCAAAACTTTTAAGTGATGGACTGCTTGTACCAGGCACATCCTTTGATATTTCTCCCTCGAATTCATCAAACAACACATGCTTGACTTCATTATTCTCCCATGTCAAACAAATCTCTTCATCAAAAACCACATCTCTCCTAATAATTAATGTCTTAGTTATTAGATTATAAAATACACATCATTTAGTTCAGAAATATATCCATTACATATACACTTCTCACTCTTCTTTTATAACTTGGATTGTTTAGAGTATTAGTCCATAAACAATACATCCAAATATGCGTAAATGACTTACACTAGGCCTATGGTTCTACCATACTTGATATGATACCTTATGTTGAACTGCTTTTGTAGGAGGTATATTCAACAATACATAAATGTTGTTATTGCTTCTGCCCAAAAATCATATGGCAAGCCTTTCTTAAGAACATGTTGTGTGTCATTTTCGTCATTGTTCTATTTTACCTTTCTACCACCCCATTTTTTGTGGTGCTTTTCTCATAGAGAATTGTATGTGTGTTCAAATTTCTTTAGTTTAAAGTTCATTAGAAGCAAATTCACATCCTCTATCAATATGGAGTGTTTCCATTGGTGGACTATTTTATTTCTCAATTAGGACTCTAAATTCTTTGAATTTGTCAAAAGTATCTGATTGTTATACTAGAAAATAAACTCAACCCATATGTGTATAATCATTGGTAAATAATAACAATATTTACTCTTATTTCATGACAATGTGTTCATTGGACCACCAATGTCAGCAAACAAGTTCAAGTTGTCTCCTAATCCTACTGGAAATGGAGCTTGATGTTGTATTTTTTCAAAAACACAACCTTCACAAACTTTATCAATCATAGAAATAAATGGTAAGTCATGCACCATGTTCTTTTGATTTAATAAGTTCAAACCACTATAATGCAAGTGTCCATATCATAAATGCATAGTTTCAATCAATCGTTGACCCGGGCCATTAATGAACATGTACCCATAGTTGCAACCTTCAGTAGAAACAACTTATTTTGTACTATAAGAGTTTTTTGCTGTTATCATGTCACGCTTCTTATTCTTTATTTCGTAGAGTTCATCATGAAAATAGATCAACTAATCATTTTGCATTTAGCTGAAATATATGTATGTTATGGGACAAACCTGGTACAAAATAAACATGTTGAATAACTTTTTCTTTGCATGATTTGAATTTCACAACATTGCACATTTTCCTTCTACTTTTACCTTGTTAACATTACCCATCTTGACCTCTACCTTTACTGTTTATCAAGCTCTTTAAAAATCTCTCTTCCTTTTCATGTGATTGATGAAACTACTGTCTAAAAACCAGGTCCCATTTTTGCAATTGTCAGCACTTGTAAGAAATAAATTAATGTCATCCTTTATAATATTTTGCTTGTTGCTTATTTTTCTCAAAGCATTCTGCCTCAATATGCCCAAATTTCGTATAATGAAAATATTGCTTTGTTTTATAGTTTGGTTTGTATGTATTATCTTTCTTAGATAATTATGCATCATGCCTTCCATGTCTTCCTCTTCTACCACAAAAGCTACCTCTATAACCTCTCTGCTGCTACTACAAAATCCACCTTTTTTTATCATTGGCCTCTTCAATTATTTTTCCTTGTTTGAATAGATTCCGCTTTAGTGTGAGAAGCATGTTCATTAGTTAGACGTGAAGGGAATTTCTCCGCCCAAGTTATTCTCATTGTTTGAATAGATTCATCCTAAGTTTCAACTATATTAATATGACCCTCATGTGCTAACAATAAACAAGACAACTCATGAAAGGTTGTACGATAATTGATCCTTAGATTCTTCAAGTGCAGGTACAACATGATCAAACTTAAGAGGGAGTCTTTTTCCACAATCTATTGGCTAGAAGTAATTTCCCCAAAAGACCACACTTGGTTTAAATAACCATAGTTTAAGTAAACATAAGTTTGGAAAATAAATCTTGCATAGATTCACCATTTTTATTAAAATATGTTTCAAAATCTCGATGCAAGATCTATAACTTAATAGTGGTTACCTTTTTTGTATATATGCAAATCTTATTTTTAAATATTTTATGGTTGACCGGTTGTGGATGCATTGTATTTTTTGGAAAATTGTAGTCTACAACTACTTGTAAAACTAATAATGTTGTCACTTGATTTTCCATGAAATTTTTCATTCTCACTAGCATCGTCTACCAAATCCTATAAATCCGAGGAAATAAAAAATGTTTCATCTAAATGCTCCAAAATTCTTCATTTTCAAATTTGAAAATAGGAACCAAAACTTGTGACAAGTTTAGATATATTGTTCATGGTCTACCAATATCTCTTCACATGCTCAACTCAACCTTCATTTTCCAACGCTTCTGCTTTGGCATTAATGTTTGCAATTCCAAGCCACATCTTGAACTGGCTTGGATACCACTATGCTAGTATGTTGAGGGATATTTAATTATCAAAAGTATGAGAAAACAAGCTATACTATGTGAAAAATACAAGGACTCAAACACAAGAAGTTGTAATTTCATTGCTCTCCATAACTCATATCACAAATACATGGCATATTTATAGGCCACTAAGTGTCTTCTTCTACCTAAGAGTTACACAATTCATTTATTATTTAAACATAAACACTTCTTATCTTAATAACTATGCATAATTTCATAAGCTTTTCCTATGAAACAGTGTGACGAGACAACAGCGGCCAATGTAATCACCGGTATAAATCTGTACCGGTCACTAGTAGCCGATCTGTAGTTGCAAAGGCAGTCACTGGTATAGATCTATAGTGGTTTGTTATCAGTATAGATGTGTGTCGGTACCATGACAACAAACCATGTGAAATTTCCTAAAGCTGTCTTCAAGGCTTATAGTTCTAACTTGTTTAAATCCTATTTAAACATCAAGTTCCTTTTTCTTTTCCATTATTCCTAATTTTTTTGCTTACATTTTATATTCATCTAAAACACTAGGAGGCAAACGGAAGTCAAATTGGGGAGCCATAGTTTTTTGTTCAGCTTAATGTGAAGTTTAAGATCGAGAATCCTATTTTGCTGTTTGAAAAGCAAATAGAAAAAAAATGATAAAGAAAACGAGTAGGCCTTTAAATATACCTTGGCACTGCTTTCTTCGTAATTAATTCAAAATGCTATTTCTTATATTGCTTTGCATTTGAATTTGGTTTTGGACAAAAGCCTATAAAGTAAAGGTTGATCATTTTCATCTGCATATGAGCCATTTCCTAATTCATATATATAAGGATGAATATGGTAAAAAGTTTCCACCAACAGGTATATTTTAGTGAATAAAGGGGAGGTTCTTCCTAGTTAGATGATGCACTCCTTGTAAATACAATGGATTTACTGACTACCACCACAAATTTTCAAATTTACTTTGAGAAACAATGAACCATAAAAAAAAGAAACAAACTAGAAATAAAATCTACTCTTCAAAAAATCACACTTGCATATGAATGAGCCAAATATTATGCTCATTCTTTGAACACAGTTAGCGTTCATACTTCATACAACAAAAAATCTAAGGAGTCTCAAAAATTACAGACTTTGTGAAATCTAGCAGAGAATTAATGTGCAAAGATCTAAATGTCTCAAAATTTAAGGCGAAAAGGAGGAACCACATTACATAAAAGGAAAGGGGAAAAGGAGAATGTTGCCTGCTTGCAAAGGTCAATTGAGAGAAGAATTCGGCTGTAGTTCTCCACCCGAAATATAGACTGTTTTTGTTAATATAATCATATAGATGAATATAAAATGTGGCAAAAAATTGAGGAATAATGGGGAAAAAAAACGTGATGTTTAAATAGGATTTAAACAAGCTAGATCTATAAACCTTGAAGACATTTTTACGAAATTTCACGTGGTGTGTTGTCGAACCTATACCGGTGCCGATTACTACCTGTAAACATCTATGCCGATGACAATTACAACCACTATAGTTCTACATGATGCTTATGAGATATACCGGTGACAGTATTGCAGCTCTACAGATTATACCGGTGATCATATTGGCTGCTATTGTCTCGTCACCGCTGCAGAGATATAGTTATGATTTACGTCACCGGTATATCTCGCACAACCATACCTTACCAGTGCTGTTTGAAGCGCACCCACACCTAATGTGCACCTCAAGAACATGTCTCTCTCTCTCTTTTGAAAATTAACGCTCGAATTTTTTTGCTTTTTTTTATCATGTACTTATATTCTCTTCAGGTTATTTTTGCCGAAATGGGTTCCCTCTTGCAGCAGCATCAATCCAGGCATGGAGAAGCAGTTGGCACACAATATTAGTGACGTTTAAGGTCCCATGAAGCATATCTTTCTCTAGAAAGACCTTTGTATATTTTGGCCTCTTGCTCATCTTTTCGTGCGCAAACCTGAAAGACCTTTGTATATTCTGGCCTCTTGCTCACCTCTTCGCGCCCAAACCTGAAAAGAAACATTCGGGAGAATATAACACCAGATGAAGGGGAAAGTGGTACAAACATGAAACGATTTCAGATAGAACTTTTGAACAACATAATGCCCTTCATTCTCCAATATCTGAGTCTTGGAGTACGGACCAAATGACATGCTAGGAATGATCTCCTAAACTTCACAACTGAACAATAAATCCTGTGAAATTTTCATAAATATGAAAGTTATTGCTTTTTAGATGTTTAAATAATAGACAAAGTAGAGCAAACCCAGTCACCATGTATTCCACATTCTTAATCATCAACTACCAAACATGCATATACAATTGCATGCGTTGATGCTTTACCTAGGCAACCGCTAGATTTCAAAAAAGTGAGAAGTCAATAATATGGTGCAGATTTGTTGACAAGGGAATAATAACAAGAAAATATCAATATGTGATATAACAAAACAAATGAAAAATCAACCGCATGTTAGAAATCTATAGTTGAAAAAAAGTCAGAAGAAAGTTCCTCCTACAACTGAAGGACTCTAACTAAAGGCCTCTTTACTCAGTTTGCTTGAAGTCAATGTGGGATTGTGGATGATAAATTCATCTGAATTCCTACCACACGTTGTTGTAGTCTCAAGGCCTTGAACATTTGAACCATGACCACGTTCTGTCGGTGCATAACAGCCAATAATCTGCATTTTATATGCGAACGGTAACCACTTTTTACGTTGCTCATCAGTACCCTGCCCTCTTATAGCAGGCACAAACATTCCCTCGAAAAGAGAATCAAAACATCAACTAGAACCTAATTATTTACTTTGAGAATAATCTACAAGCACCATTGAAGGACAAACACATAACGTATATACTCAACTTTGGAGTGGATTTCCTATAATATAATTCTGCCAGCACAGGACACTCCTCCAACTCACTGCACAAATTCTGCCTACTAATTTGTTCCTAGGGCTCACTAAAACTGGCATGCTTTGTTTGTTTAAATCAATAAACAATGAGGAGAAAAAAATACATGACCAACAATTCAGTGCGACCACTTAGACACGCGCTGTGATTAATTATTTACTTCGGAATATCCTATATATACTTGAAATATGAAATTAATAAAGCAGATCTATTCCTATAACTCAACATACTATTCAATGAAATATTTTGTAAGACAATGCTACAACTCCTCAAGGATATGTTGAAGGAAGTAACATACAAGATCTATTTTCATTCATTTTGCAGTGACATATGAGGAGATTCCGGCATTTTGGTAGTATCATTTAAAGTGCACAAAATCCATTGAATTTCCCGACCTCATCTCTCTCATAGCCTTTGACGTTTCGTTCACATGAGGAAGAATTGCCACAGCTTCACTACAACAAAGTAGGGTAGCAGTTGCGCTAAATTAAGAGCAGCTCTGGGCTAGCCTCCTCAACGCTGTTGTCGAAGAGTCTTTGGGGTCAAGCTGAGAAATCGCCAGTGACAGCTTTGACTTTGTGTATGCTAGCGTCTGAGTTGGACCCACATGAACGACCTTGTGGTTTCTTGTGGGAGTTTCAATAGCGAAAGAGCTAGTGCTTATCGATCAAGCGTCAAAAGCCAAAAAAAATGTGCCGCCCCCCAAGGACAGAACCCCATCATAAGGGTACCAGCACCGTTCGGATAGCTCTGGTGATCGTTGAGTAGCACCACTAAGTTGAAACTTTCCGACCCAAACTGATTTCTCGCAGCCTCTTTTGCACGACCCCTCTAGTGTTGCCTGCCGCTCGATGAAAATCTGCCCATTGATCCTTCTCTAGTGTCGACTTACCAAGATCCACCATGTCGGTCTCTCTCTTTGTATATGCATCGATAATTCTTCTTCTGCACTATTCAATGGTTCCTTTTGCAAAAATCCTATACCCATCTAGAGTTTTGCCGTCGCCTGTCTCTGCGAGCGTCGATCGTGACAAGTTTACTTTTGCAGATACGCTATACTCATCTTCAGTTTGTTCGTTTTTGGGGACATTTTGATTTGGGTGTTTTTATTTATGAAGTGGATTTGGGATATGGGCATTGCAATCATTCTGTTTGTTCGTTTTTTGGAGCATCTTGATTTGGGCGTTTTTATTTATGAAGTGAATTTGGGATTTGGGCACTTCAATCGTTAAAGCATTACAATCATTTGTTCTGAAAATTTTTGCTTCTGAGCATTTTTCCAGGTTGTTCAAGAATTTCACATTTTCTGTTCTCAAGTATTACAGTCATTTGCTCTAAAGAAATCCCAGTTTTCTTTCCAAGAAAGGTAAAAAAATATTTCACTGATTTGCTTATCTTCTTGAAAAGCACAATGATGAGCTTGCATGTGAAATAGATTTTGATGCTCTTGTTGATTCCCAAACGAACGTGGTTATTGGTGGTATAATGGAGCACGTAGAGCAGGCTGGAGTAAATTCTGGTGACTCGGCATGCTCACTACCAACTAAAACTATCCGAGCCTCCTGTTTGGAGGTAATACGTACATGAACAATGAAATTAGCAAAGCAGCTCAATTGCCAGCAATCGCGCATGCATTTTCCAGATTGGGATTCAGGATAGTTGCTACTTCTGATTGTTCGCTTGTTGAGATTGATGGGCTTGTAGCTGAGGAGAATGGCATTAGCAAATAAAGTCTCTATCATCACAATCGTGGCTGGAGCATTGGCCATTGTAGAGGCAATACGCAGCATGAAGCAAAGTCCTGTCAATATGCTGCCTTTGCAAGTCCATTTTAGTGTTCAAGGAACAAGTGGAATTTCGGGTGGAGAACTATAGCGGACTTCTTCTCTCAATTGACCTTTGCAAGCAAAGGCAACATTTTCCTTTTCCCCTTTCCTTTAATGTAATGTGGTTCCTCCTTTTCACCTTAAATTTTAAGACATTTAGACCTTTGTACCAATCAGTAATTCTCTGCTAGCTTTCACAAAGTCTGTAATTTTGACACCTTAAATTTTTTGTCATATGAAGTATGTGCTCAAACTATGTTCAAAGAATGAGCATAATATTTGGCTCATTCAAAATTCTTGATTCATGCAAGTGTGATTTTTTGAAGCGTAGATTTTATTTCTACTTTGTTTCTTTTTTTTATGGTTCGTTGTTTCTCATAGTAAATTTGAAAACTTGTGGTGGCAGTGAATAAATCCATTGTATTTTTCCACATCGAATTTGTCATCCTGCAATAGATGATAAGAAGCAAATGAAGAGATTTGATTCAGTTCACGGTGTTTTAAGAGGATGGAACTGAGATAGTGCCATTCACAAATATGTCGAGCAACCATCTCTTTGAAGTACTCTCACAAATTATGGCATTTGTAATTTGGAATTAAAGTGATCCTTTTTCTTTGCTTGGAAGTGTTTAGTATTCCTGCGGATAATTTATGCAACACATGCACTTACTTGCATATCCTATCAATTTCGCTCTCTCTATTTTCGCGGTGGTGATGTTGAACTTGAAACCTGCTGCTGGGACTGCACACACCTGCATTGACAAGCTTTACTTATCATATTCAGATATGTTTTTCCTACAATGGTTGCATATATATGCAACTTTTCTGTAAATACTGCATCTTAAAAGCTATGGGTAATGAAATTGATATTAACAGGTAAACATCAACGCATTTTCAAAACTATCTTACATCCATTGCTTATGTTCTTATATTTCAGATATTATTTTAGTTATTTATGTTCTTGTAGATCCTTTTGACAATGTTAATATTTTCTTCCCTACGTTATTTTTTTTTATTGAGGCTCCTTTATGACCTGAAACTTTCATGAGATATGCAGAAACCTGTAGTATCACAAACTTTTGCTTCGCTGGACATGGCCATCACATCTTGGACCTGATTTGTCCAACAAAGTTCATTGGTTTCGCTAGCAAAATAGTATTGTCTTATTCACATGATGGTGGTATGGTTGCACTGGCGTTTGATGTGAGGTGGTTCAAAAAATTTGTCCTTTTCATGAGTTTTATACTGAAGCATACACATATAAAGATCTAGTTTGTACATTCTTTTGTGTGTTAGTGCATCTGCACATGCTCAAGTGTGCTAAGATATATGCACTTCTTGTAGTTCTATAAATACTTTTATGATGTACCTTAGGATTTTGTGTAGTTGGTTGGAGGAGTGTCCTGTGCTGGCAGAATTACATATAGGAAATACACTCCAAACATGATTATATACGTTATGTGTTTGCCCTTCAAGGGTTCCCTGTAGATTGTTCTCGGATCAAATAATTAGGTTCTAGTTGATATTATGATTCTCTTTTCCAGGGAATGTTTGTGCCTGCTATAAGAAGTCAGGGTACTAATGAGCAACGTAAAAAGTGGTTACCTTTAGCATATAAGATGCAGATTTTTGGCTGTTATGCACAGTCAGAAATTAAATTGCTAAATTAATTCACCATAAATCAAGAATAACTATATCACTAACAATATCTCATATTAATTGCACATTCAATACATGGAACATTAACAACATCAACAACAACTTTTTCTTGTGATAAAAAAAAATAATAATAATAATAACATGACAACTGGATCACCTTGAACAATGAGGCATCACCAATGCCATGCATTGACCATGTAATCCTAGTATGGTAGGTCTGGCAAAATGGAAACATGCATGTCTCAATGAAAGACACATCTTAGCTAGTACTAATATTGTTATGTCTCACATGTTATTATCTTGTTGCCTTAAATAATGCCCTTTTCTAGAGAACCTCTTAGATATAAAAGGGATGTAAGGTTTTTTTTTTTCTTTGACAAAGTTTTTGTTTTTCTATGACTACCCTATGACGCTGGAGGACTTGGTTTTCCCTATGGTAATTTTAAAAAATATATAATGTCTTCTTATCGTAAACCATTCTGATATCAGCATGGTCAAAACATACATCTCAATATATTGGCCAGCATAAAATCATCTAATAATTAATCTAACATTTATTTTTGGCAAAAAATGAAAAAATAAAAATATTGCACTAGGGGAAAAATGCTGGTTGTGTTTTCAAAGTTGCCTTAGAAAATAATTGTACTAACATAGGCTTATGAAATTAGTAGAAACGTATAGATTGTGAATGGATATGTGAGAACAGTTATCTAGGATTGCATCCACAAACAGTTCCTAGACAAAAATTACCAATGCCTCATGAATCAGTACCCCAACATGAGAAAATGGAAAAAGAAAAATGAGCTTCGTTGAAGCAACCAGAATGGAGATTTGGTAGCTCATCATTTACCAGTTATTGAAGGGCCAACATAATGACGTTTTTTTTTTGCCATGATGGCATAAGCCACTTGGGCCAGCCCCCTTGCAACAATGTGTGAACAAGAGATATAGACCAACATGGGAGGCCAAATTCAGACCTAGAAATGAAAAAAGAAAAAGTCAGAAAACATCAAACATGAATCATCAAGTCTTAAAGAACATCCATAAATACAAAATATTGAAAAAAATCTCAAATTACGCATTTACACAAGTGACATTATGAAGCATGATCCCAGGAAAGAAAAATAAAAATCATGAAAAGACAAAACAAAGGTCGAAAAATAAAACACAAAATGAAGTGGTAAAGTTATTAAAAAGTACTCGCAGATTCATTCAATGAGAGTGCAAGAGAGAAACAAACAAAGTTACCTAAGCTAGAAATCATGAAATTGACAAGCTTTTTATCAGGATAGCTGATGGAATAGAAGAAGAATTAAAACCTTGATACATTTTGCCTTTTCACCCCTTATGGCTGCCCTTTCCTTCCCTTTTCGCAAGGAGAGAAAGTAAAAGAGTCATAAAGAGAAGAAGAGGGAGAAGGAGAATATAAAACTCAAGTTCTTCTCCCTTATCCCCTTCATGCTATAGAATAACAGAAGAAAAAGGAATAAATAAATGCATGAAACAGATGGAAGGTAAGGATATGAACAAGCAAGGCTCCCCATCATCCGTTGTTGCCTTCCTAGGTTCCTATGAGCAAGCTGTGCAAAAAACCGCTTCTTTTTGGAGGTTCTGCAACTTGGTCGAAATGGGGTTCTACCGGGAAACCATGGATTTTTTAGTTTTCGCCATTGGTTACTGGTCGAGCCACTGGAATGGAATGTCAAATGAAGAAGTTGAAAGAAAAAAAGCAATAGAGACTATTACAAGCCAGCGGTCAGAAATGCATACAACAATCAGCAAACACAAAGAAGGTAAATAGAGGCTCAATGGCTGGCTGGCAAACATAACAACAATGGGTTGGAGCAACAACAAACTAATAGTGGAGCTTCATGAAATAACAGCCAAAATTTTGGGGAAGATCTGTGGGAGGATGGGATTTATAAGGGTTCTCTGTAATGCAAAATAAAGTTAAAGAGGGCACGTGGACAAATGCAAGTACTTCCCGCATTATGAAAGGGTAACCAGCTATAACGCGCTTCATATAATGCATTAGGGAAATGCATAATAACTGTAACACATCTAAATTCTGCACAACTCAAAGTAGAAATCCTTGTAGTGCCACATTCATGGTGCCTCTAAAAAACTTTAAACAAACCATTTAAAGGTCTTCATAGTCTGGTCATACATAAACAAATCACCAAAACTGCAACTTTATGAGTGACAATTTATGCTTACAAACTGGGTAAATGGCTACTTATGGGTATTAACCTTGTAGTTGTGTCAAAAACAAGAGTACCATTGAACCATTTGTAATCTGCCCTTGACTATAAGTATGAACAAAACATATTTTGTAGTACATCATTCTTCCTCTAATTGCATCACATATAGAAACCATTTCCCTTACTTGACTTATTTCCAAGTAATCGACCAATGCACTTTTTTCTCCATTTTCGTGGTCTCTGTCTTGTTTCTCCTCAAATATTTTCTATAATTTGTAGGTGTGAGAGGCACATTATCACAACATTGTTAAAGAGGGCACGTGGACAAATGCAAGTACTTGCCGCATTATAAAAGGGTAACCAGCTATAACGTGCTTCATATAATGCATTAGGGAAATGCATAATAACTGTAACACATCTAAATTCTGCACAACTCAAAGTAGAAATCCTTGTAGTGCCACATTCATGGTGCCTCTAAAAAACTTTAAACAAACCATTTAAAGGTCTTCATAGTCTGGTCATACATAAACAAATCACCAAAACTGCAAGTTTATGAGTGACAATTTATGCTTACAAACTGGGTAAATGGCTACTTATGGGCATTAACCTTGTAGTTGTGTCAACAACAAGAGTACCATTGAACCATTTGTAATCTGCCCTTGACTATAAGTATGCACAAAACATATTTTGTAGTACATCAATCTTCCTCTAATTGCATCACATATAGAAACCATTTCCCTTACTTGACTTTATTTCCAAGTAATCGACCAATGCACTTTTTTCTCCATTTTCGTTGTCTCTGTCTTGTTTCTCCTCAAATATTTTCTATAATTTGTAGGTGTGAGAGGCACATTATCACAACTATCATCTGCCATTACAAAGTATTTGTTTATCTTCCTTGGTGGAAGGTCAGCAATGCCAACCAGTTCATTTATTATAGGATGTGAAGATGTTCCTTTATGATGCAATCTCAATATATGAGTCATGTGAGGAGGTACTAAAGGATTGTTTTGATTATGTACAAATATAAGTTATTTTCCATTGGAAAGTTTACTTAATACCATTTTCATTGGACAACTACTTCTTGTTCTATTCATATTTTTTGTTGTGTTTGTGTTCCCACTAAAATTCTTCTAACCTTGTTTGGAACAAGTGACCTTCTCACAACAAGGTCTTATGATTTTTTGTCTAAAGTGAACTTTCTTACACTGGTCTATGTTCCAAAGAATAAGAACTGTAAAACTTATACGTCATCCTCATTATTGAACCACATTCATTCTATTTAAGCAATATTACCAATGCAGTACTTGCATCATTCTAACAACTGGAAATAGATGGTATATCTCGTTCATCTCTCTCATTGCTTAGAACGATGGTGCTTCCAAGTGTGCCATTTGTGCATTCATATCGAAATATTATTGATCACAAAAATTTCATGAGAATTAATGTCAATCATGTAGTTGTTCTCTTCATTATATTCACCTTACACGTTTGAGATCTTTTCACTGCTATTAGATGATGACAATGGCATTGCCACCAAGATATCTGCAATATTGAAATTCAATGAATCAATGTTTTTTATTTAACATGTAATAGAGCATATTTTGAGCTAGAACATGAAAGAAGGGTGATTAGATTACTAGTGGGATTAGTTTAGACTAGACTACAAAAGGAAATTAGGCGAACGTCAAACAAAGAGGAGATTTAAGACATGATGCAATTTGAAGAAACCCAAAATATAGGTGATTTAACGCAAAGAAGTTGAGCAATTGCATTATGTGATGGAGTTGTTTCATTAGTTCAAAGGAGAAAACGGGTGTGTGGTTTAGTTTTTATGCTAATATTTCATCATTTTTAGACAAAAACTAATCTGTAATACAACTTAGTTACAAGATGTGTGATGTGGTTGCAAAATGTGTGATGTACCAAACAATAGACTTGAATGTTCAAACAGTAGCATTCTTTTATTGTGTCCAAGACAGTTTGTCAACAGGTGGAAATGCTCCTTCTATTGTTTGAATGTTTACCCACTGAGATGAAGTTTTGAATTCATAATAATAGTATGACATTATAAATATATTGCGTAGGATTTGAAACAAAAACACAATGACATAAAGATCTGCTTGTTGCTTCTTAAGGCCTCATGTTTCTTGGTGGCTCTTGCAGTGTCATCTTTCTATCAATTTCTTCAGTGACTTCTAGTGATGTTGTATTCTTTTTTCCTTCATGGCTTTTTATCATTGTGTTTGTTAAATACAAAGATGAGTAGATAGTTTGATATTTTCTCAAACTCTGTTTTTCGTTTTACAAATATTGAGTCCGACTCACGACCAAGGCAGTCGATAGATTTCTTCACCAATCCAGAAAGGTAGATTTTAAAAATATGATCAAAGTCAATTCTTCTTGCCAAGGTAAAACATATGCAATATGAGATGGCAATCAATTGTTTGCAACTACCTTATAGTAAAAGAAGATATTTCAATACAAACTTTTGTAAAGAAAAAGGCACAAAAAGGACATTTAAACATAAGAAGTGGAAGAGAGATTTTATATCCCCGGATCAACTCACATGCACTCTGTTTTCGTGAAGCGGCGGTGCACAAAAATCAGTCTCACGAGGGAATGAGGGGAGATATGCACTGCCAACATGGAGCATTGCAAGGAAAATGCCAAATATTATTCCTCTTTTGGTCCTTTTGTTTCCATACTTGAGCCCTCAACAGTCAAAGTCAACTAAGTGTGAGAGGTCCTGTCACTTTCTTGGCCTTTTTTGTTTCCCTTCATTCTCTTCCCTCTCCCATCAGAAACGGCACTAGTGTCAGAGCTGTTGTAGTCACAGCTATACAGCAGTTGCCCTTCATAGCTCTCTCTCTCTCTCTCTCTCTCTCTCTCTCTCTCTTGGGTGGTTGTACAATTGGTGGAGTAGTGGTAAACTTTTGTAATTAGGCATCAATCTTCTTCTCATTCTTTGGATGCAAGAACTTGTCCTTGATGTGTATGCTTCTTCCTGTTTCAGTTGATTCACTTCATTTTTCTTGATGGGTCTTGCAAAGTGCAGCCTACTTTTTAAGGATATGGGAGTTTTGCAAAAGAAAAACTTGTTAGTGCATCATTGCTAGATTTTCTAATTTTCAAAACAGTGGTAGTTCCATCTTTCAGGTCATTGGTGCAGTTTTGGATATAAATATAAATTCACAATGTAATTGAAAGTCATTTTCACACATATAAAATTAAATATTACGAACAATTCATAGTAGCACTTTTTGAAACCATACACTAGTTATAATTCTGAACTTTACAAGTAGTGAGTCTGGACCCTAGGGACAGCTATTGAAATTTAAATTATCACAATCTGTCAGCTTTAAGTGAAAATAAGATAAAATATGGGGTTCCAACACTCAAATGAACAGTTCTATTGTGCAATTAGAGTTCTACGTGATTCCAAAATGTTTAATGGTGTTGCACCATTGCTTACACTTACACTCTAAAAGCATAAACAAATAAAACAAGAGAGAAGCTTAAATCTAAATGTGGCGGTCATTTGAAGACAGTAGACCTACATTTTCAATTGCACCTCGATGTGTGCGGCCTTCAATCTCTTTGCCACCGCTTCATTTCCCCCTCGAGTAGGTTGTGAGATGCAAACAATGGTATTCAGCTGCACAACACGTTAGCAAGTGAAATGGTAACTATACAATATTGCATGTTCAGAAAAACAAGACACTTTCTGTGTAGGCACGTGTACATGTGTGCTATTTGATTGCTAACACAAAATGCAAACCAGTGTTTTGACAAAAGTTGTCTAAATCAATTAATGCCAGCTAACTCAAGCCTAGACTAGCTCACGTGTTCTTTCTTGTGTGAAATCAAATATGCAACCCAATATCACGGATGGCTAAAATCTAAAATGATCATAAAAGTAAGTAATTAAATACTATAAATAATAAGTTTCAAGAATTAATAATTTAAACTATCAAACTACCATGAGAAAGGCACAACCATCACAAGCATTCAAGTAAACATGCACTTTCTCTCTTTAAAACAGTTCGCATTGATAAATATTTAGAGCTAATTTCATTTAAAATTATTTTTAATAAAATATAATTATTTTCTATTAAATTCCACTTTAAATTATAAAAAATGAATTAAAAACAAAGGCATAAATTAATTTCAAACTTTATCTCTGTAGAACCCAAACAATGATACAAAACAGTCCATACTATAAAACTATCTATATCTAATTATGAACAATTAGTTTTTATCTAAAAGCTATTTTTTAACAAAATATAACTATTTTCAGCTATTTTCTGTAATGTTTTTTTCTCTACTGGTAAGAGCAAATGGCAGACAATAAAAGTGGAAAAGAGATAGTAGACTCAAGGGTGACAAATTTAATTTTTTGATGCCTCTGATGTTATTTTCACTAGATACACACATATATTTAATTTCATAAACAATTCTATTTAAAATGCTTACTAAACAGGAAACAACACCAAGTTACTAAAACATATTTTTTATGTCTAGAACAATGATTCCACATGAAGTTCTTCTGAATTTTTTGCAACATCAGTAAAAAAATAAATAGAGTGCAATAACACGAGTTTTCCTGAAAAAACAGACCACCCACATGTAATGATCAAGTAAAGATGAAGTGCAGCCTAAGAAGCAAACTCTCGAAGCTGCAGCCATGGTACGTGGATAGTGACACTGATTAATAACGGCCAAGGATAACAATTAAATTTAAGAATATTGGGCATGAGACTAGCTAACTTGCATTTGACACCAAGGTACAACAAATTTGCCATATTCCTTGACTTTAAATAAACTAAAAAAAGACAAGCATAAGATAATTAAACACTATTTTTACTGATGATGATTCTCAATATTCCACAAGCCACTCAACTAGTTTCTTGTACAGATTAATGCTAGCATTTAGATTAATGCCTTCATGAACACTTTCAGCATTACATGGTATCTTAATGCCAGCATTTGGATTAATGCTTTCATAAACACTAGACAATATGAAGCAGATAATGTGATTCGTAAGAATTTTTTTTCATTTTCCAAGATTAGCAATGAATAGCACAACATAATTATGCCATAAGAGACACCATGTATACTCCAAAAGAATCAGCTCAGACTTATTCTCACATTGAAGTATACACGATGCTCTTTGGTCAAATGACTTGATTACTCTCTTTGGGGAATTTCGGCATTCCTCTTTGAGCTCAACAAGAGGGGGAAAAAAAAGACATGAACGAGAAGATGAGAACAAAGTCATCCATATAGTTGAGGTATTTTGTCAATCATTTTCTGTGCACCATGACAAGTACAAACCAGAGACTTTTATGAGAAAGAAAGAGAGAGAAAGCATACAACACACGATGCCATTTCTGTAGTCTACAGAAACAAAAAGTCAACCATCGACTGCAAGAGAGCAATTTGCAGTCGATGCGATGAGAAAAAAACCCAAATCTTGTTGTTACCTAGAATGGATGGGAGGAGAACCCAAAAGAGAGAGAGAGAGAGATGGGAACAAATCCTTACATGAGAAAGGTCACCGGATCTGTTGGATTGAGATTTGCAGTGGACGCGACAACCAGCCCCAAATCCCTGGCTGAATTCTTAGAACAATTTGAATAGGGCAAGGCTTTGCTGGAGTCTGTCACCGGAATGTCGGTCTTGCTAGAGATCATCGCCGGAAGATCGACATTGCTGGAGTTTGCTTTCGCAGGAGAAGAAGCGAAAGAGAGGGAGTTGTTGAGTCGAAAGAGAGAACACCCCGAGAGAAAGAGAGGCGTTCTGTGATGACCTGTACCATGGTAAACCACGGAACACCACAGAACACTCCTCGTTTTTATACCACCTGTCCAGGAGTCACGTCTGTTACTCGTGTTCCATGTCTGACCTTTGTGACAGATTCAGCTAAATAGAACACTCCTGTCATTCTTTGTGACAGGCATTCAAACGCCCTCTTATGGTGATGAAGGGCATGATCATGAGTGGGAGACAAGTGAAAGTGATATTGAAACTGTTGGTGATGGTGAAACAAGTGACGATGACATTGAATGGCATAATAAGAAAGGCAGGAAAGTTAAATATGGGGAGTCTTCTAATAAGGAATGTTTCACACTTTCTACAATTAAAATGTTTTCATCGTATGCTATTCTTTGGCTAATCTATTTAATCTGCTCTAGGTTCCCTATTCTGGATGTAGGAAGACCTCTGTCTAAATTAGTTATAAGTGAATTTTGTTTTATTACAAATCAGTTTCGTGGTTGTAGTCCTGAACAAGTCCATCTAATAAACAGATCTGGTGGAATTTAGGAACAGTGTTCTCACATGCTCGATCTATATTTTGGTTGTGGATCATGCTCAGTTTTTGTTTTAGAAGCTTTGGTATCTTCATATTTGAAACGTCCTCCTTGAGAGAAGTTAGTCACCTGCAAATTTGGCCATGAAAATTAGTTCTACAGCTCTTCATGAACTAACTTCCAACAAGTCAACATGTGATCTGTGATAAGATCACAGATGCAAGCAAGGAATCCTATTATGTAGATGGACCTGGTAAATGTGTTTTCACTGGAGTGAAATCTTTGTTTCTGGATGAAAAAAAAAAATTAAGTATTTAGCGTGGGTGGGGAGAACCAGTCCCACTTTTATTAAAGATTAATGTGTTGACCAGCACTTGGTATTGAAAATATTCTTTGCTGAAATGTCAATTCCATAGCTTCATCAACCAATTTAAAGGAAGAAAAAGAAATAATTAGCAGGTGGAAGGAAAAAGGAACGTCATAACTACCCAACATGTGCATCTCCTTCATCCCCCATTATGGATGTGTCATGTGGAAAGAAAGTTCAAGTTTGATCTAAACTCTCTTAGGTATTGTTTGCTTTGCCAGCAACATGATTAAAATCCTGGGATTTTGATCTCATGATTTTAATTCTGGAAGCAACTGAATAGGAATTTGGATCCTCATTCCAGTTGTGTTTGGTTGATAAAGGACTTTAATGTCCAGGATCCCATTCCACTGTTTGTTGATTTCTTGGGGAAAAAATATTGACCATTGCCATTTATATGACTGCTCACAAGATTCAAGCATAAACAAAAATTTATATAGTTCAAGAAAATCTAATTAGAAGCACTAATCATACAATTGCATATAGAAAACTTTGTATAAAAACAACACTGAAGGACAATAAAGAGGACCACACTGTCAAAGCATGGCTAAAAACAGAAATTAGAAATTTTCGTTTATAGAGGTTCGGTAGAAACCTACATCCTCTTCTCTCAATCACAGCTCTTCATAAGATGTGTTGAGGTTTCACTAGAATTTATTTGTGTACAGCTGCAATGGGTACATGATTGAAACAATGGAAATTATATTCTCTTTCTTTTGTTTGTACATTGTAGACATTGAGAGCTTCCTTCTTCTTTTGTTTGGATCTCCTTTGATTGTATTTTTGACAGCTTCCATCTGTATTGTCTTTGCTGATGGTGTTTTCTTCTTTTGCTTCAACGGTCCATTGCTTAGTTGTTGACCCTTTTTCCTGCAATGTCTTAACATCCCCCCCCCCCCCACCCCCCCAAACTCAACATTCTAGGTAGGACGTTGAGTTTGAAGCAAAGAGTGTCAAACCTATTGGAAGGGAGTTGCTTAGTGAGAATGTCGGCTAGTTGATGAGATGAAGGAATGTGTTGTGCCACCAATTGATTTTTGAAAATGCGATTGCAAACCAAATGGACCTCAAGTTCGATATGTTTGTTGCGACTGTTGAAAACAGGTGAGCTGTCATGTAGGTTGTGCTGATATTGTCGCACCAAAGTATGGGTATAGATGGAAAAGAAATGTGTAGTTTTTGAAGTAGATATTGGACCCAAACTAGTTCTGTCATAGCATTAGCAACAACTTGATATTCAGCCTCAACAGATCTCTAAAGAGCTGTGATTAAGAGGAGATGAACTATCCTAACAGTAACTGATCCAAACGAAGCCATTCATTGTGCGTAGGATTGTCGATATCCTTACCCTCACAGGTGATGATTTCAGGTGGGCATTTTTTTGTTCCATCGATAAACCCTTTTAGATTATATGATATAACTAAAGGGAGCAACTGACTCTCCCACAACATGTAATTGTCAGACGTGAGCTTCACTGCTAGAAAGTGTTGAAGACTTGTTGGCACAGGAGCCATCAGCAAGAGGTTGGACAGAGATGTAGCACCTTGAGAAGATCCATTGAATGACGATGATCTTGAAGATGCCATATCTCCAATAGTCACCACGAGAGACAAAGATAAATTGGTGGTGAAAGAAATAAGGGAAGGGAAACAAGAGCACACAAGGCCCAATAACAAATCCTTATGGAAAAGTGCTTTGATACCATGTCAAAGCATGCTAAAAATAGAAATTAAAAATTTTGTTTTATAGAGGTTCGGTAGAAACTGTCGTGCAAGATTGAGAGAGATCAAGGAGGAGACCGTTGAGGAGAACGTTGGAGCCTTCTAAGGAAATATATGAGGAGAACGTTGGAACCATCTAAGAAAACCTAATTTTTAGAAAGACCCCAATTTGCCTTCCTTGTCTCTCTAACCGTTGCATTGAAATCTTATTTAAAGAGCAGTTGTACTCACCAACGAGTGTGTGAAAATAATACAAAGCTTCTCCTCTTTCTACCGTGGATGTAGGCATCTAAGCGGAACCATGTAAATCTTGTTGTTGTGTTTTCTGTGCATTCTCTGTTTTTGGCTCAACTTAATATGATCATTATTTGTGATCTATGGAGATCAAGGCAGCAACTCAAGTGACGGTGTAAAGAAGGCGACTGCTGATCAGAATAACACCTTGAAGATCACCATGACTCATGTAAACGGATCCAATTATCTAGGATGGGCCAAAGAAGCAAAACTTTTTCTTAGTGGGCGATCAAAAAGTGGCTACGTTAATGGTAAGATGTCCCCTCCAGACATATCTGATCCAAAATTTGATGAATGGCAACCTGAAAATGATTTAGTTATGCCTTGGTTAATTAATTCCATGGAGCTGAGTGTTTCAAATATGCTTGTTTATCATGAAACGGCTAAAGATATTTGGGATATATTAAAAAAAGTATATGAGAAACAAAATAGTTTGGCTAGAGTTTATCAAATTCAACTAGAACTTGCTCACATCTCAATGGAAGACAAGCCGATAAAATCTTATCTCAGTCAATACCGTAGTCTATGGGAGGAATTAATGCAATATCGCCCTGCTACAACTGATCCAAATGTGTATAGACAATGTTTGGAAGAGGATAAAATCTTTTGTTTCCTTGGTGGACTTGGTGTTGAATTTGAGAGCGTTAGGAGTCAAATACTTATGACAAAACATTTGCCAAACTTCAATCAAGTCTGTCAAACCATACAAAGAGAGGTTGCTTGCCGGAAGGTTATGAATCCGGAAAAGAAAAATTAGACCGCTGAAGATACAAGCGAAAAGATAGCATACCAAACTCGTTCTGAGCCACTGCCTAATAATTCCAGACCTGATATCAAAGGCGGTGGAAATATGACCATCATGCAGAAAGGAAGGAATCGTTTTAGATGCTCATATTGCAAAAAAACTGGACACACTAGAGATAATGTTGGGAGTTAAATGGGAAGTCGTCATCAAAGGAGAAGCCACTCTCATCAAACAGCTCCAACACACCAAAGTTTATTACACGTGAGGAGCTGGAAAAAAATTTCAGCATTTTTCTAAGACAAATCTGGTATCTACTCAACCCATTGGAAATTTGTCTGAAGGTATGCACCATTCTCTCATTACTCATTCAAAAAATTGAGGATGGATTATTGACTCTGAGGCCACCAATCACATGACCGGTGATCCCTCTAAAATAGTTGATCTTAATCTTGAAAAAAATCGTCATGTGTTCATGGCTGATGGCACACCCATTGCTATAGAAGGCATTGGAGAATCTTGTTTTTCTAAATCAAATAAAATAACTTGTGTGTTCTATATTCCTAAACTTTCTGCCAATCTTTTATCTGTAAGTAAAATAACTAAAGCCTATAATTGCTTAGCTATTTTTTATCCAAAGAATGTGATTTTTCAGGAGAAGGAGTCAAGGAAGGAGATTAGTAGAGGGTATGAGTAACGGTCTATTTGTCCTAAACAACATTGAGGCTGGTTTTCTCACTCGAGCCGAAAAGACATATGAGTACAAATTATGGCACTCTCAGCTCGATCATATTTCAGATAGGTTGCTGAAAATTCTTGTTCCACATGTCAAACCTAACGGTCATTCTTGTGATGCTTGCGAATTCTCAAAATCAACTAGATTACCTTTTCAAAACTCTGGAGAAAGGTCTACTGAAATGTTTGATTTAATTCATTCTGATGTTTGAGGCCTAGCCCTAGTCGAGTCTCATTCGAGATATAGATACTATGTTTCTTTTATTGATGATAAAACTTGCATGACTTGGCTTTATTTTCTCAAAAATAAGAATGATGTTGCCAAAACTTTTGAAGAATATTATGAGCTTGTTTACACGCAATATGGGACCAAAATAAAAAAATTAAGGTTGGATAATGGAGGAGAGTATGTCAATCAAGTTCTTGATGAATTCATGAAGGCATATTACCTCAACTCACTTGCGCCGATACTCCCCAACAGAATGGAGTCGGCGAACGCAAGAACCGACAATTGCTTAATATTGTTAGGTCCCTAATGATGAACATAAACGTCCCCATCTGTTTTTGGTCTGAAGCAATAGGAACAACATGTTATATAGCAAATAGAATACCCAATTTGAGCATTAGCGATCAAATTCCAATTCAGCTACTTTTTAATAAATCAGTTTCTATTAAACATTTTAAAGTTTTTGGATGCAAATGTTTTGTTCATGTCCAAGAAAAATTTAGGAATAAATTAGAAAAAAAAGCTATGAAATGTATTTTTCTTGGATATTCCAGTAAAAAGAAAGGGTTCAAATGTTACGAACCCCATTTGAAAAAATTATTTGCCACTCGTGACATAAAGTTTTTTGAACAAGAACCATTTTATGAGAATAGTATTCAGGGGAAGATAAAACAACAAAAATCTATTGACATTAGTCTTCCACAACCATTAGTGAACATCCATGACAATGTAAGTAAGCATCCCAATGACAATCAATTTCATGAGAACCAAAATCAGAGCAATGGTGATCAGCATCCTCAGTCCAATGAAGTTAATAGTACTGCTAATCCTCAAGATGATGAAATGGCTCAAAGGTCAAACCAAGAAATCTTGACCGAGCAGCCACTATGGAGATCGTCTAGAACCACCAAAACCCCCAACCAGGCTAAGTGATTTCTATACATACTTATCCTTTGACAAACTTCATTCTATTGATGATTATCCGTTTAAAAATTTGTCAAAACCATATTGAGTGTATTAAATACTTACCACCATGAAGAGCCTAAGAATTTCTTGCAGGTAAACATGGATCCAAGATGGAGAGACGTCATGAAAGAAGAACTAAAAGCACTACAAAGAAACCACACGTGGGAAATGATGCCTCTGCCAGAAGGAAAAAAGGTTGTTGGGTGCAAGTGGGTGTATCGAATAAAATACAGGAGTGATGGATCTATCGAGAGGTTCAAAACAAGATTGGTTGCAAAGGGATTTATGCAAACTGAAGGAATTGATTATGAGACATTCGCCCCAGTTGCCAAAATGAGCTCTCTTAAAATATTACTCTCAGTAGTGTCAAACAAAAGGTGGGAACTTATGCAATGGGATGTAAAAAATGTGTTCATGCATGGCAACTTAAATGAATAAGTTTTCATGGAAGTACCAGAAGGCATCCAAAATAAAAAATGGTATGTATGTAAACTGAAAAAGGCTCTGTATGGCTTAAAACAATCTCACTGGACATGGTTCTCCCGACTTAGTGAGGCTCTTGTGAGAATTGGTTTTTTCAAAAGCACGTCTGACTATACCATGTTTATTTACAATTGTACTTCAAATATTATTATATTATTAGTTTACGTGAATGATATTAAAATAACAGGACATGACATATAAAACATGACATGAGTAAAAGAATATCTCAAAAAGGGATTCAAGATAAAAGGCTTAGGAAAATTGAGATACTTTCTTGGTATTAAAGTAGCACAATCTAATAAAGGAGTGTTCATCTAGAAAATACACTCTAAATCTTTTCAAAGAAACCGGGTACATGGGAACTAAGTGTGCTGACACTTCCATGGAAATCAATTGCAAGCTAAGAAAGGAGGAAGGGGAAGTAGTTGAAAATGTTCAAAGCTTTCAGAGAGTCGTTGGAAACTCATCTATCTTACTGTGACAAGGCCTGACATTAGATATGTTGTCAACTTTGTTAGTCAATTCATGCATAAGCCAATGTCAACTCATGTTGAAGCTGCACATAGAATTCTAAAATATCTGAAAGGGACCTCTGGGAGGAGATCTTAATGAGAAGAAATTATTGTCTCAATGTCATTGGATATGCAGATGCCGATTGGGCAGGAAATCCAAACGATAGAAGATCAACTTCAGGATATTGTGCTTTTGTGGGTGAAAATCTAGTATCATGGAAAAGCAAAAAGAATCGAGGTAGCATGAACCGAAGCAGGAAACAGCAAAAATCTAAGCAACACCAGCACAAACATAAGCAGCGAGACCCCCCAAGCATTAAGTGACAACAACAAAAGCCCAATGAAACAATCGAATGGCAGCATCCGAACCCTCGACAACAGCAACCGTTACACCACATCCTAGCAGCAAAGACACAACACCAAAGGCAGAACTCGAGTAGCTCAATAGCAACGACATAACCCTCAACTACTTAGCCGAACGACATCACCAGAAAAGCAAAGCTCCAAAACAAAAAAACCGACGAGAAAAATCCCAGCAACAGCAGCACTATCTTATACAACGTCAACCCAAACAACAGAAATAGAACGACCTCAAGGAGCATCAACCCTAGTAGTAACAAGTGGGCATGAATCCAAACAGCAATAGCAATAGCAACCCAAGCAGCATCAACATAAGCACATGAGACCCAACAACATCAAGCGGACATAAGCCCAACAAGCAACAACAACACAAACCTAAACAACATGACTGCGCGTGAATCCTTGTAGGGTCAAGCGGAAACAGACCCAAGCATCCACACAAACCAGACTAGCACAAACCCATGCAGCAAAAAAGGACATGAAGCGGTGGGAAGAGAAGTCGATTTTAAAGGGCAAAGCGAGAGAGTACAGGATGGTTTTTGCAATCAAAGGGACAAAGACAAAGAAAAGAGAGAAAGAGAGAGCTGCTTAGTCCTAACATGCAAAATAATTTTCTATGGATTATAATCACATCTCCATGATGGGATTACAATCCATGGAAATGAATACCAGTTTTGCCTCTCAAACCGGGATTAGTTTCTAGTGTTTGGCAATACCAGGCATTTTTTAAAAAATCTAGATAGGGATCCACCTTCAAAGTGGAATCCTAGCCCACTAAATATTTCTATTTACCTTAGGAATGATTAATTCCTACAGATGTACATGTAGCATTTCCAGAAATGTGTACTTTGATGTGCAAAGATGTGGGTTGATGTTAAATATTTTTAAAGCTGCATTTGTGTAGCCTTAGCTGTGTCCAATAGCCTTAAGTTTTTGTGATTTAAAATTTTACTTATGAACGTGTCCATGTAATTTTAACAAGCCATAATACAGTTCTTGGATCATGTTCACGTGCCCACAGTCTAGTTTAACTACATGGATTTCCTTATGGTAGTGGTTTTATTGGCGTCTGTTCCTACACCACTCTCATCAAGCACACTGGCATTGACTGGGTCATACTTTATTTGATCAGTCCCATGACTGCTATTCATATGGCATTCAATAGGTTTGTATGTAAAGGGCATGGACATGGTTCTTGATGTCTTCGAAAGAACACTGACTGCTTGGTCGTATCAGGCACCATCTAGCTTAGTATCCCAACTAAATAGAGATCAGGTCTGCTAGTTCCTCATATAACATGCATTGGGGACCATAATCTGTCGAAACTACCGACAGTGACAACTAAAGACTGTTGGGCTGCTGGGTGCAAGTTATGGAGGAAAAAATATTAAAATTATTTTTCTTTTCTTCTCTTGAACTTTTGCCCAAATAAGGAGTCCCCATTCTGGGTTGGGTATTTCTACATATTTTCAATATAGTTACACACACACACACACACACACACACACACACACACACACATATATATATATATATATATATATATATATATATATATATATATATCCAACCATCTAACTAGGGCTGTCTATCTCAAATAGATGGAAAGTTGAAAGAAAAATAGAGAAAAAGTTGTGACTTAATATTAGATGATGAAAATACTCATCACTTTTTTTTTGTTTTTCTCTTGACTGTCCATATATATATATATATATATATATATATATATATATATATATATATATATATATATATATATATATATATCAAATTTCTTAGCCTCATATAAATATTAGTTTAAAAACACAATTGTCTTCTTATGTATGTTTGTAAATATGTTATTCCGTTTAATGGTCTTTGGTTTAAAAATTGTGATTTGTTCAATGGAGCTAAAAGCCGGACTTGAAAGAAAGAAGACTGACATGTCAAATAACCAGCAGTTTCCAACATTATATGTTTCAATCTCTTTTCGTGTTCCTAACCCCTAATTGGTAGCTTTTAAACTGATTTTTGAAACCATCATTTTTGGGTAAAATGAGGACTTTATCTTTTTAATCTTTGAGAGTATGAATTGCCATACGTTTTCGTTTTTCATTTAACCATATTAGTGAAATTGAACTAGTGGGAGAACATGATGATTAAACCGCTCTGTGATGTAGTAGTCCTAACATTTTGTTGCATATGTCAATTGTTTGTTGTATGTTTTTCAATGGGGTTGTTTGGCAGTATGAACACTTTAAAAATGTCTCATAAATTTACCTAAAAAATTAGAATATATTCATAGGACACTAGTTCTAGTATTTCATGAATCTATCATATGTTTAAGCAGATTCATGGGACACTCCCATAATGTCTGTGATGCCAAACACCCTCGTAGGGCATTGTCAGTGAATTTTTCTAAGGAAACCTTGTTGCCTTCGTTTGCAATTTTGGTAAAACCATAAAGTAGTTGTTGGATGACACTTTCTAAAATAGGTTTTGTTAAAACTTGGTTTTGTAATCAATTTTTGAAATGTAGCTTTTGTACGAGTAACATGCCTGAAATGACATTCTTTGTGAAAAACTTGGGATTCGGGCTCTTCACTCCCTCTTTAAGAAATTCTTTTGTCAAATTTAAAATTTTCCTGTAATGCTTAAACATTGTTTTGCCTCTAAAATCTCTTTTAGAGTATCACCCAAATGTGCCCTTCAATATTGCCCATGGTATTAGGAACATTTGTGCTCTCCCAAGCATCCCCTTAGAGTAACACCCCAAAAGTTTAGTTTGTTATTGAAGATTGCGAGAAATCTTTAATAGCTTATAAAGAAGTTTGTTAAAGTGGTTGGTTGTTTTAGTTCATATATTTTTTTTTAGGTTGGTATTGAAACTGTTAAAGGGCAAGTTGGGGTCCGTTGAACCAAAGCCTGAGCCCAATGTAGTAGTGCGCCACAAAAAACCGACCAATTACTGATGGCCAAAAATGTCATTCAAACATGAGCACACGTCAGTAAAAGTTTTTTCGATGTTTGTATTGATCGTTGGTGAAAAAAGTGTTAGTAAAAACAATCACTGACATCTCGGAGGCATAGAACCATCACTACGCACCTATATAGGTAAATATAGATTATTACCAACATCTAGACATATTGTTAATAAGTTTCTTCCGACACAAGGACTTCAATAAAATTTTTGACCAAAACATATAAGACATCGGTAAAACTTTTTATGGACAATGTATCAAATGTCGGTAAAATTTTTTATGGAGACAATATATGTTCCCTTGTGTCGTGTCTGTATAGTCGTCCTTTGCTTTTGTTGTATTTTCTTTGCTTATGTTGAGTCTTGGTGTAAGATCGAATGTTCACCTGTGTCGGAGCACCTTTCCAAAACCAGCCCCAAGTGTAAGATTAGGATTCCTTGTTTTGGATGGTCGGCATGGGAATTCTGTAAGCGGCTTCGACCATTCTTTGTAAGTAAAGTGTAAAAGCTTACTTGTTTTCCCTCATGATGTACTCAACTGTTTAAGTGAATATATTGCGAGTTTTCTTTCCATACTCTTTGCGTATTTTGTGCAAAAGGTGTTCAAGTGATCTGTGCCCGCTTGAACAAGGCGAAGGCTTGCGGTTTACTGGCGAGAGTTTGTCGAGCCGCACGGTCCGAAAGAGTCGGCCCGTGACAACTGGTATCAGAGCCCAGATTCTGCTAATCTAGGGAAGCGATCGGAGAGTTGGTGTAGAGCTTCACGTCGGCTTGCTGCTGTTGAGGAAGACACCATGACATCACAATACAATCTGCGAGGTGCCAAAGGAAAAGAGCCGGCCCATCTAGAAGAGACGACCCATAACCAGGAAAACCTGGAGGAGACGGTGAATCGGTTGGTCGCAAATATGGCCACCCATGAGGAAGCCCTTGGCTTTGCTGCCGAAACCTTTGAGGGATTCAAGGAGGAGATGAAGTTGATGCGGGAACAGATGGCTGAGTCAGTGGCCATGAACCGATCACTCTCTAACTTGGTGAAGACCCTACAGGATGAAGTCACTGGACTTTGAGCTTCAAACCAGAGATTTCTACGTATTAACTCAGCCAATAGTAGTCAAGAGATGACCAGTAGGGTCAACATTCAACGTCCGGCGAAGTACAGTGGTAGTTGGGATGTCAGGGCGATCGACAACTTTCTGTTTCAAGTAGAATACTACCTCGACTTGCAGAACGTAGTAGAAGAGGACTTAAAGATCGAGACCGCAGTGATGTTGTTAGAGGGAGATGTTGTGGCTTGGTGGATGTGGAAAATGTTTGACATTGAGAATGGGGACTGCACGATTCGTACATTCGACGACTTTCGCAAGCAGTTGAAAGGATACTTTATGTCTGTGGATGCTGAAAGACATGCTTATCGGTTGGTTGCGAACCTGAAGCAGACAAGTGCCTTGAAAGATTATATCAAGGCTCCAATCTTGGGCCCAAGCCGACGTGGAGAGATCAAATTCAGAGACTTTGGAGCAAGCATATGTGGCAGCTGAGCACTTGGCCGACACCCAACGCAAAAGCTACACTGATACCTTCAAGTCTACAAAGAAGTCCGATCATGGCAGTAAGAGGGAGGAACAACGAGACACCAGAAATGAATTGTCGTCTCATAAGCCAACCGAGAGAAAACTCTTCTTTCGCAAGGACTACACTGGGCCACCAAGAGAAGTGACTTATTGGGTTAGCAGAGGAAAGCACCAAGTGCGCGTATGCCCGAAACGTGTGAGACCTATTGGGCAGGCCAATGCTGTGAGGGCCATCGAAGGCGAGACCAAAGAAGGGCAAACACAGATGGGTGTCACCCAGACGATCAATGCTGTCCAAAGTCACGCATTGTCTAGTAGTATGGTGAACAAGGAGCTGATGTACCTAAATGTCACTTTGAATGGAATGCCTATTATTGCGATGGTAGACTCTGAGGGCAACACATAACTTCGTCTCAAGAGAGGAGGCGGAGCGAGTGGGATTGAAGCCTATGCCGCAAGAGAGGACTTTTAAAACAGTGAACTCTTAAGCCATGCCCATCTTAGGAGAAGCAAATGGTGTAACAACTCATATTGAAGACTGGACGAGAGTCACCAACTTCTCTGTAGTACTCCTGGATGATTTCAAGATGATTCTTGGGATGGAGTTTGTTAGGGGCCAGAATGCGATGATGTTGCTGAAGTTCAATACATTGATGTTAACGGGTGTAGATACAGTGCACTGCCACTCCGCCAGAAGCAAGTCCCAGCTGACATTTTCGGCAATGCAGCTGAAGAAGGGTGTGCGTTATGGGGAGCAAACATTCTTCGTGGTCATACATTTACAAGAAGATGACGCTCACCTGTGAGTCATTCCCCCAGGGCGAGCCCCTGTACTGAAGCAGTTCGAGGGAGTAATGCCCCCCGAGCTGCCCAAACGCCTACCTCCTAAGCGTGACGTTGACCACAAGATTGACTTGGTTCTTGGAGCCAAGCCACCAGCTATGGTCCCCTACAGAATGGGACTGGCCGAACTGAGGAGTTGCGGAAGCAGCTTGATGACATGCTTGAGTCATGAATCATTCGCCCCTCTAAGGCACCATTTGGAGCCCCTGTATTGTTCCAGATGAAGCACGATGGCTCCAAGAGACTTTGTGTGGATTACCGAGCTTTGAACAAAGTGACGGTGAAGAACAAGTATCTGTTGCCTTTGATTGCGGACTTGTTCGACCAGTTGGTCAAGGCGAGGATCTTTTCGAAGCTAGACCTTCGTTCCGGCTACTGGCAAGTCAGGATCGTAAAAGGTGATGAACCAAAGACAACTTGTGTCACCCACTATGGAGCATATGAGTTCCTAGTCATGCCATTCGGGTTGACGAATGCCCCCACGACTTTCATGACTCTCATGAACAAAATATTCTACCCCTACCTTGACAAGTTTGTGGTAGTCTACTTTGATGACATTGTGGTCTTTAACAGCAATCTAGAGGAGCACATCGGTCATTTGAGAACGGTGATCCAGATAATCAAAGAAAATGATCTCTATGTCTATGTGAAGAAGGAGAAGTGCCTCTTTGGCCAAAGAGAGATCAATTTCCTCTACCATATTATAGGAAATGGTCAGCTGCGAATAGACCTGAAGAAAATGAAAGTTGTCTAAGACTGGAAGCTGCCCTCAAATGTGCCTGAATTGTGGTCCTTTCTTGGGTTGGCCAATTACTATCGGCGGTTCATCACAGAGTATTCATTGATAGCGGCGCCTCTCACTGGCCTACTAAAAAAAAATCGATTCTGGATTTGGACTCAGTCTGCCCAAGTTGCCTTTGAAGGCTTGAAGCGTGCCCTTGTATTCTCAGATTGCCTGATCAATCAAAGGCCTTTGAAGTACACATAGACGCCTCAGATTTTGACATCGGCGGTGTAATAATGTAGGATGGTCATCCGATCGCCTATGAGAGCCGAAAGCTAAAGAACCTTGAGAAGCGGTGCACAGTGCGTGAACAGGAAATGACCGCCATGGTGCATTGCTTGCGCATATGGAGGCATTACCTACTGGGGGCAGAGTTTGTCGTCAAGACAGATAATGTGGTCACAAGTTACTTCAAGACTCAGAAGAAGTTAGCTCTGAAGCAGGCTCGTTGGCAGAAATTCTTGGCAGAGTTTGATTTCGCTTTGAAGTACAAGGTTAGTAAGACCAACGTGGTAGCGGATGCGTTGAGTCGAAAGGCAAAACTTGCAGCCTCTCGAGCGGGGACCTCTGAAGCCCAATTAGAGGGTGTGCTCCTCGAGCGGGGACCTCCGAAGCCCAATTGGAGGGTGTGCTCCTCGAGCGGGTTCATGAAGGAATGTGGCAGGACTCATCAGCCCAACACTTTGTTGCCTTGGCTGAAGCGGGGAAGACTCGAAGATTCTGGCTACGAGAATAATTGCTCTTCACCAAGGGTGGACGCATTTTCGTGCCGAAGTGGGGTAATCTTCGGTGGGAGCTAACAATGGAGTGTCACAATACGCTTTGGGTTGACCATCCCGGCCAGGAACGGACTTTGACCCTTCCCGAACAGGAGTATTATTGGCTCCAGATGCGCTACAATGTGGAGGTGTATGTAAAGACCTATCTTGTCTGCCAGTAGGACAAGAGAAGTAACCAGAAGTCTACCGGCCTACTCGAGTCTCTTCCTGTTTCGGAGCGTCCGTGGGAGAGCATCTCCATGGACTTCATTGTGAGTCTACCCAGAGTTAATGGCCAAAGCTCTATCTTCGTTGTTGTGGATAGGTTTTCTAAGTATGCCCACCGGAGAAGACGACAGAGATCTTTGTGAAAAACATCATATAGTACTGGGGCATGCCAAAGAGTATTGTGAGCGATCGCGATGTTCGCTTCACATGCAAGTTTTGGCAAGAAGTGTTTTGGTTGGACTTGTTGTTTTCCACAAGCTTCCACCCACAGACTGACGGTCAGACCGAACGCATCAATGCCTTGTTAGAACAGTACCTGCGGCACTTTGTCAGCGCCAACAAGAAAAAATAGGGTAAAGTTGTTTGATGTTGCCAAATTTTGTTACAACCTACAGAAGAGCGAGTCTTTAGGCCACAACCCCCCACCGGACAGCAACCGTTGATGTCTCACACTCTTGCTGCCCAAGAGAAGGGGAGACCCAGCTTCGCCTACCAGTTCATTAGGGACTGACAAGAACAGACAGAGGTTGCTATGGTGTTCTTACACAAGGTCGCCAAAAAGATGAAGAAATGGGCTGACAAGAATCAGAGACCTGCCGAGTTTCGAGTGAGACACCAAGTTCTTGTCAAACTATACCCAGACCGCTCGGGTATCTTCCGTGGACAACACCGAGCACTGATATGGAAATATGAAGGGCCATTTACGGTGGTCAAGAGGATTGGCAAACTACCATACAAGTTAGACCTACCGCCAGACTTCAAGGTGCATTATGTGTTTCATGCCTACAACCTTAAGCCCTTCTATGCCGACGATGAAGACCCAGAGAGAAGCCAGCCGCGACGAGAGCCAATTTTGCAACGAGCCCCTTCGACCCGAAGGCCCACCGACCGACAGTTAGACCAGATCCTTCGACACAAAGTCAACTACCTTGACGAATCGAAGCGATATTTGGTCAAGTGGGTAGATGAAGATCAGCCAACATGGGAGTATGTTTTTCTTTTGAAGCGAAGCTATCCAAAAGAAGTCAGGATCTACCACGAAGCTGCTAGCGCCGAGGACGACGCTTGATTTGAAGGGGAGAGTCTGTTCCCTTGTGTCGTGTCTGTAAAGTCGTCCTTTGCTTTTGTTGTATTTGTTTTGCTTATGTTGAGTCTTGCTGTAAGCTCAAATGTTCACTTGTGTCGGAGCACCCTCCCAAAACTGGTCTCAAGTGTAAGATTGAGATTCCTTGTTTTGGATTATCGGCATGGGAATTCTGTAAGCGACTTCGACCATACTTTGTAAGTATAAGTGTAAAAGCTTACTTGCTTTCCCTCGTGATATACTCAATTATTTAAATGAATATATTGTGAGTTTTTTTTCACACTCTTTGTATATTTTGTGTCTTGAGTTTTCAAAAGGCGTTCAAGTGATCTGCGCCCACTTGAACAAGGCGAAGGCTTGCAGCTTATTGGCGAGAGTTTGTCGCGCCGCACGGTCCAAAAGAGTCGGCCCATGACAATATCAGACATTAGTAATATTTTAACTGATGTTTCTTAAACATCACTATTAATCCTTATCGATGCAATTTCATGCATTGGTGAAAGTGCTTTCATTTTTTTTTCTCTAGTCTATGTATGACATAAGTTTTTTCTGAAAGTCAGAAACATGTATACAAATAATTAACCTACTTACATGTTTAATGTATCAAACAAAACAGTTAAATGTTCGGATGCTACATATGGTGCACAATCGCTTGTATAGAGCCATGGACTAGTGGTAGGGTTGCATAAACACAACTTTGAACAATTTGAAGGACCCAACACCTAACCGCCGCCTGGCCAACTTGCTGCTATCAGTTGGATATTAGGCTGATCATGATCCAGCCAGTGGCGGAGGGAGGGGAGGGCACGCCTGGGCCATGGCCCTACCCCAACCCACGGCAAAAAAAAATACATTTAAAAAATCAAAAAATGTTAGTTTGGCATCACCCTCTCTCTTGCCTGGCCCTACCCTCTCCCTAGCGCCCTCTCTTTGGCCTGGCCCTACCCTCTCCTTAGCGCCCTCTCCCTAGCGCCCTTTCTCCTGGCCCTATCGTCTCCCTCTCATCTCGCCCTACCCTCTCCCTCGGGCCCTTTCTCTCTAGCCCTCTCGTCTCGCCCTACCCTCTCCCTCGCGCCCTTTCTCTGTAGCCCTCTCGTCTCGCCCCAGCCTCTCCCTCGCGCCCTTTCTCTCTAGCCCTCTCGTCTCGCCGTACCCTCTCTCTCGCGCCCTTTCTCTCTAGCCCTCTCGTCTCGCCGTACCCTCTCTCTCGCACCCTCTCTCTGGCCCTACCCACCCTCGCCGGCCACCCCTCTCTCTCGCGTCCTTTATGAGTCTCTCTTGCTCGCTCCCTTCCTCTTTGAACCACAGCGAGAGCCGCCCTCTCTCCCTTGCCCTGTCTCGGCATCTCTGGTCCACATGCAGGTCATTGCCGGCCCCACCCTCTCTCTTGCTTGCTCCTGCCCTTCCTTGGCCCACATCACAGGTCGCAGGCCCCGCCATCTCTCTATCGCTTGCTCCCTCCCTCCCTGGCCCACAACGTAGGGAGTAAGCAAAACTGGGTAATGCCTTGTTGCCTACTCGCTTTTTGTCATAGTTGCGGATAAAATTGTTTTGCTTGTTTTGATCTATTTCTCCGTTCATTTTTAGTTTTATTTGGGTATATACAATTAAGATATTCATGTATGCGATCATCATACGAGGACGGATGAGTTCTTAATTCTTATAGTAGTTGAATGACTTTGAACATAGTTTAAAACCAGGTTTTGGAAGCAAAACTTAGTTTTGCCTTCAACCAATCATTTCATGTGCATTTAGATAACATTAAAACTGGGTAGATTAAAACTCAATTTTGAGAACCCCTGATTTTCATAAACAACCTTAATAACCTGCCTCCCACACTTTTGTAAGCAAAAGTTATTGTTACCATGTCATAAAACTAATTAAGTTGTTTAGGAGTGTTATCCAGAGGCTGAATAAAGGAGGGCTGGAAGGGGCCTTAACCCCGCTTTGATTTTGGAAAAAAGGTGCATGTTATAGTTAATAAACCTAATTGCCAATTCAACCTTGTTTTGGCGCACTTTTAAAGCTTTAATTCATATGATTCAAGAGAAGAAACCCGGACATAGTTGATAGTCTGCTGGTAATGAAGAAAATGTATGTAGAATGCAATCTTGCATCCTCTAGATCTGATCTGTTGAACATATAGGACTCTGGTCCCTTTAGTTTTTTGATATGTTTCGAGTTCGATTACTTCGATATATTTAAATCTTATTGTCTATTTTAAATTTCAGGGTTTTAGTGTTTAAATTTCATGTTCCTTTATGCATGTGAATGAATGATGATATGTAACAATTTTCAATAAAAAAAGAGGCAAAGACTGATTGTGTTACATGGAAAAAATATAAAACTACTTGTTTTAGGTAAGTAACAATTATTTTTTTGGTTTTTGAGTTTATAGATGTATTTGTTTGTTATATTTTGAGTTGTAATATTTGTTAGTCCATTTTATGCTCAATGTTCACACTTACATTACTGTAATAGAATTAGAGTACCTTATCTGCTAAGAACAGATCGCGCTTTGTGCTAATGTTACAAACTGTTATTATACATATATATAATATTATATTATATATATAAATATAATATATTTCGTTGGATCTTTGGCCCGCCCCTAACAAAAATCCTAGCTTTGCTCCTGGATCCAGCCTGATTAAAGCCCAACCCAGCCTGTGCTCTTTATAGCCAAGCAACAAAGAGCAGTCGTGACATGGTTAGCTCTTACTGTCATCGATGGTCGCCTTTTGCTTCCAAGAAGGAACCATCATTCCATAGAACCTTGCTTCTTTTCGTAGAACCTTGCAAGATCTCAGTTATATGTCATGAGTTGATGCAGAAATTAGCAATTCGAGGGGATTTTTATGAGTTAGAAATAGATGTGCGAACATCCATTTCATCAGTGAAACTAAGGGCCAACAAGTTAGATTCATATTGGTTATAAATGTATCAAAGTGATTTGAGATAATTGGAAATCATAGATCTTGAGATTTAAGGTTAAACATTTCTCCCATCCAATGTCAAATCTGAACTGTTGAACATAAACTAAGGATCAGAAATAATCTTTTGCACATAATAGTAAAAATTCATATTTGTTTGCATTGTAACTTGTACATGAGAAGGATCTTAAATCAACCTCAAATATGGGATCCAAGACTATCAAACACACCCTTTAAGGTTTTGATCATATAGGTCACATTGACATAGTTCCTTTGTCCTTAAAAGCAACTTAAAAGTCTAATACCTGAACTGCAATTGCACAACAAAATTTCCACTTATACAATCAACGGGGAGTTTGGAAAGAAACAATAATCCATTATTCCATGAATGCCTTTAAATATTTTGAACATATTCATGAAACTGTTTAAGGTAAATATTGAGGTAAATTTATAAAACACTATGTTTGTATTCTGGTTGCCAAACACCCTCTAAACAAAAATAAATAACTTAGTGGTAAAACAAAAAAGCTGGGGAGGGGTTGGGCGTTGAAAGCAAGAAGCACCTTTTACTTTGCCCAAAAGAGTTAGAAACTTCAAATGCCTAAATTTGAATTAAATCGTGAACTGGATATGGTTGGTTGGGTCCGTTCAGCTGAGCCTTACCCTTTTCAGAATTGGACCTAAGATCCACATGAGTCAGTCTGCTGGAAGTCCGATCCGTTGACCGTCCCTAGCCAATGACTCGCTCCATCCCACTCAGTTGACGCCAGCGCCCGTTTCGAACTCGAGGCGCTTCATCGAATCGGTTATTCGACTCGGGAAATCCTGTACCGCTCGACGCTAAAACAGCTCAGCCGAGTCATGATCAAGACCTTCCTGCCGGGGCCTTTACGCCCGAGAGAGAGAGAGAGAGAGAGAGGAAGAGAGAGAGAGGGAAGCCCTAGTACCCAGGGAGAGTCCGGAGTCCTCCATCTCGCCGTCCCTCTGCGACCACTCTCACCGGAGCAGCTTTCCCTCCGGCGCGGGCTGTCCCAAGGTATTCCTCTCCTTTTCGCCTCCTGGTTTTGTATTCCTCTCTGGAAATTTGTTGGGGTTGGTTGGAAAGAGAGATCGGTCCCTTCCAGGGTGGAACCTTTCCCACAATGGAAATCAAAATTTCTCTCACCGGCGATCTTTTCATATTGGCGCCAGGCGGTCCTCTTTTCCTTGTTCCAAAACGACTTCTCCGTCTACGCGGTCGTGAAAACCTCTCGCACGTCGTTGTTATCGTCCTCGACGTGGATATGTGGTGCATACCGGATTGAATGATCAATTTACACCCTTATTTGCCTGCAGAAAATTGGAGAGTGTTCTTTACCTCCGTATCTTTCCTTCTCCTGCTTCCTTTTGCGTTTGTCGTTTAAAAGAGCCTTGTGTCACATGGTTGCATAAGTTTACTTCTTGGCTCGTAAATAATGATAACTTCTGCAACTGCTTAGGTTTCTCAATAACAGTTGGTATGGGGTTCTGGTGTACATATACTGTCAATCTATTGGACATATCACGATAAGATATTAACATCCATGGCTACGCTCAGGTGGACCATTCCATTAGTGGTCGTTTGAAATCGCTGGAACGCGGCGGAACAGCACAGCCTGTTCCATTTTCCATGCAGTCAATGCGAACGTTGGTATAAAAACTCAACCCATTCCTCGCAGTGAGAAGGAACGCATTCGAAGCGCCCTGTCTCTCTGGTTTGCTGTCTGTCCGTCTCCCTCTGACCCCCGCAGCTGCGACTCCCCCTCTCTCCCACGCACACCTCATATCACTTGGTTCAGGTTTGTGGTGACGACTTTCGGCGAGCAGCAGCCACCTCAGTGACAACCGACGGACAGGTGGCCGTTTTCTGCCGACGAGAGGATACGCTGCCCGACGTTCCCCTCCACCATCAGGGATCAAGTTCCAGGTAGGTCTTGTTTTCTCTTTTCCGTCTCCACCGATACACCTCATCTTTGATTTTTCAGCCAAGGCCCATAGGATTGCGGTTGGATTTCCCAGTCGACTGCAGAATCTGATTTGCCAGCGTCTAATCTACTGACCCAAACCATCAAGGAGAGAAGAACTATCCAATTTAGGCATTTCCCCTAATTTTGAACGAATTCGCCCTTTCGCCCGAATATGGCGATCCCAGCCGTTTTCCAGTAATGCCATCGATCTCCTTTTAATTCATCCCACCTCCTAGCTGCGCTCAAAAACCCAAACCTATCTGAGCATCGCAGCCTACACCGATCATCGTTTTCCCAACTACCCAAGCCCAAATCTAAGCCATACCCCAACTGTTTGTTGTATTGATTCACCTAGTCCACTCCCACACCCCCTCCGCCTCCCTTTTCTGCGCCACTTACTGCTGTAGACTCATCTGAGACCCTCTTCAAAAGCCTTCAATTCATTCGTCAGGGGTACTACACGACCTCTTACGCGAACTTATCCAGAATCCGACTGTCTGTGCCTAAATCACAGAGAGACACCTGAAGGGAACTAAGTTGGAAAATGAAGGGTGTGTTTTGCTGGGGCTAGGCATGGTGCTTTATTTGTGAGGCTTCCATTTTCCACAACTCTTTGCTTTGAAGTCCTGTTTGGAACTTCTTAAGAATGGTTGCATAACCGTATCCTGGTCTGTGTCCATATGAGGGTCAGTAATTAAGTGAAACAGCCTGGGAAAAAGTTATTAAGGTAGGAAGATATGTAGTTTATTCTTTGGTGGTTAACAGATGAGTCCTTGCAGTGTTAGGCACATCCTAGGAGAGGCTTGCATGATGAGCATGAAAGATATGCCTAATTTTGTATTCTATAGATTTTTGTCGTGAGAGTTGAATTGTATTGGTATTGTTTGATACATAAGCTGAATGCTTTTTGAGTTTTGAGAGTTTGAAATAAAATGGTAAACAGGTAGGTAGCAGGAAAACTGAAGATGGTAATTGGGTAGCAAGACCGTGAGTCAACTTAGGGTTAGCCTAGGATTGTGGACAAACACCAAATCAATCTGGAAATGATGGTGTGAATCATGTGATCTATCTTCATAATTCATATCTCAATGGATGAATATTAGGTGAGATTTTTAAGTTGCTCTCTGTCTTGTGTACTTGGTTTGCTTAGCATTCCAGTGTATGGTAGATGACATCCACACACAAGGGAGCACTTGTAAGGAATGGGTATCCACTGGTTTTCTCCCAAAATGTAGGATAGGATACAACCTGGGCATGTCATTTGTAAGTATATGATTTGCATAGTCTATACCCTTGAAATGAATTTGTCATCTTGAACTCTCTAAACTCTCTATATCAAAAGCCGTTTCAAGCTTTTTATGCAAAATTTTTATCTTTTCTATCTAGAAAACCACTTTAGGACTTTGTCTAGATATTGAAGGGTATTAAAGTGGATGGACCAATTTGCAATATGCAGTGGACTTGCAGTCCTGTTCTTTTCCTTTATGTTGCACATGACGAGATAATTTTGTTTCCTCAACAGGAAAAGGATTTTTGTAGCATCTTACTGAAAAAAGGTTGAAAACCGTAGAAAATGAAACTACTAAATTTTGTGAAAGTAATTTCAAAGCATGGATTCATTTGTCTACGTGTATTAGTAGGGAGACATGACCAGAATGGCTTGTCCCCTTGACATGGTGGAATTGCCTAGTGTGAGAAAACTACTTTTGATCCTTTCCACACTGTCCTTGGCTTCGATGTTAAACTGCTTATTTTATTCTTTTGTCTTTTCTTACTTTAATACAATTTTGTGTGTTGTATGATAGTAGCCACAAATATTGCGATATTTTTGAACATATCGTGATATTAATGAAAAAATCATTAAAAATAATAAAACACAAAAAAGATGCATTTTTTTGGGAGAAATGTGAAAAATGAATGTCTCGCATATTTATCACGTTTTGACATTTTTTTTTTCACGTCTTCTTAACATGGGTAAGTTACTTTAAAATAGAACATCTATCTTTCGTTAGAAAAAAAAATAACGGACTTGAGTGTCTTCCAACTCTTCATCCTCTGCCTGCGGCAACAGGAGAGGGAAGGGGAGGGAGAGAGAAAAAGAGTGGGTTTTCAGGATTTGTATAAAAGGTCGACCCTTACACCTATAATTTTTTTGGAAGTCCTTATAAAGTTTCTTTAACTTAATTATATTTTGCTTACATTACAGAAACAGACTCCAACTTCTAAAAAATTGAAAATCGTACAGAAACAACTTATAACAGCTTATATTTCTTTTAAGTTTTAACTTTCTTAAAGAAGCAAAGTGGGTTAAAAAGATGTCATTGTTTAACGTTAGATTAAATCATTTACTGTCATTTTTATCATTACTACGACATTATTTTTATTATTTAATCTAGTTATTTTTATGTCTTCTTATTAGTTTCTCATTTATTATAAAGTCTTATGCAATTTTTAATGTTTTTCGAATTTAAAAAAAATTGCTGAGATTTTCCAGTGGAAAGCAACATTGCCAAAAATACCTGGTAAAATCTCACCGTTAAGAATCGAGAACAATGTTTGTGGCTATGCATGGTATATTATCTGTCGTAACTGGAAGGAGAATCATACTAGTTTCAGGCAGCATAGCTGTACCGTATTAGGTGTACCTTCTAATACAGGGTGTAACTTATGTTATACCTTGAAAACATAAAGAAGCATCCAAGTTTTTTTTTTTTGTTTTTAAATTTAAAGTTCCAAAAATTTCTTAAGATGAAATTTTTTGTTTGACCTGAAAGTCATTTTCACACATCTAAAGTAGAAAAGATAAAATTTATGGCTGATTTCATGCAATAAAAACAGATTTTTTTCTTATAAAATCCTATGTTTTCTGTTAAAATTAAAAAAATGAAAAGATCTAATTTTGTGATTTAAGTTGCTTAAAGACCCCAAGGAATAGGCTGTAGATAATAAAAAGTTTTTAATACACATTTAAGTATTATGAGTAAATCAGTACTTCGTAATTGAAGTGTTCATAATTGAAGTGATCAATTTGATTATTTCAAGTGAACGCGTGCATGTTGTAGGTAACATATATTTGTTATTTTCTTTAATGTTTATAGAATTCATCTTTTCTCTTAGAGAGTCATTTTTCCCTGTGATTATTTCATGTTTTACTGGTTTTTATTTTTTGTGGAATTTTTAATATTACACTTATATTTCCAAATTTGTCACATTATGTTATCATGCTGAACATGTCTGACCCAGTTGATAGGGGTTATATTGCACAGCTACATCATTGCTTTAATAATCTGCAATTTTTAGAGTGTCATTGAAGCTCCTAGAGCAAGCTTGAACCTACTGTAGAAGGCAGCCTGACTGGCAAAGCTTGGTCTTGAACAATATATGCATACTCCTGCTTATGCAAGCTGCTTATAAGAGGGTGGATAAGAGGTAAACAATGTTGTAAAAAGCGTATCGTAAGCCGTATCAGTCTGACTTTAAGATACGCCGTATCGTAAAATATCGTAACGTATCATAATCGTATCGTTTTTTCTAATAAATCAGAAAAAAAATCAAAAAAATCAAAAAAATCAGTAAAAATCAAGAATAATATGTTCTTCATAAAAAACACATAGATTCATAAGTCATAAGGTCCATAAGTCTCAATACATATAAAATGAAAACACCCTCGACTCTTATTCATAATCTTCATCATATTCATTTTCATCATCATCTCCATCTTCTTCTTCATTTTCATCTTCACGATTTAAAAAACCCTCTTTCCTTCCAACGGGAATCAGCCACCCATGCACAAATCCATGGTTTAATCGATGATTTTATTTTGAAAATTGATGATTTCCCTCCACGACAACACAATTTCTAGGTTAAAAATGAAGAAGGGTCGGGTTTTTATAAAAAAAAAAAAACTCGAGAAAGGGGGGTTCCAGCCTCCCTTTTTTGAAATCAACCCGTATCGTACGATATGAGGCGTATCGTACAATACGGGGGCCTGTATCGTACGATATGGGGCATGTATTTTACGTATCATAAGATACAAGCACGATACACCCCCTGTATCGTAAATAGGGGTGTATCGTATCGTATTTTGTAAAAGAGATGATACGTATCATACGATACGGCCCCGTATCGTACAACACTGGGTAAAACCTTAAAGCTATCAAATGGAAACTTCTAAGTGAAAACAGGTGGACCATATGTGCTAGTTTTTTTCATGTATCATCAACAAGGGAAAAGTGGGTCTGGCACTAACCCTGTTTCTAACTATATGGCATTACTATTTGAAGTTTAAAATTTGTTACTGTTTTTCCATGTTGCTTTTCAGAGTGTGCTGATGTGTTTGTTCATCTTGTTTTGTTATTCTCATTGTAGCATTAAACATGTTAATTCTAAGATGTCTTTGGAATGTCTCAGTAAGCTTCTGTCCTGAGAATGAGCCAGCAAGGGCCACTGCACCCAAGGTCGTCTAATGGATTTGGGCGCAAGAAGCTGGATAGGGAGATGGGAAACAGTCTGGATAATAAGCTACAAGCAGCCAAATTTCGTACGAACAGTTTTGGTGTTACAGGTTCTAGTAATTTCCTCAGCTCACTTTCTACCTCTTAACATGGTTTTGCCTCTAGGCAAAAACTGATCATAGTGATCAGATTAACTTAGTCAAATGGATAGGTCAGGCTGAGAAGAACTTCTGGCAACACTTGGGGATTTTGATGTTGCCTGATGCTTCTCTATACCTGCCAGTCTTATGAAAAATCAGTCATGAAGTGTTTGATGACTGATGAGTTTGACGTGTAAGTTGGCAAGTTTGCAGTAAGTCTTTGTATTTTTCTAACGGGTTGTGTGACAGATGTTGCGAATGAAAACAAAGTTGGAGGATATGAAAGCCCTTCACGAGATCGGATATTGTTCCTAACAACAAGCCTTATTGGCCAGACAGTTGAAGTCCAGGTTAAAAATGGATCCATATTCACTGGAGTTTTTCATGCAACAAGTGCTGAAAAAGAGATCGGTAAGTTTGACATGCTGTGGTCTCAATATGCTTTGTAGATCTTCAGTTGTTCAAATGAAATGCTTTCCTCCTAAATTGAATGGCTATTCAGCTATTCTTTTCCATGACCTTTGCTTCTATTTCTTTTCATATTAAGTTTTTTCTTGTTTTTCTTGGATTTAATCAACTTGCTGCTTTTTTACAGGCATTGTTCTGAAAATGGCTCGGCTAACTAAGGATGCTTTCTTAAAAGGCCAGAAACCTTTGTCTGATTTTGCCAATAAGCCCTCCTCAAAGACGATGATTATCCCATCCAAGGAACTTGTGCAAGTTATAGCTAAGGTTTCTCTTTATGTTTTCTCTCTACCTAATCCGATATATATAGAAGTTTCTGATCAGAGGGATTCTATTCATGGCACTTTACTCTATTATATTTCTGCCTACTGACTTTAATGAAAGGTGTCTGTGTTTGGTTATCCAGTTCTAATTTGAAGCATTGGCAATGTTGTTTTGCTAATTAGAGGAAAGCTGCAGGACCATTTGAATTTTTTTTTAATCCAGATTGATTGATGAGTAATGCTGTTCCGTTAATTGCAGGATGTCCCCTTGACAGCCAATGGTGTTGTGAATGGTCATGCACATGAAAAACAGCAAGACATTATGATTGACTCTTTGATATCTCAATCTCATCATGTTGAGGTTGAGAGAAAGCTTGAGCCCTGGGTTCCTGATGAAAGCATTCCCCAATATCCAGAACTGGAAAACATCTTCCAGAATACCTGGAATAGGTGAGCATAGACTTTACTGCGTATTTCTAAGTGATAATTTTTCTTGCTTGTTCTTTTCAACACAATGTCATCTTTCACTTATCTTTTCTTTTTATCGTGTAGTTTTCTTCATTGTCACTGATACTGGCAATCTGACAATATCATAATATTGCCGCCAAAATGGAGTGGCAAACTTTTATCATGAAAACATCCTGATATTTTCAAAATATTGCAAAAAAAGGGATAAGACTGTCAAGATAATATTCAATAGATTGGTCTTTTTTCAGGAAAAAAGCTTTTCATCCATATTTTAAGAAACTTTTGTTTATTTTGAAAGTCTAAAACCTATTCTGAATTTTTATCGATATTTCGGTAAGAAAAATGGCAGAATACTCATAATTTCATAATTCTTTTGTATCACTCAAATTTTGAAAATTTCCCTAGACAAACAACTTTACCAATAACTACCTGAGAGGACGCCTAGCTCATAAATATCATGGTGATTTTTGTGGCAATGCTTTTCATGATCTCATTAGTGATGAGGCTTATGAGTTATTTGTATGAACAATGACTTCCAAGTTCCAACTGAGCCCCCCCTTTTTATTTATTTTTATTGGGGGTGGAGTGGGGTAGACAATAAGCAACATAGGCTTGAGTGGTTGTTAGGCTAGACAAAGAAAATTGTTCACTGAAAAGGAATCAAAGTCCATGTTCTCAATGTCAAATGCACAGAAGAGCAACTTTGCTTAACTGATTCACTATATATTTATCTATACCTAAATCCATGGGTTCCTATTCAAAACTCCAGAAGGATCAGTAAATGCTGAGCTTGATCTGTAATCTAGATGGCTTCCGTGTACTTAAGACTTTGTAAACTGTTAGTTTTCAGTTTTCACCTATCAATGATGGGTTGTTACTCCTTAGTAGTTGATTGCCATCTGTCTATCCTATAGATTGGTTTTGGATAGACTAAACAGCAAAGAATGTTCCTTGCTTCACAAATTGACTGGTAGGACCTGTTAATGTTAATTCCTAGATATATACTATCTAGCTGGTAAGTGTTTCTTGTTTCAACTTTCATGTTGCTGCTGTGCTTTCTTGAGAATAAATTTCCACAAGTTCTAGTGTTATTCAGTACATCTTCCACTATGATTTTTAGGATAACTTGTCCTTATGTCACTTCTGAAAAAGTACTATAATTTTTTGTCTCGTATGGTTTGTGTTATTGTGGGACAAGTCTGTAATAAAAGATTGCTTGTATGTGACAAAGAAACTGGGATCAGTTTGAAGCAAATGAAGCATTATTTGGAGTGAAAAGCACATTTGATGAGGAGATATATACTACAAAACTTGACAAGGGTCCTCAAATGAAAGAGCTGGAAAAGGAAGCACTGAGAATAGCTAGAGAAATTGAGGGGGAGCAAACTCAAGACATCCATTTAGCTGAGGTTTCACTTTTGCCAAATCAAGCGCTTTTGTTTTGGTTTGATTGGTCTGAATATTGTTTTCCTGGATTAATAGTTGCGTTTACTGGTTTTAAAATAGGAAAGGGGTGTTAACTTTCCTGAAGGTTTTGAGCTTGATGAAGAGAGCAGGTTCTCATCAGTATATAGAGTAGTAGATGATGGGGTGTATGAAGAAAATGATGGGGCATTGTTGGATGCCTGTAATGATGAAACTTTTGGTCCATCATCCAAGTCTAATAATGAATCTTTTGTTTGTGAGAGGGGAAATTCCACTCCATGCTTTACGAAATCCGATGATGTAACTCAAGCTTCATCAGGCCCAAGCTCTCAGGTAAGCTTTCAAAACATTTTATATTTATGATTTGTGAATATCATCTGCTTTGATGTGGTTTGGTAGAAGTCTGCTGTTCTTGTAGATATGATCTTTGCAGCTAATAAAAGGTCCATTTAGAACTTATTTTCCAGCTTTATTTGAAAAGAATCTCATTTGCAACAAATACCTACAGATACAAAGAAAGATCTCATTCCTGCAATTGGTGAAGCAGAAGTCTTATAACTGCCCACGTCTGAATAAGCAGATCCTTTTGCTTTAAGGAGACATATACACCTACTTCAAATTATACAGGCCTGACCTACATTCGTTAATGATCTTACTCCTATACTTTGCAGACTATCTGTTTTCTCCTACTTTCCTTATTTCTTTCCAAATCTCTGCATATATTTTCTTATTGCATCTTGTTGCCTTGGGGAAGCGTACACACTACACACCTCTAATTAGGGAGACATTGCCTCCAGTCACTAATCATCTTACTCCCATATTCTTCAGAGTATCATCTTTCTCCTGCTTCTGGTATTTCTTGCCAAACATTTTAATATATTTCTGTTGTTGCACAGGAGTGATTAAGAAGCTGAATGGAAAATGATTAACTAGCATTAGTTGTTGTCTCAGAATCTGTTTGATGGGGAAGGTGACGTTTGTCCCTTATTACCACTGTTGACCATGTAAAGCTTCTATGCACCCTAGGATGCGTAAAATAAACTCTAGAAGTTTGGGAATTGATTGTAGTTGTTGTCGTTTAACATATAGTTATAAATTTATAATTGTTTTAACATATAGCAATTCTAAGCAAGAAAAGGGAAAACATCAAAGCAAAATACAAAAGTAAAAGTAGCTGAAAATGTCATGGTATTTTCGTAACCATTGTTTAATCCAAAAAGTCGATCACTCAAAATTGTATTCATCATCTTTGAAATATACTGGTAATATCAGTGATGGACTATGTGTGGAATAGGCCCATTAGCACCTAGTAAAGTGGAACTTTTTATGTTAAATATTGTCCTTGCAGTGTAGGAAATGACCCTGAACCCCTTTGATTTCAGAAGAAAGTGCATATGTAGAAAATTTCGAGAAAGCATTTGTGGATGCGTCCTGAAATTATTACAACAGTTGACTGGTGATCCTCATTTTTTGGTTCTTCCTGTGCCTACTGGTTCTGGTTGGGATAGGTCCAGCTGTCCAGGTCCAACACGAAATATTAATGATCCTAAAGGAACATTTGGTTTCAGAATTGTTCTAACATGGATAATAATCATAGGTACCTTTGGGTGGGTTTTTCCCATTTCCCAATGAACCGAACCAAAAAATACATAAGTTGTCGCGGAAAAATGTTTCATTACAGATGCTCATTTGGTGTTATTATGATTAATAAACTGTTCCTAATGAATCTGAGACAGTTGCAGAGTTTGAGTTTCTTCTATGGCATCAATCAGTTCTTTTGTTTTATGCCCTGCATACATGTATCCTTTTGTATTTTTCTTTTGAATTTCTTGGTTAGGAATTTGGTGATCTGAAAATTTAGTGTCTGACCTGTTTCTCTCTCAACATTAACAGCCTGAGTCATCCGTCCCCTTCCCATCTGACAAGGGCATTCATTTATCTTGCTCGATTAGTCATAGTGGTGAACCACTTCCTAAATCTGTGTTCAGTGCTGCAGCAACAGAGGGTGCAATCAGGTTTATTTCTTGTGATTTATTTCTAAAATCTGCAGCCCTTCTGTGTTTGTCCCCATGCTTTGATAAATGCAAACACTTGACATGCTTATTCTCTTTCATGTTGATTAGGGTTGCTGAGAATCAGACCAATGGCCAGCCTTTCGAGAAAAGTTTGTTTAAAGAGTTCACAGGAAGAAACTTTGTACGGCACATTCTTTCTTGGAAGATACCCATGTAGTTGTTAGATTTTGATGAATGAGATGGTTTTTCACCACTAAAGATTTGTGGGGAGCTAAAAGTCTACCCCATTATTCTTTTTAAGTAGGGTTGTTTATGAAATTATGTGGGTCAATAATACCCTTTATTACATAAACATACTAGAAGCAAGCCCTGTTAAAATGGAATAAACTGCACATGATTCTGGATTAGATTTGAATCCAAATCCAACACATCTTACTAGCCTCTCTTAAGTTGTACAGGATCTTGTACCATGCAGAATTTGTTCTTCCTTAAATACGCAAAATGCAGCTTTGTTGACCCCTTATGAATAAATCAGCTACTTTATTTTCAGAGCCAACATAGAGGCTCAATTTCCTTGTTTTCCACCCTTTGTTTAATATTAAACTGTCTTAATATGTTAAGGTTTTGAAGGAGCTGTTTTTTACTTCTGATTTTGACAACTTAAGTGCTGGTTTGTGAGCTCAAGATGTTTTAACCCAAAGTGAATAAAATGTGTATCAACTTGGGCTTTTTCTGCAAAGAATAAAGGAGTTAAGAACTAGGAAAGAACAAAGAAAATTAAGGCTTTTGTAAAACTCACATTTGAATATTGAAGAAGCTGGGATTTTGATAAAACACAACAGTCAAATTGAAAGGAAGAAGCTGACAGCAAATTGAGATTAGTTTGCTGCAGATCTCATGAGGGGGAAACAGAAGGTTAACAGAAGAAGAAGAAGACGAAGAAGAAGAAGAAGAAGAAGAAGAAGAAAGAAAGAAAGAAGTGGCAAAGAGGAATGAAATAAGGAAGAAGAAACAAGTGATTTTGGACTTGGGGATCTCGTCAAAGATCTCCTTGGATATACTTTGTGGAAGAAGCCACAACCTATGTTTTGATACCATCTTATATTTTTATGAACTGGATCTGATTTTCGGCCATAAAATATTCCTTCAAGAAAAATAGAAGAGATGTAGGGGAGCCAAAAGTCACAATGCCAACAACTCAAGCGGTGTGACATACTTCTATTCTTTTAAGTAGCGGTACATGTGAAACTGCATGGGTCGATAATGTCCTTTGTTACATATGCATATAAACATGCTCATATCACAATGAAACAAGCTGTATGTGGATCTGGAACATATCTGGTTCCAAATCTAGCAAGTCTTATCAGTTATTTGATTGTTATGGCGGTAATGATTTTGAATCTAATCAGAGTAAGGTGGCATTGGGTTACTTGCTTTGTGTTACAACTCTGGACCTAACTTCTTGGACCAAGGCTGTTCGTGTCCTATGATTTATGTCTAGATAAACTGCATACATAAAACATCCATGTTTTTCTAAATAGTCATAACCCATACATGTTTCTCTAACTAGTTCAAATGCGAACTAAATTTAGTAAATAAACATTATTTGATTGCACCTGCTCTTTTTCTTTCCTTTTTATGCTTCCTAGTTTTTAAGGTAATTCTGTGTAATGACTGTAATCATTTTGATTACCTTCACTTACATCTGATGTTGCTTCTTACAGGCTTATGAGGTTAGTCAGCCTTTAAAGCTGGAAGGTGAGTAGAAATCCTTTTGTCTTGGGTCCTTTGGGGCATGAATTCCTACATTGTGTGTAATAGGATCATGGCATATGAGTGCGCACAGCCATGCACATATACACAAAATTGTAGCATTGTAGTAGGAATGAAGTGGTTCAAACTGAGCAACCTAGTTACTTCTATAGATCTGCATTTCTGCATTGGTTCTTCTCTTTTTGTCCAATGTTTTACTTGCTCCTAATATCAAAAGGAATATTATTTCTGTTTCTAAAGTTGTTGATGATGTAAATTCTTCTCTCGAATTTACTCTATCTTCTCTATATGTTAAGAATCCCTGATGAAAGATTCTGCTAAGGGGGAGCAATGAGGAAATATGTACATCTATAAGAAGAATCTTACCTATACATGGGTGTGCCACTTTGAGTGCAACACTGGTATCAACATGATGCAGATATACCTGTGGGTACTGCAACCCTCAAGGAGGGAATGAGTAAAGACATACCTGGCTGGAGCAAAAGATACACGATGGGGTTATGCTGAGTTCGGGTTTCTATATGATATTTTTTTTTTGTTTTTAAACCTCCTTTTCGTTATTATTTTTAGAAAGAGATCCATTTTGCAAAGGTTTCTTTTGACTTTTTACCTTATACTTTTATGGTTATCGTTTATTAAAATAAGAGCTATGTCACATAGGTACGGGTGCCGGTATGGGTACTGGTTCGGACTATTTTAAGAAAACTTGGGTGTGGGGGTACGACTATATAACATAAAATAAGAATTCAAGCGTAATAACACATTCATGATTCAAAATTTATATTTTCTAAAAAAGAAACTATTGAACAAAATATGAAAATGCAGCTCTATATGTGTTTCTTGAGTGTAAATGGTGTAAAGAACAAAACTGAAATCCTAAATTTTGGATAGGAAAGGACTCGGTCAACTTTGATCGAGTCCTAAATCGGACAGATATGGTCCTAGGTACGTTGACCGTATCTGGTACTGTTTGACCAGTACCTAAGAACTACCTGGGACAGTGCCAGTACCAGTGTCGTACTTGACCGGTATGTGTTTGCTGCCTTTAAAGCAGTACCCATGTGACAAAGAATAAGAGGCTTAGCTTATAGTTTATAAATAGCAATTTTTTACTTTTAACCTTTTCCCATGTATATATGTATTATATATCGGAAAATTGAATTGTGATTTTGGCTATCTAAAGTCACCTAGCTCACTAATGAGCGCTATCTGATCCATCTTGATGGACGGTTGAGAGAAAAAAACAAGAAAAAAAAGGTGATGGACATTTTTATCATCTAGTATTAGTTCACACCTTTGTCTTCTTGTTTTTCCTTCAACGAACGGGTCAGACGGCCCTCGTGAGTGAGCTAGGTGACTGATGCACTGATTAGAGTTCTTCGCTCTAATCTTGCGGGGCAAACAACAAGAAGAAAAGAATGAAAGGGAAAGCATTGAGAAGAAGAGGGGGATTCAATAACAGAAGGAAATTAGAGTTTTTTCTGATAATCCATTCTCCCTAAACAAAAGAAAAGAGGCCTGATTGTTAGATCCGAATTGGATCTTAAGTCTAATAAATAAAATGATCCAAACTCAAATACAACATCAATGTCTAAATAAACCAAATCTAAAGCCTAACTGGATCAGAATCTGGGATCTGATCTATCTCTAAACCACACTGCATCGATCTCTACGAGTTAAAGACATGAGTGCGGGGAGTGAGTGCCGGCATGGCACATCCCAAAAAAATTGGGTGCAGTGAGGGTATATATATATATATATATATATATATATAAAATTTGAAGCTTATTTCTTATCTTAGTGTCCTTTTTTTTAAAATTTTTATTACTGTACATAAAGAAAGAAAGGGAGATAAAAAAAAAGAATAGAAAATATTTTGAACATGCAAACAAGAGGGTGTGGTTGGGGTGCGTGTTGGAGCAGCACCTATATCAGCACAAGCACTAGCTCCAGCATCGTGTCGAGATGGGTGCGACCCTTTTTTTGAAGATTTCATGTGACATAGGTTAAAGACTTCAACTTTTGATGAAGATGTGTTCTCAAATTGGCAGAAGATGAACAACAATGAGACGAGCCACTGTTGACCCGCTTTGAGTATGTATGTAGATTAGCTTCTCTTTGTTGAGACGAGCATACTATAGAATCCTTGGCCTCGATCTCACTATCTTACTCGCAATGCTGGCTGTGGGCCCGATGTCCAAGAGGAAGCACCCTGTATATTTGTAGCTTCTACTGGCTGCTCAGTGTCTGATGAGTTAGTGGCATCATGATGGGGATATAAATCAGCTACATTAAAGATGAGTGAAATGTGTCAATCCTCGGGGAGCTTTGGCCTTGATCTCACTATCTGCACACAATGCTGACTGTGGGCCCGATGTCCATGAGGAAGCACCCTGCATATTTGTAGCTTCTACTGGCTCAGTTTCTGATGAGTTAGTGGCATCATGATGGGGATATAAATCAGCTACATTAAAGATGAGTGAAATGTGTCAATCCTCGGGGAGCTTTAGGAGATAGACCTTTTTTTTTCTTTTTTTTCTTAAAAGCTGTAGGATTCGTTAAGGGCCATACTTACGAGGGCGCAACTTATGATAAGTGCCAACAAGGAAACGCTCTAGACGTAAGTATACCTAGACAAGCTCTCCTAAAGTAATCTATCGCCTACTTTGGTCAACATAGGGCTTGAAGGACCCATAGTTGTCTTGTAGTTTTTGTTCGACTTGCAGATATATACTACACATGTACACGACAACTTCTAAGGCTTGGGGTCTGCACCAACAGGAGGAAACACAAGAGTCTGGTCATCCACATGAGCATGTGAACATCCATAAACCATCTAGAAGGGAGACTTTCCAATGAAACGTTTACAGAACTGTTATAAACTTATAGGGAAACTCGTCGTAGGACAATATTAAATCCCAAGTGTTGACATGATCACCAACTAGACATAAAGTAGGTTCCCTTGGGTGCAGTTGACTACTACCATTTCACTGTCAGTCTAAAGGTGGTATGCACTTATGCACTGCTAAGCTGCAACTTGGACTTAGGCAATACCCACAATTATTTCTGAAAATGACTCATGAAGTGTGTTGCGATCAAAGGTGATGCTACGTGGTAGACCATCAAAACAGGTAATATCCATAAAGTAGTATGGCATGACTAACAAAACATCAGTGGTAGGCTTGTAGGGAGTGGAAACGGCCATTTTGAAAATCGATCGACAACAACCATGATGGAATTAAAACTACAGAGTCCCAGGAAGCCCTACAATGACATCCATGGAGACATGGTCGTAAGGCCTATCTGGGATAGGTAAGGGAGTGTACAGACCATTGTTCTGAAGCTGGGCCTTAGCTATCTGGTAGGCTTGACAATTGTTGACAAACTTGACTACATTTTTCTGCGTCTTGGTCCAGTAATATCGCTCCTCAAGCAGAGTCAGGGTTTTGTCTTATGTCACATGGGTACAAGTGCAGGTTTGGGTATGAGTGTGGGCCTAAGTCACATGGCTACGGGTGCAACAACTTTAGAAAATATGGGTACGGGGGCATGACAGAATATATATATATATATATATATATATATATATCATTTACCATTTCAGTCATGATTCATCAATTCAAGTTTGATCTCATCGAAATTGGATACATTGATATAACATTGAACAAAATAAACAAATGTGAAGTTCCAATTCATAATCCAGTTTGCAACAAATGTGTTATCATTGAACTAGTTCATCAATATCATCCAAATTAGGAGGAATTACTGGCTCCACAAAGTCCATATTAGAAGTATTCAAGTCATGTTCTTCATCAAAGTCAGGCTCCTTTGGATTTACATCCTCATACTTAGATGTTCTAGAGCTGCACTGCAATATGAGTTAACTTAATATTTAATTAGAAAACAAGTAAACAATTATTGAATATGATTTATGCATATCAAAGATTTAAATAAAAAGATATATGTAAGCATTATAACTTTGAGATATCGATTGCAGGTTGGAGTGAATATAAACTAGATCCTCTGCTTTTTTGCTGGTCAGTTTGTTTCTCTTGATGTTGTGAGTTTGAGCATATGTGCTCCAGTTGCTTTCACAACATGATGATGTGGCAGGCTAGTGAAATAATTTCAATGCAAAACATTGGAGATTTGGTGTCTCTAAAGTTCTGAATGATAAGTTACCCACCAGTTTAGAGGATCTTCATCCTCCCTTGCTATAAGAGCTACCAGTGAATCAAAGTTTCCATTCAAAAATTCCCAAACTCACTATTTACCATCTTCAACCTATGATGATTATTATACAGTCTTTCCAAGCATAGCAACCTGTGCTTTGATATTTCTGTATCTCGAAGGGACATGACCCTCCTTTCCAACATTTTTGTGAGTAATATTTGGGATTTAGAGTGTGCCATGCAATGCAAAAGAGTATTTATTTTGTTCCATCTTTTTACATGAACTTCATGCACAAGATTGAAGAAATTTGAGTCATCACGTGCTACATCATTTTTTCATGTTTATACTTTAAATTCTTTCAATCATGATATCCCACATTATCAACCTCTCTTATCATCTTTCATATAAGCTCTGTAACTTGAAGGAAATATGTGACTTTGTCCCACCATTTATAATTTTAAAAGCACTTTTTAATTGCTTGAGCCTTGTCATCATCACACTATGGTAAAATTTCCAATCATCGTCAGTTACCATCAACGTCCTTGCACTCTTAACTTGCTTCAATCTTTTCAACATCACAATAAAGAAGCGAAGCACGTCTCAACAACCTTTAACAACCTCAAATGAGAATGTTTATTAAATATAGACAGAGCATGATAATGACTTACAATAAAATTTCTGATACTTTTAACATCATGCTCAAGTACTTCAATCCAGTGTTGTACGATACGTACGATACGGGGCTGATACGTACGATACAATACATATTTTTTACAAAATACGATATGATACACGCCCGTATCGTACGATACGGGCTGATTTCAAAAAATGGGTGCTGGTATCCCCCTTTTCGAGGTTTTTTTTTTTATAAAAGCCCAGCCCTTCTTCATTTTTAACCTAGAGATTGTGCCACCGTGGAGGGAAATTATCGATTTCCATTGTTAAATCATCGATTTTCAAAATGAAATCATCGATTAAACCATCAATTTGTGCGTGGGTGGCTGATTCTCGTTTGGAGGAAAGAGGTTTTTTTAAATCGTAAGAAAAAAATGAAGAACATGGAGATGAGGATGAGAATGAATGTGATGAAGATTATGAATGAGAGTCGAGTGCTTTCATTTTTATATGTATTGACATTGAACATTTTCACAATTTCATTACCATCTTGTGATGTAATACATAACATCTAAAACTTGTTTTTTGATGTGGTATCTCATAAACTTATGGACCTTATGACTTAGAAAACTATGTGTTTTTTATGAAGAACATATTATTCTTGTTTTTTTACTGATTTTTTATGAATTTTTTGAATTTTTTCCTATTTTTTCTGATTTATTAAAAAAAACGATACGGCTATGATACGTTACGATATTTTATGATACAACGTATCTTAAAACCAGACCGATACGGCTTACGATATGCTTTTTACAACATTGCTTCAATCCATGAACATAGATTATATGCTTTTGAGTCTTCTTTTGAGGGGTTGCAGATACTCTTCAATGCAATATTTAAGCTAAGTACTACACAAGGTGTTTAGAAAATATGACTATATTTAGGGTTACTTGATAAATTCGTACATGCATGATTGCAAACTAACACATTATCAGTAATAATCTGCACTACATTATCTTCACCAACTTCTTTGATAGTTTGATTACTTCTATGAACAATGTTTTTAAATATTTTGTATATTTATATTTCTCAGATGCATCAACACACTTTAGAAAAATTGGACCATTAAGGGCCTGTTTGAATAGGTGGAATTGTATGTATATATGAAACTTTGGTTCAAATTTTCTAAGAAGTTCCACATAAAACAAACAGAACTTTAGTTCCAGGAGTATGGGGGGAAATATGGAAATTTAATACCTAGGTGGAACTTTAATGCTGGAGCATTTTCGGACCATTAGTCTCCATCTCCTTCCCCTTTCTTGCATCTCTTCTCAGTTTGAAGTGGTATTTTAGTTCCATCATAGACAAACATAGAACTAAAATACCTAGAACAAAAGTTCTAGTCCATCAACAAAATGGGACATATGGAAGGTGGTACAAAACTTCCATAATGATGTACTTGGTATTAAATACACAGCATTTTGATGCCTAGGTATTTAGTTCCACCTATTCAAACAAGCCCTAAGTGAATAAACTATAAAATTTATTAATGATCGTCTTTGTATATTTGTCTACCCATTAAAAATGATAGATACCCTATGTTCATTCCATGCAAATTTTTTCTTCTCTAACAAGTTCTCAACAATTGCTTTCTCATATGCAGGTAGTGTTCTTAGTTTTCTTTGAACTAGGAGGCACATAACCAACTATATTGCAATTAGCCATGATGTAACTACATATTTCTAATAAGGGCTTCTTGCTAAATTAAATGGAATTAAACTTGCATGAAAGAATCTAGTTATTCTTTTATTCATTTTTGTTCTACTCATATTTTTGAATGATCCTTCTATTGTTTTATTACTTTCCAAGCCCATTTTTCCCTTTTTCCACATCTCGTCACTTTGTGCAATAGTCAAAAGAATAGAAAATTCACTTGATTTTCCTGAATTTTTCTTCAATTCAACCGCTTCTTGTTCTTTTTTCAATTCTCTCATTGTCTGTTAACCTTTTGGCATGTTCTAATTCCTGGACTACAAATTTGTAGTAAATGTGCTTTACCATGTGTATATGAACCAATGAATCATCCACAATAGAAATTACATTCAAATTGCTATTGCCTCCGCCACCAGAAGCTTTTTCTCTTTTTGATACATGTCTTCATAGTGGTTGAGATTGATATGTGCTTTCAATTGTACCAATATTGACACTGCTACTAGAATTGCCAGCATAGAAGCACTTGAAATTGCCTTTCTCTTATCAGCCATTGTATGTAAAACATCCCCCTTTCGAATCCGGGCTGGTTGGGACCTAGGTCCCATCCCGACCCGAGAGGGTGTCGCGCATGGGCCTGACGCTGTGCGTTAGGGCACATGGACATTTGGTCCACCTCCCCTGATGATCCCTGTTGTGGGAGGCGGTGGCCAAGGCGCCATCGACATGCCCTAGTCAAGTTGCTTCAGGGATAGAGTCCTTCTCGGCAATGGTCGTCTGCCGTAGCCAAGGCGTGAGTGGTGGTTCCTACCACCCCTTATTGTGCTCCCAACTCAACTGGCAGAGGGGCTTGAAGTTGCTCCGAAGGTTTAGGGATGCTTTCCATGACCATTGTTGACAGTGGGCTGAGTTTGCGGTGGGTGGACAACAGAGAATGTGGCGGGAGATGGCCAAAATCGGCAGTCTCATTAGTGGAAACAATGACATGAATAATGATCGGCAAGAAAAAGGGATTGGGGTGCCTTGGTGACTGTCGATGGCAGAGTGGGTATTCAGCGACGTTGTCGATGAGAGTGGGGCCATTTGGTGGAGGTCATGTAAAATTCCTTAAAACCAACGACGGCTGGTGAACTTGGAAACCAAATGGCTGCCGCACCACTACGTCCTGCTCACATTCTTTACGTGAGATCTTTGTTCAAGTTCTTCCCCTTGCTATTTGAGGTCGGCTGGTGGTTTTTCCTTATTCTTCGATGCATTGAATCAGCCATCGACGTCGTCCAGTCTCTTGGTTAATGTTGCTAAGGTTCGATTCATCCGACTGAGGTTTTCTTAGCTCGATTTTTCCATTTGAACTAGCCTCTCTTCTATGCATGCCTGTTGTTCACGTGTTTTGTCCATTGACTTGATATGGCGAACACGAGGACTTCAAGCCTTTTTTCTGAATTTTCTGATTTCTTTTATTTTGATTTTTCAATAGCAGGATCTATGTCACATGGGTGCTGGTGCGTGTGCGGATGCGACAATTTTTCAAAAAATTTAGGTGTGGATGTGGACTGGGTCAAGTTGAGTTGGGGGTACCATTGGGATCTGATTGTGGTCTCGGTAGTTTAGGGATCGTGTATTTGGATATAGGCAAGTGTGCAACTTAGAGTTCATGGGTACACTGAGCTCAAACTGTTGTGTGTGGCTTCGGGGAGTGGATGAGGCTCGGGCCTGGGAGCCCAAGGAATGACTCAAAAGGCATCAAACAGTATATATATATGGTTTCCCAGGTCAGGTGGGCAGTTCTGGGTCCCGAAATGGGACCCGGGTCCCATCTGACCTAAGAGGGTGTCAGGTGGGGGCTTGGCTGTGCATAACGTTGATTTTGGCAAAAATTTAGGTGCTGGTGCAGCAGTTTTCAAAAAAAGATATTGGAGTTAGGAACATTGAGGTTTATCGCAAAATTGTCAATTAGTATAGATCAGGCATAGGTCATCTTGCCAGTTCTACAACTCTAAGAGAGTTGTAAGAAAACTACAATTGCTTCACTAGGCTTGAGAAGGTACATTAATTTTCTAATCAAGTTTATCTTCAAAGATAAAATGATCATACTTTAAATAATATAGGAGATTGGATAAGTCAACCTATAAGGAGATGAGGCAGATTCCTCATCCAATCCAACGGTTAATAAGTTATGGATTTTTTTTTATAAATTTTCAATTATTTATTATGTGTCCTTCAACTTCAATCAAGCTATTAGGTCTTGTAAATAGGTAGAAGCAATGTTGAAAAACGTGCATCGTAATGTGTATCAATCGGGCCATCCTATACAGTGAATCGTAACGTATTGTACACATAGCATAGCGTATCGTAAATTAATTTTTTAATTCATAAAATTTTAAAAAATAGAAAAAATAGAGAAAAAATTGGTAAAATCAGGAAAAACAAAGAAAGTTTCAAACCAAATGTGTTCTATATAAAAAACTTGTCACATCATTCATAGCCATAACATATTAACAACACATTTAGAAATAAGAAATAAGAAATAAGAAATTCATAATAACATGATAAGCGTCTATCACATGTTTAATGTTTAAACTTTAAAGGGTTTTTTTTATTACAATACAAGTTCAAAACATATAATATATCATTATTATCATCACTCAAGGTCCCATCGTCCCCATGGGGCCATGAGTAAACCTTCTTCTCCACCAGCGAGTTCTCCCTAAATCAATGATTTATCACATAAATGGGCAATTTTTGTAGAAAAACTAGAATAACTTACACCTCTCACAACTTTTAGACATGTTTAGAAAGAGGGAGTGACAAGTTCTTTTGTAAAAAAAAAAAAACGAAAATTCATTTGATCCCCGTATCGTACGATATAGGGGTATATCGGCTATATCATATGATACGGCTCCGATACGGAGTCCCATATCGCATGATACGGGTGATACGCCTACGATATGCAAGTGTATCGTGTATCGTATAGGTTCAAACCTATATGATACGTAGGAAATAGAGGCTCCTCATGAATGTTAGACCTGGCAGATGATGTGTTAAACCTTAGGAAAAAGATGTAGGATTCAAGTGGGCTCATAGGATTGAATATAAACTTGATGGAAGCATTGAAAGTACAAGACATGACTTGTGACAGGAGGTTTTACACAATAGTGTGGGCATGACTATGCTGAGACTTTTAGTCTCATAGTCAAGGTGAGAACGATTCACGTAATTACTTTGGCGGTTGATCATGGTTGGAAACTGAGTCAATTAAATGTGAAAAATTCCTTCGTACATGGAGACATGAAAGAAGAAGTGTACATGGAGCAACATCATGGATATGCTTCGGAGGACCTCAACACATGGGCTTTGCAAAATTAAGAGTCTCTCTATGGACTGAAGCAAACATCTTATTCTTGGTTTGAGTGTTATCTCAAAATTAAGTTGTGGTTTCCCAAGTGATTTTTGTTTTGATCTTCAAAGAGTGGAATATAACTACATTATGGGAAAGTTCAGACATCATATACGATGGAAAACTTATTCATGCAAACTTCTAAATGAAAGATTGTGAAAAATTGAAATACTTGTTTGGGGTTGAAATAGACTGACAAGGAGACACTTTGACTCTTAAGTACGTACACTTTTGATCTATTGATCAGGGCAGAAGTGACAAATTATAAATCTATAAATACCCCTAATGCATTACATTAAAGGTTAAACATGTAAAGATGGCGACCTGAATGATGACTCAGACCAGACAATATGGAATTGCTGGAAACTTCAGTATCATTTGCCAGGCCAGACATTGTTTATTTTGTTGATCAAGTGTCCTAATTTATAAATGTGCCAAGGACAAGCCATGTTAATGTTATGAACAGAATTTGAGATAATAAAAAAGGGCCATGGACTTGTGTATTGGAAAATGTGGTCTGCTAACATATGTAGACTGCACAGGAGATGTAGATGGGAGGAGATTTGACTTATGGTTATTGCACATGCGCTGGGCATAGCCTCGTATGATGGAATAGTTAAAAACAAAAAGGCTATGACAAGATGAAGTACAAAAAATGAACTTAGGTCCTTCACAACAGGAATTGCTATAGGCGATTTGGGAAAAGTTTCCTGACCTTAGAGTTGTGTGACAATCAGAGCATTTTTGACACTACATTCAATCCTATGCATCACAGACTGATTCACAGTCACATGAAACACCTTGAGATAGATCAAACACTTTGACGAAAGGTTGAATACAAAGATTGAGCCATGCCTCATTTGGCAAGAAAGACAAGTTGTCTGTACTTGGTGACCATGTATGACTTGAGTGAGGGTGATAAGATGTGATTATGTAAAATACGTTTGGATTTGGATAAGTTTTATCTAGATACAAACACAAGTATACTTATAATACAGTTAGTTGTTTGATATTTCATAGACGTTTATGTTCATATAAAAAAAGATATATACTATATAATAGAAAATTATGGTTGAGGAGTTTAGAGCTGCTGCTCCATTCCCCCTCCCCATTTTTTGTGTATTCTCTCTTTTTCTCTATTTTCTGCGAGTCTGTACTTGCAGTGGCCTATGCAAGGTCAGGTACTGAAAGTCTTTCTGCATTGAACGTGTATATTGACAGAATTCTGGTGGGAGCCACAGGTTGTTTTTCACCACAGTTAGATTATGCAATCTTATATTAAGAACAATGAAAATACACTAATGATTAAAACATAATAACACAATCAGAAAATTACAACATATGCCATTAATAAGTGATGGATTAAAACAAACTCAATTTGGATGTGGGTCGGATCCAAAACACGTCTATTTTAACACCCTCCCTCAAGCTATGCCACATGGGTGCTTCTAAATGGCTGCAGCACACGTGTCGACGCGGGTGCTGTTGCTTTTCTGACATAGCACATCCGGTTCAGTCATCAGTCGAACCGGGTCAAAACTGACCATTTCAAAATGCGCACATAACTAAACCATCTATAATGCAAAAAGTTTATATATAATTATAGATAAAGAAGACTGCTAAACAATTAAATAATTATGTAACAAATGATTTATATACATATATACATACACATATATATAATACATCGCCTCATCCACACTTAAAATTTTTTGAAAATTGCTGTATCCGCACCCGCACCCGCACCCTGCGCTTATGTGACATAGCCCTCAAGTTGTACATGGTCTTTGGTTTGACCATGTACAACTTGCTCTTCAATAACTAGAATTGGCACCCGGTCAGACCTTTTGTGAATAAATCTGATGCTTAATCTTCTGTCTTCACATGGCAAGGTTCTATCTCTTTTAATTCAACCTTCTAACGAACAAAATGTTGATCAATTTCAATGTGTTTTGTTCTGTTGTGTTGAATAGGGTTAAAGGCCATATTTATCGAACTTTGGCTGTCTAACGTCTCCGTAGAAAATAACAACAAGGGTAATAAGACACATAGAGGGAGATGTATGGCCCACAAACAGAAATAAGACGGAAAGAAGGAGCTTTGAAGACAAGCAGAAGTAGTGTCCAACGAGAAAAAAAAGAAACAGAGTATTGAAAGAGAATCTGGGCGAACAGAAATGAAACAAAGTAGATGAACATATTCAATTTCTTCAAATTGAAAGAGGCAAAGTAGATCTTTTGATCATTCCTGATAGGCATCCCCTCCTGCTCCTAATCTGAATATTAAGAGCAATGGAAATACACTAATGGCTAAAGCATAATAACACAATCAGAAAATCACAACATATGCCATTAATAAGTGACAGATTAAAACACACACGTTTTGGATCTGGGTCTGATAAAAGGAAATGTCTATTTTAACATATATTTGATTTTGTGTTTGCATGCACGCGTGTGTGTGTGTGTGTGTGTATATGTATATATATATGGTTTGTATCTATATATATATTGATACATACATATGCTTTGTATTCTTGGTTGTGTTTCCTTTTTCTAATTGATTTTGATTTAGTTCACCAACCACAACTGATTATCCACAGCTAGTCCTGATTACTCTTTAAGGGCCTTGATAAACATGTACTCAGTTCCAATTTTGACAACTTAAATGTAATTCAATTTGGTATCAACTATGACAACTCAATTAAAAATTTACTGAATGTGTATGGCTATCATACTTTTTCCAAATCTTAAATATAGGACTTCGTTGTTAAACCCAGGCCACTAGTCTATGGCACATAGTCAGGTAGGCCACCATGTCAGAAGGAGTAGCACCCGTGTCGATGTGATGCAGGAGTGGGAACGGACATGGGTGTGGCTCCGACTTGTACCCCAACGACACCCTATCCTATTCCCTTTCAAAATTTTCCCCCCCTTTTCTTTTCTTCTCTCTCCCTCTTTTTCTTTATTTATAATAATAAAGTAAAAAAAAAGATAGATTAAGCTAAGAAACAACTATACATACACACTCTTGCTGCACCGGTACGGATGTGCCGCACCGGCACCCTGCACCCATGGACTAGTTGACTAAGTTGTGACCTGTATTTACAAATTAATAAACCCTATGCACACACATAGACACATATATGTGGATTATGTGAGTCGATTATGATTCATCTATTCTATTCGATTTATGGCTTCATAAGGTGCTAAGTGTAAAGTTACTTTTTTCAAAAGGTAGACGATGTCTTGTATTTTAATTATGAAAATGTAACTTCACGTATGATGCCTTGTGAAGAATCAATGAAGTTGATTGGACAACTCATATATCAATTCACGTAGTCCTCATGCCTAGTTCCGACATAGGGTCATGGAATATGTGGACCAGATAAATATGCTGGCTACGTAGACTAATTTATGAGCCATATGATGTTGTTGATTAATGTTTCACAAGATATGTTTTTTCTCCAAATTGCAAGGTCTCCACCTTTTTGAAAAATTAACCTTTTTGATTAACGTTTTACAAGTCAATGCAACCAAAGTTTATGTTCTAAAATTAAAGTAGAAGGCGTTCTCCACCTTTTTGAAAAGTTAACCCTAGACTTGACGTTTTGCAGACTTGACGTTTTGCAAACCACCAATCAAGTTGATCCCATAATCCAGTCCCTATGTTACTCACTTTATATATAGATATATATAGACATCAGCAAAGATAAGATGAACTATTTACTTGTCCTGGCCTTTTTAAATGCTTATATATTGCCAAGTCTGTGAAGATGAGTGGTTCAATGTTAGCTGAAAGTATGTTATTTTACATATGATCAGGTGAGTTAGAGTTACAGACTTTGCAAAATACAAAAAAGCCGAACTCTGGTAAGCTTTCATTTAGCACGAATTGCTGCTTCACACGTTCCACTTTCTTCCTCACATATGCTAACATGGTTTAGTGATAGTTATGATTTCTCATACTATTTTGAAATTTCAGATCGCATTTCAGATTCTGCAGCAACTGGAAAGGTGAACCTGTTTGTTCAAGCTGGAAATGATCAGGCTAAACCTGGCTGTTCAACAGCATCCACTTCTGATTCTCTGGCATCCGCCTCTCTTTCAAGTGGTCCTACGCTGTCTCCAAGCTCATCAGTGGGATCTTTAGCTTCAGAAAAATCGACATTGAACCCTCATGCTAAAGTAATGGATATTTTTTTTCTTTTACTCTGTTGTCGTTTGCAGTTGTTCTTTCTTTATCTCTTGGACATGTTGAGACCCTTTGCTTAACCTACCACTAGGAACCTCATATTTGCTTATTCTTGTGTCCTTTGTACAGGAATTTAAGCTGAATCCAAACGCAAAGAGCTTCACCCCATCTCTCACTCCCTTGAGACCTCAAGCTCCATTTGAAAGCTCTTTTTACTTGTCTGCTAATGTATCTACTGTTCCACATGTCCATGGTGCATCAATGGGCCTAGGGGTAATCTTTTGATTTGTTTATTTTTTTTTCTGTGTCTATGCATCTACCTCCTGTTTTTTGTTCTGCTTTTTTTTATTGTAATGAACAAAATTTCAGGTTGACTTGTTATTTCGTGTCATTTTGAATACAAGGCCTTTTTCAATTGACTTTAGGGACAACTACCCCCATGTGTGTAAACTGCAAAACCTTTCACTACCTCTACTGGAAAAGTTTCCCAGTGCTTGTGCCTTGTGGCAAAGGAGCACACAACCGGGTACCAAAATCTCAACATCCTTCAACTGAGTATGTCTTAACCCACCCTATCTCACAGGTGCTTAGAGCCCTTGGAGGCCATATTCGTTTTATGATAACGTAAAAGACTGAAATGTAGCTTTGGTGCCTAGCCGTTTACTCATTTTGTTACACTTTTATCCTATGCTTTGTATGTTTTGAGAACCTTCTTCAGTTACTTTTGGCTCTTGTCAGCCTTCTGTTTTTGCCTTTTTTCCTTATACTCTCTATACCTACCATAATTATCATATGTCTTTGAAAGTCTTTTATTAAAGAGGACTATGGCTTGTTAATATCTGCCTTCTAAAATCCTGATACTTATGGGGCTAAGTTGGTGTAGCTCTCACATTAACATAAATCTATTCAAGATCTGTCTTTTCTTTTTCTAATTTTTTAAAGTATGATGATGTCATTACTTGCCATTGACAAAGTGACATGAAAATAAATGTGATTGGCACAAAAATCAACTAATTGTGGAAGTTTGGTGGTTCCAGAATGTCAGAAAAGAAGGGATTTATGAATCCCTTACATTATATATGTATTTTTTATGCTTTTATCTATTTTATCTATATTTGTGGTTTTCATATTCCAGATAAGCTGTACGATTATCATGTTTTACAGGTCACTCCCTCCTTTGGTGGACATCAGCCTCTTGTATATAATCCACAGGCTGCATCTATGCCAGCTCCTCAAGGTTATTATACAAATGGACCTATGGTATGTGATCAATTCTGATACTGCTACTGTATTTCTTTTAAGCTTAAGCTGTTTCCAAATTATAAACATGCCTCTCATGCTATTAGTTTTTAATTCTAAGTTTTTTGTTTCTCTTATGTCAGTATGGGCAGCAGATGTTTATGGGTCAACCTAGGCAATTTTTGTATATGCCCGCTTATTCTCCTGTAAGTCATATTTCTTGATATGTTATTCCTTTTATTTATTGCTCACCATGGCATTTGTGGAAATTATTTATTTGTAGTCTATGTTTCTCACAGGTTTCTCATCTTCCCAAACACATTGCCATTTTCTTTAGTTCCTTTGGTTCTATTTTGCATGAAAAAATGATACGATGTTAATTATGTTTTGGTCTATAAAAATATGTTATATATGTGAATACATTTTTGGTAAAATCTGTATGGGGGATCTCTTTGATATACTACATCCTTGATGAACGAGGGAAGTAATTGGATCGTCCGTAATATCTCTGTGCCACTAAGCGTTCATTGATCCACTGGATGCTATCCAACACTGGCATATGTTGTCTTGCATTTTGACTTGAGTCCAGAATCTTATCCGTGGATTGGTTAAGCAGTTGCATGCCATCTGCATCCATAACCTTCTTATTAATCAATTTTAATTTTGGTCAATTTAGATTTTGTCTAATTTTTATGTTATTGTGTTTGGCGCTACTGGCAGGAATTGCAGTTCAAAGGAAGGGAATATTAATTCACAACTCAATGCGCATGGTCCTGCAATGGTGCATGTACATACTGGATTATTTGATGGGTCATAGAGTTTGCCAAGTAAGGCGAGCCATGTGAATAAAGATTATAAGCTTGGCAAGAGCTAACGGCGATTACTGGGACCATGCCATTCTAAATGTGGGGGGAGTGTTGGTTACTGATGGTTTACTTTGCTTGCAATGTATTTGTAAAATTTATCTGGCATGTTATGCTAAACCACTATCGCCCTCACAGGCTGAAGAGTTTTTCTTGCTTGGGCTACACGTTGATTTTTGGCTTACATAAACTTTGCATCCGTTTGCTCTATCTTTGGTGACCAGATACCGTTGATATTTGCTTTGCCACACCATGCCATATTTGTAGATTTTGCTATCCTGGTGTTTTTCCACATTCAGGCCGATCGACCACCGGAGTTGGTGTAAAATTAAATACACCAACGGCCATGCTGACCTTGGAACGTCTTTGCTCTCTTATTGGTCACTGTGGCCGAAAATGGAGCTTGCAAGGCGGAGGTAATGATTATTACCAAAGGTCATCAATGATGGCCTACTGATGTCGAAGATGTCAAAGGACCGAAAGACGGGAGGGTGCATTGTTGGAAGCGTTTAGATGTATGCCAAGTCGAATCTAGCCATATCGTATTGTCGAAAAGAAGGGGTTTTCCTATGGTTTTTCTATTTGATTGTGGACACAAACGTTATATAAGAATATAAAATGACTTGCACAGCCTTGTGAAGACGGCTATACCGTATCTTTCTTACGTAACGTTCATCGACTGCATGACCTCAATATGTGGCTAACGTTTTCAGAGTAGAATTGAACCAGGTTTCAGGATAGAAGCAGAAGGTCAAGGAGAATGATTTAGCAGCTAATTTTAATCAAAATTTAGATAGAAATAGGTTTGAAGTATAATTACTGAGTTGGGGGAGACCCGAGCATCAATTAAGCACTAGTCAGTGTCATAGTATCGCTGGTACGCACGTTTTCCTTCATCATGCTCCAATCAGAATGAAGTCTTCGATGAGTTAAAGACTCCGTTCGAACTCCAATACACGTATTTATTAAAAACCTAAATATATCTTGAAAATGAAGAGGCTTTGGCTTCCATTAATAATGGTCACTGTCAGGCTTTATTAGGTCTTCTCGATACCTCCCACTTACAACTCCGTGCCTGGCAAAAGAATAACAATGCCGTCACGATGGTTCTCCACAGAATAAGCATATTCTTTCCAATTAAGTTATCCATGAAGGCGATGCCAGTTCATAAACAGTTAGAGTAGTCCGCAGTTTTACAGACGACCGTCAGAGGTAATCTAACTAGAAAAGGACCAATATCTGCGCAAGCATGAATCTAAAGCTAGAGTGTGTAGAAGCCACACACACACAACCTGTCCAGAACATCAAAAGCTAGAGCGTGTAGAAGCCAGTCGATCTATATGTGATCTTGCATCAAACTATTGACGTGGATAGCTGATTTACCAACTCAAACCAAGGCAATGCTGCTCTCACCACCTGGGGGCTTGCGGACACCACCGAAGTGCTCTCTGGAAGCTGCTTTTCCATCGGCAAATATATCATTTCCACTCATTTCCCTCAGTTTAGCTGAACTAAGTGGCTTCTCAGCAGATGGAGGGGCGTCTTCCCCTTTGAAAATGTTATTTCCTGTCAACTCTGCTGCTTTCTGATTGTGAATTTTTTTAGTCGTCTTCACTACATTCTCTTCAGTAAACATAAAATTGGTGTGACCTCCTGCAGGCTGAAAGAGTCCACGAATAAGTTTCATTCTCGGTTTCATTGCCCTTCAGTCACATGTTACTGTTTCAAACAAAATAATGCACAATATTGGAAATTATGGAAGCTGCACGTAGCTGCGCAAAAAGAAGGTGTTAGACTTCCGTGTGCTATGATGCCATCTTTGGGATCAATATTTATACCTTTAACATTGGCTAATCAAGCATTTAAATGAGTAGCACGATTTTCACAAAATGGTTAACCACAATAATGGCACAATCAACAAAAACACTCACATTTGATACTTTAACAGAAGTTCGGAGATGTCTTGGAGCTGGTTCAGGGATGTCATTGGTTTCCTTCAGACCTAGAGAACGTGCAGCCAATGGTCTGGGTGGGATCTGTGAGGGCGGTCCAAAAATGTCATGTCCACTCAATTCTCGTGTTTTCGCATCAGACAGTTGCTTCTTCTTAGCATCGGACTCGGTCTCTAAAGTCCCGCTAAGTTCCCTTTGCTTTGCCACCTCAGTAAGAGATGTTGGCTTCTTGGGAGACACACTTCCATCAGCACTAAATGAGATCTGGCTGATTGAGTTGACAGCTTGCTGAAAAATGCATACACTGTTTTGCATTAGTAAAATAAAGATAAATACTTCTACTGATTTTCAGGCTACACTAAGGGTCTCTTCATGTTTGAAATATTGACATTCAAAATTGGTTAAAAAGTAACTGCAAAGGTCATCCCAAGTTCAATAACACAAAAATGAAACAATGAAACAATCAACAATAATACAACAATAACAATAATGATATAATAGTAACAACCAAATAACAACAACAACAACAATAATGATATAATAGTAACAACCAAATAATAACAACAACAATAATAATAATAGGAACCATTAAATTGTTCTTTATGAAAATAATAATGGCTAAGATACTCTTACTATAACATGGTGAGCGATGACTCAAATGAGGGGACATAGAAACAATCAAGCATGGCAAAAGGGATGTTGTGACCACAAAAGCATGCAGTACAGACTATGAATCTCCCCTGTGCAATTTACAAGAAAGATACAAGATGTATCTATTTTCTTCATTGTACTTGTCAGAATTATCATGATTGAGAACTTGTGTATCTTACCAAAGTGGACCAAAAGGACAGCAACTTTTCTAAAGATGTAATTTCACCGAACGGGGAAATCTAAGCAGGTCTCTAACTCAGGCCTTAATCTCTCTACCGGAACCCAATTACCTGTATGACTATGTTTTACCTATATGACCAAGTCGCAACCCAGACAGAAAATTTTTTTTTCTTTCCCTATGAATATTTGAGGGACAAGGTCACACGTGGGACAAGATTGCGCTGAAGCACATCTCATACAAAAATGTGAAAAATTCAAGTTAATTAGCATAATGTATAGATAGATATCCCTTGCTACGAGAAGTGCAATCTTGGTGCTAATGGATATGTTAGACAAAACATAAGGGGTCAAAGGGAGACAAAGGCATTAATAAAAAAAAAGAAAAACTCTGATAAGGAAAGCAGGACCAATATTTATTTCCAGGAAAGCAGATGTTGCGTGTAAGATCCACACAAACACACCAGGTAAATAAACAACAAAAAGAAATTTCCACTGCAGGCAGCATAATACCGAAACAATCATGTACCTGATAGAGTCGTAAACCTGTTTTATTACTAGAATTTACAGAATTGTTTCCTGATTCTGGCAGATCCTTTTCAGCAGAAAAGATTCCACTTCCAGTCATCTCCTTCAGTTTTGAACCTGAACATGGTTTCCTGAGCAGACCATGAAAAGAAGCGAAAGGGTAAATGGTGAACTTACCGCATGCTCAACAACAACAGTTCACCAATTAACTTTGACTTAAGTTAAACCACTCATCTAGTGTCAACCAGCTTCCTAATAGTATTTCACAAAGTAAGGTCGCAGTATGCAATAAAGTTACAAAATATCTACATGAATTTTTCACAAAATACCACAAAGTAAGCTCGAAAGTGAAATTACCGCATGTCTTAAAGTGGATTGGTCTGCCATAAACCTGGTTAAAAACATCTGAACTAGGAAAGAATCCAAAATTCAAATACTACTTCCATCGGCATAGGCAACCTATGGAATAGTTCAACCTGCTAAGGAAGTGTCCCAAGTTGGTTACCACTCAGTCAACTGCAAGCTGAACGCCACTTATTGAGCTTTCGAATAAGCATGCAAAACGCTAACTATCTACCATATATAAAGCACCACCAGAAGCACTGTTGCTTCCAAGCAAAAGTTTGGGAAGCGGCATAGCCTGGCGCATGTCTAGGCTGGTCGACCAACTCAAAAAAGAAAAAAAAAAAGGTAAGCTTAGAAAACATGAACAAATTTGTTATTTCCAGATTACAGAATATCAGCGTCATACAAAATGCTTCTTCGCATGAGCGATGTCCCTTGAAAAAGGAAAGAAACAGAAACAGGAAAAGGCCAAAATAGAAGCTGCATTTATGAAACATGAGGAAGGCTAAGGAAAAGGCGTAGTTTCAATCATGAAGAGAACATTGATCTACAAAAGTCCGAGAACTTTTTTTTTACCAAAAAGTGGAAAAATAGCAACTCAAGCAGCTCACAATGCAGCAAAGCTTCTTTGACGCAAATCGGGGAAACAATCGAAACAGAAACCTTTTCTACAAAAACTTGTCAAGAAATAACAAGAAGAACACGCCGTCAGCTCAAAGAGATACCCAGATCCAACCTGTTTAACAAGCTTTCAGCCTCTTCGGGAGTCACCTGCCCGCCAAATATCACCTTAGCGACTCCTCCCGATGGCTATATCACAAAAAAGAAACAACAAAAGGTAAATAAAAGATCAGAAACTCCAAGAAATGGACTACCCGTAAACCCTAGCTGATTCATTCGCTCGGATGATGGACGGTAAAAAAAAGAAAAAAAGAAAAAAAAAAAGGAATGGAGGAAGGACCATGTGGGGACGGGAAGCGGAACGGGAGCCAGCCGGAGTCGAGCCGTCGCCGGCCGGATCCGGCAACGGCGTCTCGGACCATGTGAGGAGATCGGCGGTAGAGGTGTAAGACTTCCTCACTGGGGTGCTCCTCTCCATCGTCTCCCCCACACACACAATCTTTCTATTAGCTCGTCCTTTTCTCTTTCCGCTGTTTCGTCCCTCGACCTTTTTGGCTTTCTTGCCAGTGCCTTCTTTTGTACCTTCGCTTTTTAATATTTCCTCCTCGCCAAGAATTTGTCCAGTTGATATTTGACGTTAGGCCTTTGACATTGTGTTTAATGTCCCATAGCACCTTTAAAATGATTTTAAAAAGTATTTTGCTTTTTAAGAAACGAAAACGAAACTTGAATCGGGACCATGTCAGCATTCGTATCGGTCATCTTCCACCAAAGAGTGTGGGCAACTTTTTATTACCTTTTTTTATTTCACGTTAAAGCAATTTAACAAGTATGGCTTAAACCAACTCATGATGATGCAAAAGTTTGTCCTAAAGAAACAAAGGCTCTTTAATTTCAATGCCAAAAAAAAAAATCTATCTGCGAGTGAACATCTGCTTATTGTTTTTGAAATATATCTCAAAATGTCACCCCTTCCAAAATAAAAGAAAAGAAGAATTAAAAAAAGAAAGGAAAGTGAGATCTTCTCAAAAGAAGAAAAGAAAAATAGAGTAAGTAGAGAAAATTCCGCAGGTGGGTGCGCGCACTTAGAAAAAATGAGTCTCCCTTCGGAAATATAAGCAAAGGCAACCCAGCAAGAAACGAAGAAAAAGCTGATCACGCGTACAATTAATTACATCTCTCTCCACCAATTCTATTTCACGCTTGGCTCCAGTTGTTTTCTCGTGTTTTCCAGATCCGGACTTCCTTGACGTCACTTACTAAAGTAATCTTCAGTTTTGCAGCTTTTGCTCGTTCGCCGGTTACGCTGTTTTTGCTGATTTTAATTTTCAAAATTCAAACGGATCCGCTGCCACGGCCGGAGGGGAGTTAAACTACCACCAACGGTCACTATCTGAACGGGCTTCGATTCTCTCCTCTTTAGCCACATAAGTTTGAAGTTGCAACTTTCGGCTTCCAATTTCTCGTTACATTATATTTTCAACATTTAATAAGCTTGAGATGACAGAAAAAAATTAACGTTTTCATTGGAAAAAGGATCTGCTGATATTCGAACTGCGGTGTCCTTGAATTTTTTGAAGCAATTTGTAATCAATGTGAAGTCTTAGAAACCGTGATCTTAATTACAGGTAGCTAGTAAAAGTGTGGACTAACTTACGGTTTTAGATGGTGAAATAGCGTGACACACGCCTGCTGCTTTTTGATTTGCCAGTTCATGCTATATCCAAAACCAACTGCTTAATGATTTGACTTAAGACCTTCAATTAAATAATCCACAAATTTATATCTGAATCCACAACTTGTGACTTGCATCACCTCTCTTGAAGTAAAAGGCCTCTTTAAACCGATATCTTTTACAGCTCATCGTATTGATGTACAAATGTTTTCAAATAGGCAGGAATGCACACACACTGTGTTAAGGATGCCTGCAACAAGCTTGCTGGAGGAGGCCTCCAAACTTTTATTAATGAGAAAGAGATCAACAAAATGGCCTATTTACAACAACTAAATTGCCACAAGAGGATTACCAAAAAGAGAGAATGCCTCGCGTTTTGTAAACTCAAACCAAAAGAAGAGATACAAGAAGGGGGATCCCCAAAAACCACCACATACCTCATGACAATCAGAGCTAATGGATGGATGGCTCAAGTTGAAACCATTCTTCCGGGAGCAGCTTATTGCTAAGAGGTAAGTCCCTCGGACCATTTGTCCAACCAGAACCAAATATCACTGTTCCCCACCGTCCAGCTTGCATGGGGGCCGACTGTCATCCATGCTTTCCGGACACCTTCGAAGAACCATGAACCTCGGGTGACAAAGATACTTGCCGTGGAGAAACTGAGTCACACTAGATTGCGAGAGACGGGGACTCGACCAGAGTCACACTAGATTGCGGACTCGACCAGTCAGTATGACATTTGACCATTACTAGGGGTAATCAAACCAAGTGCTAGACAAAAATATTTAGTTTTGTAAGCCTAAATATTGTATAAATCCCGAGAAAGCAAACTACCTTAATTTTGAAATCGTTCATATTTTAAAATATGAGTAGATCTTATAAATGAACTGATGAACAAGAAGAGATTAAATTGAAGTCTGTTGTTCACTATCCATATCATCATAGATAAATACAAATTGACGTCCTAAATCTAATATGATGCATGCAAAAACCTAACTAGGGAATCTAGATCTGAATTCAAAATGAAGTGAGGATTTGAGAGATCCACAACATTCTTGTTCCAAGTTTGAAATGAGAAATGTCATAGTGATCCAAAATCTCATATCATGTCAATGGGACTCTCAATCCAAAGTGCAAGATAAAAAATCTAGTAGGTTTCATCTTGTATTGATGATTGGATCTCTTAAGATCCAAATTCTTGAAAGGATATATTCAAGTTTGATGATTACAAGGTTTAAAATCTTGCATTTGGGTCTGATTTTGTGGGAATGGATATGATGTTTGTGATCAAATACTCATTGCTTTTATATCAAATACAAGATCCAATATCTAAAATTTAAGATCCAAGATCTAAAACCCAAGATCCAAAATCTAGGGTATGAAATCCGAAATCCATAATCTGAGATTTATGGTTTGAAACTCGTATGTGAAATCTGATTCATAATCCAAAGTCTAAGATGTAAGATCTAAGATCTAAGATCTAAGATCTAAGATCTAAGATCCAAAGTCTAAGATTTGAAATAAAAAAGCTGAGACCTAAAATCTAAGATTTGAGATAAAAAATCTAAAATCTAAGAAGCAAATCTATGTTGGTAGGCAAGGGTTAATGTCGTGGTTTAGATCAACATAAAGTTTAAGTTTATGATTTGAATCCAATAATTGGAATTGAAATTCCTGATCCAAATGGGCTGGGGGTAAGCTGGTCAAAATGGCTAGGTTCATTCTTGCCTACAATGGGTTTGAACCTACTTGGGACAAGTTTGACTGTAAATGTGTTTGGACTTAGTCAAACCATGTGATATATGATATATATTTCATTCATTTCATTTGAATGAGTTTTTACAATAGTTTGACAAAATCTATGTTATGGGATTATGTTCACAAGCAGTAGCCTCTAAGACTGGTTTGAGCTAAGCCACAGAGAACTGAACTAGATTTGGATGTCATGGCTATATGACCTAGGGTTTTTAAAATCAATTAAAGAAGCTGATTTCTGAAAATATTTTAGAAAATTATGATTTTGAAATGGTTCTTATATGAGGACCAGGCTGGATTTAGGTCACCACAAACCTGGGCTGATGCATACAAGCTATGGTACTTTGCTGATGCAGTTTGTTTTCAGGTAAGGTGTGCATGTAAGTGCAAAGTGGTTCAGTGCATGTTAAAACAGAGGTACAATGCATGGTTAAAGAAAACATGAAAGAAAACTATATTCCATATGCATGCTTCAAGTATAAGTAAACAAAAGTAAAGAATTTAAAGGAAATAGTCAAAGAGGAGAGGGGCATACCTGACCCTCATGCCCACATTAAAGGTATTAAAATAAATTTAATCTATAGAATAAACATGCTAAACTACTACAACATTCTTAAAGCATCTAAGAAATGTAAACTAAGCTAAACCTGCTCAAAGCAAAAAGAAAACTAAAATAAACTTGCTTAAAAAAGCAAAAACTACACTTAACATGCATACAGAAGTAAATTGCAAATAAGAAAAAAAAAGAGGAAAAAGAAATTACCTGAAGCTGGCATTCTGGCTGAGCCTGCTCCCATGACCCCTACATCGAGTCTAGTTGGGTCTAGGCTGAGCGATAATGTAGTCCGAATCAAGAGTTAGACTACGACTCTTAAAATTTAGCTTGTTTTAAGCTAGACCCATTTTTATTACCCATTTGGGAATTTACCAACTGCTTCAAGGAATAGCTTAAAGTATGTAGTAAGAAAGGGGAGGGAGACCTATTTGTAGGAGAAAGTAGGGGCAAATTTTTTTGTGCCCATTGATACACGCCTAAAGTTTTGCATATTCAGTCTCCTATCTCAACCAAAAACCATAGGTTAAAAGTATATTTTAAATTCAATTTTACTTATTGCGATCTCTTCCAAACTTTGATTTGATTCTTTAAAAAGTGGCATGTGCATAGAGAAGTGCTGGTCGATTCTTGATGGAGTATCAGGATTGACATTGAGCGTGGAGCATGAACAACAAAAGAATATGAAAAGGAGAAAACACACTTTTAAAACTTGACATAAATAAGAAAAATGTTTGTTCTGGTCACATACGGATATCGATTTCAATTTCATGTCCGGTGAAGTGCTCAACAAAGAATTTTGCGCATTTTAAGTGCTTACTGCGAATTGATATTAAGCAAAGTGAGACAATCAGATGAATTTTTGAGATATAATGTGCATTAAACTCATGTGTATCTTGGATCTGGGTTTGATACTAAGACCCAAATCTAGGTCCAAATCCAAGGAAAATATCAGAAGATGTACTTGGATACGGTGTTGAAATTTGGGTTATGATTTGATATCCAGGATTTGAAATATGAGAATAATGGATCTGGATCTATAAAGATAGATAAGATTTGAGACATGAAAACAAGATCCAAACATAGAAATAAGACTTGGATATATGATCTAGATCAGAAATATGAAATGAAGATATGAAAATAACATGGACCTGGACCTGACTCAAGCTGAGCTAGGTGGGTTCAAGTTGTATGACATGGAATGAACCTAGGTCAGGTCCAGTTTTTGAAAAATTGGGTTTACACAGGCTGCGCGCGTAAGGTCCGCCAAGGTGCTGTCATTGGACAATTTAGTTTTAATGAGAAATTGGGGTAGGCTGAACTTGGGCTCAGGCCTATCAGATCCATGAAATGCATATAAAAAGCTAACTTAGGTTCATCTGGCACCTATGCCAGGTTTTATGAAAAATATGTGCATGATAGCAAATGAAAAAAATATCATTTGTGTGTGATTTTGGCTGAAATGAGTCCAAATAACAGGATTGGCTTGAACTATGCTTCTAGAATCAAAGAAAGTAATAAGTGAAGGTATATGTAATATATACCCTATGTTGATATAGAAGAATATGACTCATAAAGAAAATTAACATTTTGCCCTTATGTGTATTTTAAAAGTTCTAAATGAATTTTCTTGATCTGGTTGAAATCCTGCTAAAAAAATTCTTTCTGTATTGCTTTAACAATCAAAACCAGTTTTTTTCCAAGTCGCAATATAAACACATTTATAATGAAAAATCAAGAAAGACCATAGAAATCAGTTTTTATTAGAATTTTCATAAATGGATTTGAGGGTACACGTAAAAGCTACTCACCTATAAGGACATGTGAATGATCGAAAAAAATTGCTTTAATTTCGCAAAATTGAGCTTGAAAACAGTTTATAAAGTATAAGCAAGTAGTAGGAGTGAGCTCCACAGCCTTCAAAACTCAATTAAACTCAAACAAGAAGGAATAAACTCAAGTCAATCTAAGATAGTATTTATTTACTCATGATAAATATACTTGCAACTCCGTTTTAGCTCACTCTATCAAGTTGAACTCAAATTTAGCTCAAACTTGTGAAAACAAAAGAGAGAAATCAGTCATAACTACATTGAACTCGATCTGAGATGAATAAACTAAAACTGAATTAAAGGAAGCTTGATTTATACATGACAAACATGGTCCTAACTCGGTTTTAACTCCCTCTTCTAGGTTGAACTCAAATTCAACTCAAACCCTAAAAACAAAAGAGAGAAACTACTTGGAACTAAATTAAACTCAAACCGGGATGAATGAACACAAACCAAACTAAGGATTATACATGGTAAACATAGTCATCACTCGATTTTAGCTTACTCCCTCGGGTTGAGCTCAAGTTTAGTACAAATTCCTAAAGATGAGAGAGAGAAAACACTCAAAACTGAATTGAACCCAAACCATGATGAATAAACTAAAACCGAACTAAGGAAATCTTCCTTTATACATATTAAACATGATCTTAACTTGGTTTTAGCTCACTCTTTTGGGTTAAGCTCAAAACCTGAAAACAAGAGGGTTGAAAGTTTAAGTTAGTATGTAAGTATATAGCTGAAAGTTAAGTTGTGACTCAAAATTAGTTAAATAAAATTCTCTCCATTAAGGTAAACTTGCTTTGACTTGGTTGAACTAAAATTCATAGTTTTAAGTTCCAGGAGCTAATTTGAGCTATAGGGGAGCTAACTTCAAGCTGGAATAAGAATATTGAACTGACTCCAATGACTCCTGGGACAATGCAAAGTTGAGAAATGGCTTAATTGCTTAAATATTTGGTGAAAAATTCATACTTTTTTTACTTGAACGACTTAAGTGGTCTACGTTTAGGAGTTCAATGTTGTGTAAAAAATGCTTGTTTGGTTCAAAAATGTGTCTTTTTTTTCTTGAAATTTGGTGTTTGAAAATACATTTGAAAATCTCATGGTGAAGGGTAAAATGGTCATTTGAACCTATACAATTTTTGGGTGTTCACAGATGACCCGACCCTCTCTATTATTAAGCCAGAAATTGTGTTTAGAGGCAAAGATCAAACATCTGTCTTGAATTTTTTTTTCCAAAAATCATATAAAAAATGTCCTAGTGTGATGCTTGTGAAAATGTGTGAAAATTCTTATAAAAACCATACATTGGAGTACTTGTTTGCATGTGTGCACTGAAGCATGAAAGTCTCGCATAAAGTGTGAGTACTCGTGAAAATTCTTGTAAGGTTCATGCAATGCATGTGCTTGAATTTGCACCAGAGCATGAAATAGTTACATAAGCATAAGTGCTTGTGATTCATGCAATGAAATGCATGTGCATGTATGCTTGCTTACATTGAAGCACAAAAATCTCACATAAACGTGAGTGCTTATGAAATACTTGTGTTCTTATAAAAATGCTTGTAAATTTTGATAAAACTTGTTTTCTTCTATCTATTATATCTTGTATGGAATTGCATGATTTTGTTCTTGTAGAACCAAAAACATTTCGGCCAATGTTATGAAATTGATATAAAACAATTGTTCTTTCATTTTCACATGGTAAGTTAGTAAGGGTTAGTTTCTATGTCACAGGGTTTCTTAGTGCAAGATTTGTCACTATCTTGACTCACTTTGTAATCACAAGAAGCTTATGTTTTTATCACTACGGAATTCTTGGACTTGGTCATCCCTAGTTTTTTGGGCAGACATTTTGAGTTTGGCCATTTTGGTTCTTTTGCTTTTATTCTTGCCTTCTTGATATTTTAGGCAGACGGTCACCCATAGGAAAATATCTCACCACCCCACAAGTTACTATGAGGCTCTATTGCTTTGATGGTCATGTAGTTTTGTCATGTGCAATATTATATCTATGGGGCTTCCTACTGAGCCCTTGTAACGAGTTTTAGGTTAGTAAATTTTAGACTTGTTAGCCTCAAGGTACAAGGTATAAAACACCCCTCCAATTTACTTGCTCATGCTATGAATGCTTTATAAGACATAATTAGACAAATGTTCATAAGTCATACAATTTCACATGATAAAATGCCTTTTGAAGTCAGGCAGGTACGCAACTGGCTTATGAAGTACGAGAACAAGTCAATCAAATGGAATTTTGAGTTGGCATAAGTACACCAATAATAAAATGCATAAACACAAAAGACACATTCATCATGCTTGCAAGTATATGAGAAATAAATGCTCCAAACTAGATGTCACGACATTATATATATGAAAGATAAACATCACTTCAACGGAATGAAGGCTTCAAGATGTGCACTACCCACTTTCCTTGAGACACATGCCCATGCATGTGGAACTTGAGACCTGAGTGTTGAACTAGCTGTGATACTCTCGTAACAACCCAACGTGCTCTCCCACTAAGCTTGGGCCCTTGATTCAATAGATCTCAACCTGCCTCATAGTAGCTTCGGTTCTAATCCCAAACCTAGACAACCAACCACTCCATAACTCCCTTTATATGTCTTCTAGGATTCTTGTTAATATTAGATATAAGACTAAACTTTTTCAAAGTAGTGTAATGAAGGTCACATTTGAATTTTATTGGCATTATTCTTTTAACCAACATTCTTTCGACCACATTTAAGTTCTCCTTACAACAAACATCATTCCAACTTTATCATGATTACCATTCGTGACAGTAAAATTATGGTGTAACTCATAATCCTTATAGAAATTGAATACATGTTCCTCATCATTAAACTCTTTCTTCATATAGAGAACCCAAACCAACAACGAGCCTTTTGTGCTTTGTTCATTGGTATCCAAACCCACTGAAAATTTTTCCTCCACTCCATGTACATATATGTTTGGATTTGAGTGGATACACAATACCATCACTTACTGAACCATAAAAGTTGCATGCAATTTGCTTTTTGTTTATATCTTCAACCATTTGGTCTATGTATAGTAGTTCTCCCCCCATGCCATCGTCAGCATTTATAGTTTAATTTAGAGGTCGTGCTTGTGGCATTTCAACATTAAATGCTGCAGATAGAGTAGGATTGGTGCCATGTTTGGCACCTACAAAATGATGACTTTTTGTTTGATTCACAATATAATCACGGTCTGATGCCGTACTAAGACTATGGTTTGACATTGCATTATGAACACAGTTTGATACTTGAGAAGCAGTACAATCACCATTCTTATTGTTTATGGGTTTATGTGACCTACAAAATGATAAGGTTGCTGTTCAAACATAATATGCATGGGATCTGACACCATACCAAGGTTGCAGTTTGATGCCACACTTGATCGCAGATTGATACCAAAGAAGCACCCGTCGTCACCATATAGCTGCTTATCAGTTTGTGACACTGAAGGCAAATGGTTTGGTACTCTATCGACTAAGTATATGCAACCTGAGACTTTTGACCACTACCAACTGATTGACAATGCATTTTCTACCAACTGATTGACGATGCATTTTTTGTGATTGCCAACCCACAGACACCAACCGTTCTTATAAAGGGTAAGTTGTAAGCATTTACTTTGCTTGCAAAGAATGACACTAAGAGTGTAACATACCGTTCATCTTTGCTCGTTAATGTTGCAGTGCCCCATGTATTTTGGAATGTACTCGTGACCAATTTACAACTTCTTCTGCGCCATTTAGAGTAAGCATTGTGTTTTCATATCTTTATTTGCCACTACGAACAATAATGATACAAGTGGATTTTTCCCATTTTGGTAGAGTTTTTCGAAGTATGTTTCGAGCAAGGAAAGAAGAGCACATTCGCTTTTCAACGGAGGTTTTCAATACATTTTCGACGTGCCAAGGAGACGAGAATCTTTTGGCCAAGGAGAGACTGTCGTTCAGATCAATGATTTATAATCTCTCTCTCTCTCTCTCTCTACCTGCAAACTATGTCACAATGAACACATGACACAAGCTACGTATACAACCATAAAGGGTGTTGTTGACTGAATGCTCTTGTAGGCATTTCACAAACAAATTGAGGCATTGGCGATGACCGTATGCTACAAAAGGATAATTCCACGGGCAAACATTGTGCACTAAGAATAGATGCTTCATTTTAAGAAGCATTCAGAATAACAACACATAACAGCAGAAACATGCAATCGACGAGGACAGTGCTCTTAAACAAAAGGCTATAAAGAAAGGGCATGGTATAAGGTGGCATTCCCCATCCATTTCTACTAGTGAAAGTTTTGTCTTTGCTGCTTCTCCAAAAATTCTAATGCTGAACCAGCACACCTTATCATAAAACAAGAGAGGGAGACGGCTGGAAATAGGCACCCGAAAATTAAGTGAGAGATACCTAAAAGAGGAAAAATGAGATGAGACATAGAGGGTCCGAACAGTAAAACAACAAAAAATTATCTCTTTTCTGTTTTATCATGTAAATTTTTTCGTTGGAAACAGTCACAAATGTGGTCATTTGTGAATATCTACTAAAAATTGAGGGCCCTTTTGTGCACGACCAAAAGGTGAGGGCTTTTTGTTGTCGACCCAAAACTTGAGCGTTTATATGTAATGTTTTCTAGAATATTTGTTGAAACCAATAAAAAGTTATGGACCGCAGGTTGAGTGCCTTTAAGTAATTGCTGAAAATATTCTGAAAATAAAAAAACAGGTATCTGTAGAACATTAAGCTCAATGCTAAATTTGAGCATATTGAGTCTTGAGAGTGCTCTCTTCAAATGTTCCCTAATAAACTATTAGATCCAATCAAACCAACAGGCAACAAAGTCGCGACCCCCTGAAACAAAGTTGATTCTCGAAAATAGTTTTGTTCGCATCTGTTGCTGCCTCTAATGCCGTACGCCCGTTTTCCTCAAGTTCATCAGGATAGTCATCCCACCGGTTTGGCATCACGTTTTCGTGGTTGGTCGGGCTTGCTTTCTGTAAGCTTCTCCTCGTACTCATAATTATCGTATCCGTGCCACCTTTGAGACATGTCCGCCAACTTTCGCCAAGCGTGGGGATTGGTTAGGTAATTCTCACCGACTTCGTAAGACACAGACCATAAATCCTGAAATCAGTGAAACAGATCCTAAAGGACAAAGGAGAAGAAGAGTAAGAGAATTTATTGCACGAGAAGACTCTCAGATGCGGTGGTCGATGGCGGAACCACTGGTTTATCGGTCCGTGGAGTCCTAAAGTCTTCATTCAGATGGCGAACTGGCTTTCTTCCAAGCTCAAAGTAGCAGAGTCGCTTCTCCAACAGGTATTTCTGTTTATTTTCTTCGAAAAATTCTGGTTAATTTTCGTAGTTTTCCTAGTTCTGGAGCTCTGTTTGTCATTCCATAGGGGAATTCTATACCCGATAGTGATTAGGCTATCTAAAATTGGGCGAGTCGGTCGGTGAAGGTTCTTTAGGATTTGGAGGGTCGTGTGCTTCTCCTTCGACTGGTGTGTGATCAGTTTGGCAATTAAATTTGGACTGCGAGAAACCTTTTCTATTTTCATTAATTCGGCATGATTCCTGGTTGTTTTCATGATCCTCTTTATAATTGTTTGCATAATCAGGCTCGTTTTAGTAGGAGTCAGGTTGTCGATTTATAGTCTGGTTGATTTGGATATCAGGCTTAAAACATCTTCCGACTTGTGCATTCATTTGGTTCACGGAATTTATCTGTTATTTTTTTCTTGGTAATGTTGGTTGACAAATGATTGGTTGGTTCGATCCTGCTGGTTTTAACTTTTAACTACCAACATGCGTGGGTCTGGATCTGTTTGTTAGATTGATCAACAAGCAGCAGAATCTCTCGGGAAGAATGAGAAGTCTCGACCGGAGACAGTCAATGCTGGACTTCCTACGAAAGCAGAGACGGTTCCCTTGAGGGATCAGTTCAAGAAGAAAAACCTAGAGAAAAACCCTGATGAGCTGCCAAAAACACTTGATTTGCAGAAAAGTGGAAGAAAAAGGAGACCTGAAATCATAGCCAAGTCTAGGAAGGCGTCTCCTGTTCCTTCAAATCAGGTTGTTAACGATGGTGACTGGACAGAGCTACTTGGCTCCCCCGAGTCCATTCCTGTGTCTGGCAAATCAAATAGTGCTGTTGACAAATGTGCTGCAAATGAAACTAAGAGAAACCAAATCCATGGTCTGAACCAAACTAGTTCCTTTGTTGGTTCTGCTCCTAAACATACACAAATTGACTCAGCTCTCTTGGAGACCAAGAAAGTTCACAAACAAACCTCTTTTGGTTCCAAGTTAGTGAAGGATTTTGAAGTTCTGACAGAGAAAAAAGTAGGCTTGGATGCCTTGGCTTCAGATTTTGGCAAGCAGGATCGTGGTTTATTTACTTCTATTGATGAGGTTTTCATGAAGATGGATGTCGAGTCCAGGAATGTGCCAGATGGATTGGATCCTTCTCAAATGAGATTTGAAAGTTATAAGCAAGTACCAGTTGATTCTTTAGCTATGGTGGAAAAAGATGACATTGCTACTGGTGATAAGTCACCTGTGCATCGAAGAAAATATTCCACCGAGGAATCAGAAGTTGCAGAATGCGGCAAAAGTTTCAAGAACTATAATGTGGATAAGCCTCATAGTAAAGTGAGTGATGATAAACTTATTAGCCCAGAAGATGGTAGTTTTCACGAACAAGGTGAAACCAGTTCAGGAGTGAGATCAGATGATCTAAGCCTTCCTAATCAAATAACCTCAGAGAAAAGCATCAGAAGGGCATTGCGTGAAAAAGAGGATGCATGTATCTCTTACGTGAAAGAAAATGGTGTCTTGGTTAGCAAACACTCTGGCACAAAAATTCAAGCAAATGGTGATGATAATAAGACTACAGTTGGAAGAAGTGTGTCTGTGTTGAATGTGGGGGCTTCCGGACTGCAAGACATGCAAAGAGGTTCTGAAAGATTTTCAGGCCTACCTGTAGATAAAATGGATCCGAACTTGGGCTCTTCAGAGAGTGAGGCGAGATCCTCATCAGATTCTGAATCGGGATCCACATCTGATTCTGACAATGAAGGTATTAGAAGAGAGGAGAGAAAGAGGAGGGAACAATTGATTGCCGAAGCAGCTGCTGTTGAAGCTAAAAGAGAGCATGATAACATTGTGGCCATGTTGGAAGGAGAAAAGCAGCACTTGGAGGAGATCTTAGAGGAACGAGAAAAAGAACAAGTGCAAGAGGTTAAATTATTTTCTTTCTACTTGTTATTCTGGTATCAGTCTTTGATAAGAGAAATCTCTCTCTCTTTCTCTCTCTCTCTCTTCTAGTTTTTAAACTTTTCATCCATTGCTCTAGTTAATCTGCACAACTTTTTTGGATTGCATATCATCAGGCTTCAAAATTACAATCAAACATGGAGGAAGTCATGGAGGCCGTTGAACTAGAGAAACGGAAACATAATAGCACCAGAATGGAAGCCATGGCTCGTTTGTCTAAACTGGAGGTGCTTCCACTTTTATTATTGTCAAATTTTGATTGTTATTCATTATCACATTTTAAGCTTTTTTTGTCTGGGCGCAACTATGCATATTTCATCAACAATGCAACTTGTTATTTTATTATATTATTCTTCTTTTTGTTGGATGAAACTTGTTGCAGACTGCAAATGCTGAGCTGGCAAGGTCGCTTGCATCAACTCAATGGGAACTTGAAAAAGAGGTATGCGAATCTGAAGAATAAGAATTTATGTTACGTTGGTCTAGGTGTGGATGTGGATGTGAGTGTTGGTGAAGACATGGGGGCGAAGCATTTTCAAAAACTTGGGTACTGGGATACAACATATATACATACACATACATATCATTGTCACAAATTTTTCCATTTTAAAAAAAAAAACACAAAAAACATGGGAAAAATAAAGGAAAATTGAAAATGGAAAAAATAATAATATTTTGTAAAAAATGCAAAAATGGAAATATCACATTTTAAACGTTTTTCTCTTCTTCAAGAAAAACAAGTTTTTAGTGTATTCAAGTTGTTTGATTTTTCTTTTAGTAATCCAATAACTAATTTTGATATTGATAAATTTTTGTAAGGAAGGTTAAAATTTCATAATTTATTATTATTTTTCTATTTTTTGATTTTGAATTCTCTGAAAAAACAAAGTTCCCATTTTTCATATTTGAGAAAAATCTGGTAATAAAAACCCAAAAACAATGTCTTGACAATGATACAGTGATTTATACATGCATATATGTATATATATGTGTGTGTCAAAAGCATATCTAAAGCTGCAGATGCCAATCGAAAAAGATAAATTTTTATGGAGATCAAACTAATGGGTTTATGACAGTTAACACCAATCTCAAGTGAAAGCCAAGTCTAATGTGCATATATGTAGTTCACTGGACTTATCATAGTTGACAATTTAATATTGCGAGTCAGAGAAGCACCGACACCCAATGCGGGTATGTTATGGGTGCGACGGCCTCCTTAAAGAGTTCGTGTTGCATACAACATCTTCTATCCTTGTATCTTGTTAAAATTCTCATTTTCGTTCAGTTATTTCACTGAATGCTCTTGTGTGCATCTTTGTGCTAGAAATGCATCAATGTACATGTCAATTCTATGCTAATGACATGTTAAGCATAAAAAAGAACCACACTGGAAGAACCATAAATAAGAGAAGCAAATATCTCAATGGTTCAGAAGGCATGCATAAAACTTAACAGAAGAATAGACACACATTCAAGAGTGAAATAATCTAAACAAGCATGCTTAATAAAGGAATCTCCTATATATAGGTTTTCATGGGTCGGATGACCCAAATAAGGAACCTTTGAGTCAGAAGAAAAATTGGATCTGATTATTGGTTGGATCTAGATTTGGTAGGTGGTCTTGTAATTAGATCCATATCCAGTCCTGATATTCGGCTAGGATCTGATAGAGGTCTGAGTCGTCTGGCCTATTTCATGTAAATGTCACATATTATGCTAGCTCTATACAGATTCAGTTTTAAAAATGTGATCTATGTCTTAAGTTTGAATCCACATCCAATTAAATGGAATCTGATCAGGTGGGATTTGGTAAAGTTTGGATGCTCTTAAGTTATATATATATATATATATATATATATATATATATATATATATATATATATATACAACTCACATATTCCTTTTTGTGTATTCTTATTTTCTGTATTTTTAATTTTCTGGTGTAGTTTTCCTTTTTTTTTTTAATTTATTGCTGCAACTTCATCCATTACTGGCTCCAGTGACTAGATTTGTAGCCATTCGGATGCCCTTCACCGGCTGGAGAATCTGCTGCCTCCCTATAAATTAGGAATTTTCTGTCCCTCATGATGTAGTTGGTTCTTTGAAGCATTTTCTATCATGTTGAAAGTCTATATCATTGGGTTTTTTTGGAAATATTTATTTGTAGTGGAGTGTTCTTTATTATTTTATTTTATTTTGTGGACTAATGATGTAGTTTTCCTTAGTTGACCCTAATCTCCCATTAGCATGGGAGTGGGGGATTTCAATCAATTGATTCTCTTTCTTCTCAATCGCTCAAGAATGTGGTTTCAGAGAACTCCAAACCAGCAGGAGGTCTGATGCCTAGTACTTCTTCTTGTTCTTCTCTCCTTCTTCCTCTTCTTCCCTCTCTTCTTCCTTATGCTTCTTCCTCTTGTTTCCTTCTCTCTCCACATCTGCACTGATCAGCAAGGGGAGAAAATATGTCGAAGTTTAGGAATCTGATCACTGCCTGAAGCTAGGCAGTGATTAGCTTCCTTGATCACATGGATGTAGAAGTGGCATTGTGATAGATGTTGCTGCATTGCAGTAGTCTGCCAGGCATTGACATGTAGAAGTGGCATTGTGGTTGATGTTGCTATTGTTGGAGTGTTTTATCAGTTGGTGTGGATGTTGGACACTGTAACATACCTTGGCATCAAAAACAATTTATAAGTTACAGTTTTAGCCCTAAAAGTTTCTGAATACTACTGTGTTTCTGTGTGTATATTGCTAAGACACTACATCCGAATTTGAAAATAATAATACATATAAAAAGTAGATGACCTAGTCTTGCTCATGTTTCAAACTAGACAGAAAATGGATGTCTGATGGTTACGAAATTCGCCGTCAAACTAAAAGGATAAAATAGTCCAAGACCCAGTAAGGCCGGGGTATTATGGTCTTTGGTCAATGGCGAACTTGTAATTTTACGCATGACCAGGGGTAGATTAGTAATTATCTAGTCAAGATTAGATTATTCTAATTTTTATTAAGTTTAACTAATAACGGTTTAAGAGCTTAAACACTCAATTAATGATAGATTAGACTCTTAAGCTAGGATTAGACACTAAGCTAAACCAAAACTAAGACTAATAATTTAAATCCAATTAATTGAACAAACCTCCTCAAAATATATTATCATTTTGGTAAAGCTCCTCAAGATAGATTAATATAAAATATAATATAAATTCCCCTTCTCTCTTTCTCCTTTTCTTTCCTACGGTGCATCCATATAATGACAAGTATTTCTGACCAACCTGTCCATAACTGCATAGCCAAATCATTCTTGCGGATTGCCACAAGAACCTTTTGGAACATGTAGAGGTGATATAGGCAACCACCAATTGTTCCCTCTTCATCCAAACAACATAGTTTGGATTCCTAAAGAACACAGGGGAGAATGTCCCTTTGTTATTCTATTGTTCATATGAGATGAATTCTGGAGGGACTGCAATAGATCCATCTAGACGGTTGAGGAAATCCTGAGTCCTTATAAAATGAATTATCTACCTCTTCCAAGTTAAGAAGTTTGAATGGTTCAATTTTCAGGCATGTTCTGAGGAAAGAAGAGAGACAAGATTGAGAAGAGGAGAAGTCCACAATTTAAGAAATAAAGTACATGATAACAGATTAATGTGGACTTTTTCAGACAAGTATGCTATTCAGCAGTGATAATTGAATCAACAGGATTATAGATACTGAAGGCAGTGTTTTGCCCCTTTTTTTTTTGCTTGTTTCGTTTTTTTCTTTGGCAGATTGATATTTGAATATTAATGTGTACTGTTTTGCGGCAAGTATGCTGTCCAACAGTAATAATTGAATCAATGGGAACTTATAGATGCTAAGAAACAATTTGTTCTGTTCCTTTTCCTTTTACTTCTTTCCTTTTCTCTTTGGCAGATTGGCACTGAATATTAATTCCTGGCAAACAATAAGTTATGTAACCAATTGAATCTCAACTTCTATATCCCTTGATTTGCAAATCACCAATGTCAGACTATGTAACACAATGAGGAACGACTCCTTTAAAGAATCAATTGAAGAAAAAAAAAAGGTACGACATGATGGAAGGATCTAAAAAGAAGTGATAATTCATAATCTAATATTTGAAGGACATGGCAACAAAAACAGGAGTCAAAATCAAGTACCAAAATAATTTGATGCTAAAACAAGACAGAAATCAAGACAGGAGACCGAGAAGAACAGATTTCAAGTAGAAGACTCAACAATTTATTTGACATTAAAGAAGGACATCAAGGCAGAATTGACTTATAGCCCTTTTTCCTTTTTTGTGGCAAACAAGAACAGTTCAATGAAGACAGACTTCTAAACAGCAATGAAAGTCAGTTAATGGCCATTCCAATCCGTGCACTATATTGATAAAATTAACCAAGGGCTGGTTAATATGCTAGACTGTATTCGAAGTAGACCAACAAAAAAGATGTAGAAAACCAAATATGCAGCAAAGAACGAAGCGACTACTCACAGATGAAGTAAAATAATAAAAGGCATTTGTTATTGTTCTGACAATAGAATTGGCAAGAGCGAAGAACAGATCTGGTTTTAAGAAAGAAAGGACCAATGTTTTAATTTGATGAGTTGGATTTAGGGTTTTATATTCAAGAGAAAGAAGAAGGATTCTGATTTGGAGAAATCACATTGAAGAGTACAAAAACAAGAATACAGATCCATGACAAGATATGCTGAGGAAGGACTGATTGATGAAAAATTAATTTAAGCAAAAAGAAGATTAATATAGATGAGAAAAAGGAATTTCAGAAATGTGAACTGATTGGTGCAGGACTAACTTGAACAGGCAATGGATTGACACGTAGACAAAAAAGTAAACTTCCTAACAAGATTAGATAATCTCTTGGACATTCTGTTTGTCTGGCAATTACAGGTTCATGTATAATTTGTTCTCCAGTACCCTGTTAGAATTTGTGGAAACCAGAATTAAATCTTTAAGAAAGCAAGAAGATGGTGGAAAGAGAAGCAGCAGCAATCTGCCACAATATACGCAATGGGATATGATCTAAACTTGAACATTGTATACTGTGTTTAATGCAAAAACAGAGGACAATTTTACCCCCCAAAAAATAGATATTACAGTATGCCACAATAGCAGTAAAATAAGAAATGGATCTGGGCCCATTTTTAAGCACTGATTTTTTAAAAACGATATTTATCAATTTTTGCAATTTGTGAAACTTTCTGGGTTAAGTGTCTAGCTTCATGCTTTGAGTCCTCAAATTCTTCGGAAAAACGAAAAAAAAAAAACCTTTAGCAGCGTTAACCTGAGAAGAGGGTTTGCCTTCTCCCTGCCATAATATTACATAGCACCTTTTTTCATCAGATATATGGCTACAAGAGCTTATAGGAACTTGTGACACTTAGCATGCCTGAAATGTAAGGCACAAGATAAGCCTTTAAAATGTGGTACGCCTTCAAAATGTCATTCTTGCCTCCTTAGTTCTAACTTGTGTGAAGTCTGGGATTGTAACTCATTATCCTTTGAATGATATCAGTTCAGCTGGTATTCCTTTCAAGAGTTGGTATTCCTTTTATGAGTAACACAAATACAAGCACACATGGATGCTACAGAAGCTTTTTATGTTTTTCTCAAATTGATGACATATTGTAGCATAACTAATGTCAATCTTGCCCAAGCCTTTAATAATCTAACTTCTCTTCCCTCTCCAATGCAATAAAAGGCTTCTCGAGTAACCCAGCTACGACAAGAGGTGGAGTTGAAGGAAGTGGCTCAAGCAGGTGATGCTTACATTACTGTTTTTGTGGTTTCCTCCTTTTCATACTCGTACTCCTTATGTTCTACAAACATGGTATATTTTTGTTGCCAAGTTTGTTGTTGATACTTAATACTCATCATAGAGTTGTTGAATACAATGTTGTTAAATGCGATAAGGTGAGACGATTCATGGAGCCTGTGCATCAAGGCAATGTGATGAGATTAGGCATCACAACCAAAATTTTGAAGTATATATATAATGTTCATAAAAATAATGTACGAAGAAAACAACAGCTATAATAATCCAAAATGAAACAAGTTAAATCCATTCATGAAATGATATTGAAAACAACTCGATCAGATGTGACGTGATCCCCAAAATGACCGGTCCTAGTAATACTCCTATGTGAAAAAAAATTATTGTGAGGTAAATGCATGCAATAAATGTGGAAAGAACTATCAATTGATTCCGGGTGGTATGAAGTGCTTTTTAATTGATCTAAACAATTTAACAACGTTCTAAACAATGAAACTTGAATTGGCTCGTTATGATGCATGTGTCTTCAAAAACATGCTTAGTCAGACGTGCCATGCTGAGGGTTACATTAATTCAGTGTGATATTTTGCAATTGAACACTATTGACACGTTCATTATAACATACCATTCTTGAAACATTTTTGGTTTCTGATTATTCAATCTAAAATATTTATAAAAGGTTTAAGCTGTGCATGTTTAATTGCCATAAAAACTTATATTGATCACAATGAAGCTGCAAAAGTGCTAATTTTGAAATAATATAACTATAAATATACTAAGGAAATGACAAAGGGTATATGACAAATTCATTCCACTATTTGTTAAAAAATGCCTTCTTGGAGAGGAAGATAAAAAAGCCATGACAGTGGTACTGCTGCTGCCAGCTACTTAAGAAGAAAAAGGTGAATAACTATGAGAGTACTTGTTGACTTTATGTATATGGTTACAATTTACAACGCTATTTTCTCTTGGCTTGAACATTTTGTGTTAAATAAAAGGTGTCATTTTTGAATTGTTCAACACTCCCCATGTGAATGGTTGCCTCATTCTCTAATAAGTTGTCTAGGATTGAGGTAATTTCTCCCCGCTCTCATGGGAAAGCACTGGGCTCTAAAGAGAAGATACTTCTTGAACAAAATTATACCACAGCTTCTAGAACATGTGTTATGAAGGAAGAAGATGATCTGAAAGCCAAAAAGGAGATCTACTGTTGTTGTAGAAGAATAAGCGTCCATTGAATTGTTCAACCATCCCTATGTAAATGGGTCGCCTCATTTCCCATTGACATGTCTAGAAATGGAGACATTTCCTCCATAGTCTTAGGGGAAACCCCTTGGTTTTAGGGAAGTGAAGCAAACATGTCACTTGAATCGAACGTTTAGGCGACGGCAGGGCACGGATGGCGGCTGCTTCTGCAACAGGAGCTCAGAGGAATTAAGTTGCACTGGGAGGGGAAGCACTGTGGGAATGAGAGAGGGGTCAGCGAGGGAGAGAAGAGCCAATCTGGGTCAACACTGCCGGTGACAACCTAAATTGTGCAAAAGAACAAAAGGGCGGTGAGAGAAAGATTAGCATTTACCAGAGAAAGCTGACAAGAATGGCTGCTGGCTGGTGATCCATTCTTGCTGGCAGCCATCAACCGAGAGTGAGAGGGAGAGAGAGGAAAAGAAAAACTCATAAGAAAAAGAACTTACCAGTAGTGTCACCTATGTCACACGGGTACTCCTCTTAAGGAGGAGTACCTGTATGGTACGGGTACGGCCCTGGGTACGGCCTGGGTGCGGTCAACGCAGTACCGGGTACGGTCAACATACCCGGGATCATTTTTGTCCATTTTCGGACTTGGTCAACTTTGTCGAAGTCCAAAGTTGTCCAGTTTTTGAGTTGAAAATTAAAAATCCCCCCCTCTTTTCTTGTTTCCTTTTTCACTCTAAAGTCTAAACCTTTCTTGTACATAGTTCCTCACAACTTTTCATTTAAAATCTTCCATACAATGTTTCGAAAATCCATTCCTTCTCTATAACTTGACGCTTCGATAATAGTGTGAGCCATAACCATAGCGATGTCAATATATCTTAAAAGCGTGACTTGTTGCTGCTTCTAATCTTGATGTTGCGACGGAGAATAAAAAAAGTTGATATATTTGTATGTTAAATTACTTCCATACTGTGTTTTGTGAATATGTTATTCATTTTCAAATTTTTTGACACACACACACACACACACACACATATATGTCCGCGTGTGTGTACGGCCGTACCCCGCACCCAAATTTTTTGAAAATGGTCCGTAGCTCGCACCCAAATTTTTTGAAAATGGTCCGTACCCGTACCCGCACCCGTACCTATGTGACATAAAGTGTCACAAATATTGTTTTTGGGTTTTTAACAGTGGGATTTTTCTAGAGTTTTTAACAGCAAAGTTGTTTTTTTGGGAAAATCTCAGGAAAAACTGAAAATTATAAAAAATAAAAAATTAGGTTAAATGAAATAAATGAGAAACTAAAAGGAAAACATAAGTAAAACTATATAACACTGATAAAAGGAACATTTTAATGATAATAAAAATGATGAAATTAATTTAGTTTCAGTTTATATTTGAGTCCATGATAATAGCAATGCTAAAAAACAGAAAAATGAAAAAATCGGGAAAAAATAGCCAGAAAAACGCGATAATAATGCCATATTTTTTCTCAATTTTTTCCTTTTTCTTATTTTTGACATTAATATTGTGATATTTTTGAAAATATCACGCCTCTGTGAGGGTTTTCAGATAGAAACAGGGCATCTCGACAATCGACAAACCTTTTTCCTTAACATTTAAAAAAAATATATCATTAAAAATTGGAAAAAGTCCTTTTAAAAACAAAAAAAGAAGGTGCCTGAATGTTCAGCACCAGTCATGCATCACATCGATGTGTATGCCTCACCCAATTGAGGCATATGCATCAGGGCAGCATGTGCCGCACACCACATTGTTGGTCCATTGAGAGGCCAAGTGTGCACCGAGGCGTGTGCATCACACCTCGGTGCACACACACTTGATAACATTGGTTTAATACTCATCATTGAGATACTATTGATTACTTTTTACGTTAACTTGTTAACTTGCAAGTTCAAAAAAGGGAATCAGGTTGAGCTCTCTATTCCTGATCTTTTATTTTATGAGGGGTGACAAGGGAGTGTAGTACGTTGACTAATATGCCTCCATGCAAACACTCGTTCTTACTGGTCAATTGGTAACTAGTAATCAATAGTTTGTAACTGCCACTTATATATTTATGCTGTTAGTTCTGGTATCTGCACTATCTCAGTTTTGTTACTGATACACATTAGCCAGCAGAGGCCTGGATTGGGCTATTTTCTAGTATTCTATTTAAAAATAAATTAATAGATGATTTAGAATATTTAATGCAAATAAAAATGCTTATTTTGCTGTTGCCCATACTAGCCAGTATGCTTTCTGTTTGTGGCGAATTTGCAGTCAATATTGACAACGCTGGATATTGTAATTATTTTAGTCATTACTGATAGTTTATCTGATACTTTTCACTGTTTATAATGCTATATGCATCTGTCAAGGTATTGTAACTTGAGTTGAACGGAACTGTTAGAGATAGTTTCAATTCTGCATTTGCTTATTCAGCTAAACTTAGGTTTCTATATTTTGGCAGAGCTTAAGAGGAGAATATCTGCGCTTCACCAGAATATATCATCTTTGAATCAGGTAATCTTTTTTGTCTCTGGTTGTTCTCTTACTCCTCCAGTGAACAATTTTTGGTCGGGATAGCTTACTCATGATCTACTGCATTTGACCCGTATAAGTGGTGCATTCCATGGAATCAATTTCTTAAAAATATGTGGGTATTCCATGAGTACAATTTTTACAAGTCTATGTACTACAGGAAGACAATAAATCCTTCCCATATGCCTATTCTACTTCCCTAAATGTTTGAACCTTTTGGCAGGTGGAAGGTTTTGGAGGAGTTGAATTTGAACAGGAGATTCGCGAGGCAGAATATAATGCTACCTGCGAAAAGATCAATTGGTTAAAAGACAAGGTTAGCATGTATGACTTCTAAACAAGTCAGTGGCATGTTTCATTAGCATGGTCCCTTGTAGAGGCTTTACGTTTCTGTCGCAACACTTGAAGCTGTTTGGCCTTACATGATCAGCTAAAGTGAAGCCATGTTTGGGTGCAAGCAGTTTTAGATTTTGCTTTGATATGGAAGATCCTCATTTATTCTTTAGCAAAGATTGCACATTATAATCCCTTGACATGATTCTGCTTTTGATAATTTCCTACTTTCTTTTTTTTTTCCCTCCTGTTTGAGCTATGTAGCTGAAGATGCTTGATGAAAATGTCGAAACAATGAGGACGATGTTGGAGGTTCCAACTGAACTAGAAATTGAACTGAAGAGAAGACTTTCAGAATTGACAGATCATTTAATCCATAAACAAGCTCAGGTTATGTTTTTGAATGTTTCCTTCAATTTCTTTGAAGCATGAATATCTTTCTGCCCCATTATATTGGTGTTAAACATATTTATGTGTTTAGTTAGTAATAAAACAAATGTGATTCCCATATAGAAACATTTCAGGTCCAATATTCCAATGTTCTTTTTTGCAGTCAAAATTTTCATAGTAATCCTTATAATTCCTGCGAACGTCACTCCTACCTATAGTAGTGTAAGGGTGTTTTGTATATATTATGTTGCAGCCTATGATACACGGGTACGCCTCCTTTACCGGTGTCGGGCCTGGTTACGGCCCCGGTGCGGCGTTGACCGTACAGGGTACGGTCAATGCACCGGAGCCGAATCTGTCCAAAATTGAACACGGTCAATATTGACCGAGTCCAATTTTGTCCTTTTTTTCTAACGTTTATTTCATTTCAACTTTAAAAACATTTTGACGTTAAAAAAAATGTAAAACGTAACCCTTGCGTCTTACCTCTTACGACTCTTACCTCTCGTCTCTCTCCGGCGACGAAGCAGCGGCGAACACAGGCGATGGCAGGGGCGGCGAACGCAGACGATGGCAGGAGGTGACTGTGACTTTGTTTTTTTTCATTTTTTGTTTTCATTTTCATCGGCTCCACCCCTGCCTTCGCCGCCGGCGACGACCGGCGACAGAGACAGTGTGCAGAAAACCCATCGCCTGAAAACCCATCACCTCTCCCTCTGGCTCGCCCTTTCTCTAATGTTTATGTCCATCACTTCTCCCTCTGGCTAGCCCTTTCTCTACCCGAGAGGGTTTCAAATTTGTATTATACAAAACAAATTTGCCAACATTTGTATTCTATATGATTTTGGCATTTTGCACTACATGATCCCTGTTCATTGCGTCTTCCCTAGTTATTGCTGTGATATGTCGTATCGTGAGAGGATTCATCTATTTCGAATGATCCCTGTTTTATTGGTTATGTGTTGCAGCTCTTTTGCTAGGTTCTGTTCAGACATAAGTTGTAATGGCTGATAAAGGAAAAGAAATGCTGCCTCCTACAGGAAGTGAGAATGTAGAAAGCAGCAGTAGTAGTGTTAATACCTATACATTAGAGAAGGATAATCCACAACAGCCTCTTTGGCGCTATGTGAAGAAAATAGGAAAAGGACCAAGTGGTGGTGGGAATGTAATATTTTGTTGCAATTTTGGTGAAATGACGTTCACTGGCTCTTATACATGTTGCAAGGCACATTTGTTGCATATCGGAGACATTCAAATTAGACCATGCCCAAAACTTACCAACGAGGAGATTAAGATATTCAAAAAAGAACATGATGCAGCTGAGACGAAGACACGGGCATCATCCAAGTCAAGTGTGTCTGTTCCTCTTTATGCTATTGAAGAACATGAAGATGCTTCAAAGAAAAGAAAAACATTAGCACATGCATTCAATAATATGGGAAGGGTAGAGATGGATAGAAGGATCGGAAGGTTCTTTTTTGCAAGTTCACTTCCTTTCAATGTAGCCAGAAGTCCTAATTGGAAGGATGTTGTTACAGGTTTGACTAATTGTAGTTTGAGTGGTTATGTACCCCCGAGTTCAGAGAAGTTGAGAACTGTAATTCTTGCAGAAGAGAAGGCAAACATTGAAAAATTATTAGAGAAGAAGAAATTTTCATGGATACAATATGGAGTATCCATTGTTTCTGACGGGTGGACTGATATACAAAGGCGGCCACTGATAAATTTTATTGTTTTTTCGCTTGATGGACCAATCTTCTTGAAATGTATTGATGCATCTGGGGAGTATAAAGATGCTGAGTATTTAAAAAGACTATTTATAGAAGTCATCAAAGAAGTGAGTGAAGATAATGTTGTGCAAATTATTACTGATAATGCTCCAGTTTGCCAACGAGCAGGGATGAATTTGGCAAGTGATCCAAAGTATATAGTCACATATTCTGGACTCATTGTGTGGCACACAGTATAAATCTAGCACTTAAAAGTATTTGCAACCCATCAAAAGATGACTCAAATGCCGGTTTATTGTGTTCATGGATTGAGGAGCTTGAGCATGATGTCAGAAACATCAGAAATTTTGTTGTAAACCACAACAATGCTCTTGCTATATTTAATAGACATTCTGATTTAAAATTGTTGAAGGTAGCAGAGACTCGTTTTGCATCCATTATCGTAATGATAAAAATAATAAAGCAAGTGAAACATGTATTAACACTTATGGTGACTGACAATGATTGAGAGTTTTATCAGAATGATGGCATCGTGAAGGCTCAAGAAATTAAAAGATGCATTTTAGAAGATGAATGGTTGGATAAAGTTACATATTTTCTGCAGTTTACAAAGCCTATTTGGCAGATGCTGAGAGAAGTTGATAAAGAAGGGCCCATGCTTCATAAATTTTATGATATGTGGGATAACATAATTGAAAAAATTCAAAACATCATTTTTAGACATGAGAAGAAGAATGTTGCACTTGATGATTCTGAGTTTTTCGATCATGTGCATAGAATTTTAGTAAGAAGATGGAACAAAAGCAATAACCCTTTACATTGTATGACACACTCTTTAAATCCCAAATATTATGGACAAACATGGTTGGCAGGAGGTACTGGTCGTGTTCCTCCTAATCGAGATCCAGAAATATCAAAAAATAGGGAGATATGTTTGGGAAGACTGTATTCTGATTTTCATCGGTTAAAGATAATAAATAATGAGTTTGCGAGCTTCTCTGGTGGAAGAAATGATTCAATACAAGCTGCAATGGCAAGAGATGAAGAAGATCCTGTTAATTGGTGGTTGTGTTTTGGAGCATCGACACCAAATCTCCAACAACTTGCGCTGAAGTTATTATCTCAACCTGCAACCTCTTCATGTTGTGAAAGAAATTGGAGCACTTATTCTCAAATTCACAACATCAAGAGAAATAAGCTAACTAGTAAGCGAGCATAAGATTTAGTTTATGTCCACTCCAACCTACGCTTATTTTCACGTACTTCAAATGATTACAGGTATTTCTTTCTTTTTGTATCTTTGATATGTATACATGATTTAGTTTATGTCCACTCCAACTTCTTCATGTTGTGAAAGAAATTGTTGCAACTTGCAGTTCAGGATCATCAAAGTATTGGGATGTTAATCCAGAGGATATTGATGTGGAACTTGAAGGAGAACATGATTTGCATGCTTTTAACATGGACCTTACAGAACCTGTTGCTCCTTCTAATCTTCATGATGCGATTGAGGAGAATCAAGAAAGCTGACATGTTTGTATAATTGTATGTTAATTACTTCCATACTTTGTTTTGGACCATGATTTATGTGTGAAAGTAAGCGTGTTATTCTGTTTGCAATTTTTTGATATATATGTGTGAATATGTTATTTTGTTTGAAATTTTTTGATATATATATATATATATATATATATATATATATGTCCGTGTGTGTACGGCCATACCCCCGTACTCGTGTACCCGCACCCGCACCCGTACCTATGTGACATAGGTTGCAGCAAGGATAACAAAATATTGCCCTCCATGAACAAATGCACTGTAGGTCCCCTTTTTCTGAAAGCTGTCCACTCATTGTATAACAAAACTGATGCAAGATGAAAATATACTCAAATCTTGTAATTGGATCTAGTTAGATTTTTAGTATTTATAGATGGATTCAGATCCACAATCCACCCTTGTTTCTATAAAAGGGGACATTGGGTCATTTTGTAAGGAGATGAATCAGTTTGAAAGAAATGAAGTGTTTCTTAGTTTTCTTCTGTCGTTCTTGTTCTTTGCTTGTTTTGCTTAACTTTTAGTTAGTTTAAGCATAGTTTTAGTTTAGTTGTGGGTGCAGTTGGATCAAGATTCTTTAGTCTTGAGTTCGTTTGCATCAAAAACTCAATTCATTTAGGGAATTGAATCTCGTTTTCAGTCTATATAGTGCCTGACAGCTTAAGCCTGGTGTATACTGGTTCTCTGAGATTAGTTAATGATGGAAAATTAAAGTTTGACATTTTACATGACTATTAAACTTCATAGACTGGGGAATATCTACTTTTAAAGCAAATCAAAGATACCAGGACTTATAGCTGTATGATTTGCAATTAACAAAAAAATGTGGAGTTAGCTGGGTTGCAGACTCAGAATCTCCCAAGTTCCCAACTGTTCAGCAATGAATTCTCAAATTTCTCAGAACGAGCGACTTTGACCTTCCAAGGCATCATGACATTTTGTTGCTGAATCCTTTACTTCCTATTCCTGGTCCAGTACATTGATATTTTTCCCTTTCGTAAAGTTGAAAAAGAGATTTCTATGTTATCAGGTTGAGGCTCTTTCTTCTGAGAAAGCGACTTTGCTCTTCAGGCTTGAGGTATGAACTCAAAAAGCCTCAACTGGTTTCTGCGGTAGATTTTTCCTGAAATTTGAATATGTCTAGATTATTTGCTGCAGACTCTCTCCAGATCTGTTGAGGACCATGGGCTGATGGTGCAGTCTGGTGATTTTCCAAATAATTCAGGGACGATCTGGATGGATCCTGTGGAGACAAATGATATAGAAGTTGGTTTGTGCGGACAATCCAAACCAAAGGCACGCCATGCCTTCCGTTATGAGATTGATTCTGTGAGGCATCATATAATCTCGATTGTTCGCCAATTGGATGCCATTTTTGCTTCTGGTGCAGTGTTCTGGAGGCGGAGTTGGACTGCCCAAGCTTGTGGGATATTTTATCTCTTCTCTCTTCATATTTGGGTCTTGTATATTCTTTTTACTAGGGATTCAGATGACACTGGGTTTGGTGCTCTTGTCTCCTTAGAGAGTATTAACAAAACCTTAGGTACCTAAGACCAGCGTGTTTGGCTTACTTTTTTGCATTTATTCTTTGGTTTTTGGAATTGGAAAATTTGTTGTGACTCCTTTTCATCCAAGAAGTTATATGCACAAATTTCTGTTCCCATAGGGAAGTTTATTGCCATTTCATGCGCAGTTTTATCTGTATGTTTTCTTTTAACCAATGTTTTGAGACAGACCTGTCCGACAAGTTGCAAGTTATTCCCCAACACGGTGACTTGCATGGTTCTATTCAAGTTGCCTATCTTGGTGCAGATTATGGTAAACTAGAAGGTATCGTTTCCTAACTTTGAGTAACTGATTTCCCTTTCTTCTCCAACAGATCAGGTTGAAAGTTATGAAGTGGGTTGTTCTCCTCCCGTTTTCTCCTCAGTGAAGGGAATTAGCTTTTTCTTTTTTCTCGTGGATATAGTGAACTTCCCAAAATGAGCTGCATAGTTACATTTACCGCGTCCCGTTTTTCCTCGATATATAAAACCCCTAGCTTTACCGTTCCTGCCCGTCGGCAAAGTATTTCGTTTGGAGACAAACATGCATATATTAGTTCTTAAATGCATGAGTTGTTTTCTGCATGTCCTGGAACAAATTACCTTGTGAGTGGTGGAGCCGTCTTTTGTCAAGTTAAATTACAGGTTTTATATGAAATCTCTCTCTCTCTCTCTCTCTCTACACCTTTTTCTCTCTCTGTCTCTCTCGGGCATGGCAATTCCCATATGGGAGGGGACGTTCATGCGATTTGTCTTTCACATTTTAAAAACGCGTCATACAGGGGGGCAAAAGCAAATCGGGCTTGTAAACAACACGTTATATAGGGGATCAAAAATACCATCAAGTTCATATGAGTACATGTATATATGCGAGAGACAGAGAAGACGTTTCATTTACTATGGTAGTCTTATCACGCTGGTGCTACTGAAACCTTATCAACCAGAACAATGTAGTTAAGTGCTGCACCAGGAGGGATCTGAATACCTAAGCCGAGGTCTGCCCCTTTTTCTCCAAAGCCAAGCTCTGAGGGAATTGTGATCTTTCTTCTGCCCCCAGCCTTCATGGTCTTTAGCACATACTCAATCCCCTCACACATACCCTTAGTGTAGGGCCTTGACCCTAAAATCAGAGCCAGGGACTTCCTTGTGCCATCCAGTGTGTCGACAAACACCATTCCAGAGCCTTCTACTTTGCCAATCAGATCAATCACCACCAAATCTCCTGCCTTTGGTGAAGCTCCTCCTCCAATCCTCATATCTGTGTACCTGAAAAAGGTCAATTCAATTTAGATTTTATTATGGTTTCCAAGTTTTTGGGCACGTGGCCCTTTGCACGATGGATCCCAAGAAAATGTTCACTGAGTATTCACCAACTTCTTGTTCATGGGCCGTTCTACAGGAAAGCTGGAAATCTACTCGAAATTCATATGAAGTTAATTACATGAAAGGCGTAAAGTAAAGAGAAAAAACAGAAAAAAAATTGCATAAAAATATGTCAAGCGTAAGAACCAACCGACATTTAATACCTCTAAATTGAGTCGCTATGTTTATTTTTTAATTAGAGAAAAGAAAAAGAAAGAAAACCCAAGTTTCAATATTCGATGCAAAATTGACCCAGTAACCAAGTATGTCACAGATGATCTGAAAAATAGCAGAATTTAAAACTGTCTTCATTGATCATAGATGTTATTTCTCTTTCCATCTATACTATATTTATGTTACAGATTCTCCAAATTTTGACTGTGTAGATACACTAAGACAAGTACCTGATGCCGTTGGGCAACACCACCTCGTCCGCATTCTCTATATCTCTGCCACAAATGAAGAGGAAAAGGCTTTCATAATCGTTACATAATGATTGTCCTACAAAAGTAGAATAGAAGAGGCATTACGCGCGTTGTTAACAGTAATAAATCATTATGAACCAAAGTCCAGCTATAATAACAAGGTTTGACGACCTGGCGTTTGACAGCTCCTGAGATGCCTCAAACCGCGTCTTGAACTGCTCGGCAATAACTCCTACGGAAAGAAATCCTGCCCATGCGAGCCCAGCGCCGAGTCCGAATCTTCTGCTCAATGTGGAAGCAATGTAGTCGGTGGACTCAGGGGTGGTGTCGACGGTGACGTTGGAGCTGCTGCCATTGCTGCCCGTTGTGTTCGCTTTGGCTGGTTTGTGGTGGGACTTTATGGAGATTATGGCTGGCTTTGGTGGGAGTGGTGGAAGTGGTTGCGTCTGAGGAAGAAAGGCTGGTGGCTTTGGTATGAAAGTAGCCATGACCAACCAGCTGCTTCAGGATGTGCGGGAAGACTCAGACCTATGGACTGCGGGAGAGTACACCAGTGCCTTATCCTTATAAGATCGGTCGAACAAGCACACAGTCTGCAATTATTGGGCCCCACGCGCTTTTTCTTATTGGGTTCTCTTTTTATGACGTTGTCTACTCTTTTCTTTATTTTAAATATCAGAGCTCAAACCAGGTCAACGAGATCGATCAGTTTAGAGTATACTTAACCTAGCTATAGTCCTCCCACCTTCCATGCCGAGTTGGGGCAAGGCCTTGCACTTGAACACCTTGTTTATAATGCCTGCTCCATCCTAGATCGAGTTAGGCCGCTTGGGATGAAAAGCCCCTGGCTTCATGAGTAAGGACTATGGAATAACGTCGAGCCTTTTAACTTGCAACTTGTAGTCAACCACCCTACATTAGCTGAAACCTGGGACGAAAAATTGGTCTACAAGGTCCACGAGAAACACATCTCGGTTGAGCTTGCAATGCAAACCTGCTGGGAGATGGGGCTCCCTACCCATATTATTGACAAAAAATGAGTAGTTACAAAATTTACAATTGATTCACAAACAGCCAACCTCAATCAGCCTAACCAGAAAAAAAAAGGCTAGAGGTTCAAAACAATGAGGGGGACAATCCCACACAAAAAGTATATTGGCAGGAACTTCACATAAAAATGGCTGCAAGGTCTGCAATGCAGGCTTACAATTTCTAAAACCATAATCTGTCGACAACACAGAAAGGAAGAGAACAAGCCAAATTCATGTTCCTTAGAGAGCCAAAAGGTCTTCATCAACTGCGTCCTCCAACAAGTGGATTCTCTCCCCAAGACAAATTTTGTTATCCTGTAAGATGCTAAGATCGAGAAAGTGGGAGGTAAAAATCCTCCGCAATCCATTCATGCCAAGTTCATTAGAACTTACACCCGCATGCATGCACAATATTTCCATCCCCAAGCACGATAAAAAGGACTACGGTTGGTTTGTTAGTAGTGTTTATTGATCTTGCCAATTTGATTGTAAAGCAACTTCACCAAAGCCATTTTATACTGCAGATTAAGCCCTTAATATCTTCCCATAAATGTTTACAAATACCTGCAAGCTATAAGTTCTCTTCACATGTAAAACTTTTCAATATTTCATGTAGACCATTTGTAAAAAAAAAAAAAATGTATTACCTGTACTCACCTCTATTTTCTCATGCATGAATTTGAGACTCAGGACCTGGCTAGTCCATACGAGGCCTGATCTTTTCTACCTTTATCAGGGGTAATCAATCCAAATACTAGCACATGTTTCAGAGTAATAATTGTCGTCATGATCCTATGTGCATGAAAAACAAACATGCCCTGAATTTGAAAAGGTGCATGATTTAAATCTAACTGGATCATCAGAAACATGACTTGTGAATTAGAAAAAACTCAAAATGAGACTTGGTCATGTCCAGCTCATTGTTGATCCATGCATGTATAGTTCTAAACTAGTATGATGCATGCAATTCTTAGCTAATCATGAGTGACAACTGGTTTCTACTGTTTATGGAACATGGTTCTAAGGAGAGTGAAATCTAAATCTGGATCCAAAATCCACGATTTAAATCCAAGTTCATGATCTAAATTCTTGGCTTATAAAAGGATATCCAAAGTTTATTTGATCAAACTTTATGGTTCAATTTCCAGACTTCTCCTAGAGGATGGCTAAAGTTATTCATAATAAAGATCCAAATATTTCTTATTAAAGATCCAAATCTTCAAGGTCTGGAATTAAAATCTAAGGTTCTACCATCTAAATTCAAATATATTCGAATTGAGACCCAAATTATCTAAAATTCAAAGTTCCAATCTCAAATATCGTCGGAATTCAAAGTTCCAATATCAAATATTGTCGGTAGGATCTCAATCACAACCAAACTTGATCTAAATTTGATATTTGAAATCATGATCCAATTCAATTCCAATAAGTTCCAATCTCCAAATTTTAAAATCCAATATCAACTTGTTTGAGGTCTGAGATCCATTCCACAAAGTTTTGATTTGAAGTTAGATTTAGCCTTTAACTGGAACTTATGGTCTTAGGATAAGCTGACCTGGCGAGGATTCTAAGTTAGTTTAAGTTAGGATAAAATCAACTTGACTAAGGTTTAAGTCAAGATGAATACTAAGCCAAGGTCAAGTTTCTGTTGGTGGACTCAATGCCAAGTCTTATTTTTAGGCATGAATAAAGGTCTAGCCAGAGGTCGCTAGGGGAATTAACTCTAATGACTTTTGGATTCAATGGAATGGGTTCTAGAGCCATTTTAGGATAGGCCCTAGAAGACTTGAACAAGGTTGGGTAATAGACTAAGTTTCAACCATGTATAGACCTAGGGACTTTGGATAAGCTTTTGTGAAAACAGTTTGGTTTTAGAAAATCATTTTGAAATCTATGATTTTAAAAGTGTGCTTGATTAGCATTTAACTTGGATTAGGGTTTTATGTGCTCAACCTACCATTAAAATCTATGATTATAAAAATATGCTCAATTGGTATTTATGTGCGTGTGTATAGTCATAAGAATCAAGTATGCATGATCTTAAATCTAATCAATATATAATTTGAAAGGGGAAACTATATGGTGCATGCATAAAACTTGAAATGAAATTGAATTAAACAAGAGGAACATGGAAGGAAGAGGCGTATTTGGCCTCCATGCTTACCCCAGCTTACGAAACTTTAAAATCCAATTTAGGAGAGAACTGAAATTAAATATCACAAACATGCTGAAAGAAAATTAACTAAACTAAGGAGTGCTTAAAGTTCAACAAATCAAAGAATTAAAGCAAAATAAACTAAGCAAAAAAAAAAAAAGGAAAACTGAAGTCTGCTTCTAATAAAACTAAGAAAGCAATGAACTAAATTGCAAATAAGAAAAGTGAAATAAGGAGGAAAAAAGAATTATCTAAATGCTGACCTCCTCCTGACCCTTGCCATCTTGTTGAGCATGGCCTAGTGTCATAGACTGAGGAAGCCCCTCTGAAAGAAGCGGTTCCTCCCATGGCTAACCATTGACTCTATTTATTGTTATGGTAAATCAGTGTATCAAGATGTCAATTTGAGATCTTATTTAGGTTCGATGCATCACAGGCGCTACGGAAAGGTAACTTTTGATATGTCGCATTGAAAATCCTCCTTCTTTATTTAACACATATATAATCAGATATATTATATATAGCGGAAAGGCCTTCTTCACCAGGGCATAGTTTTTTGAAAGTACCAAGGGGTATTTATGGTTGGGAGGTGTGTGCGTGTTGGGGTTTAGATGCATGACTAAACTTCCTTGGAAGTTCTTAAGCAAACCATATGATAAGATTTTAAAACTTTACATTATACTTGAGATCAAAACAAAATTTATTTCAGATCCATATGAACACCAATTCTGATTTTGCCTGAACTAGAGTGCGCTGCTTAGAGTTCTACATAAGTCATGAACAACTATTCAGACTGAGATTTGGCATATTGCATGAGATTGTATACAACATTTATTGCATATATGCACATTTTATGTATACAGATAATGGATTGGGAAATGGTTCTGATATTCAGATCAAGATCTGAATCCAAAACAAATAAAACAAAGGATTCTCGGTATGTTCTAAGATTTAGCTTAAGGTTTGAGTCGAGAGAAAGTTCCAGAAAATGGGTCTTGGATGTGATAGGAGATTTGTGATCAGAATTCCAGATAAGAGATTGAAATAACAATAGTTCATGAAGCTAAAAATGTTCATAAAGAGATTATAATTGATGCTCCAAATATCTTAAACTTATGTATATGTCACAAAATCCTAAATACAAAATGAGGTTGGTTTCCCTTTTGGCATGGGTAAGAGATTCAAAAGGAAATTGATTATTTTACACATGGTTGTAAATCCGGATTGCTTGTTGTGTATTTGGAATAAAAAAAGGCTTTTATAGCTGGAGATTTGAAAATGATAAGCTTCATGTAATTTGGTATATATGACATGTAATCCTAGGTTCAGCTGAAAAATAGGGATTAAAAAAATGACTATTTTATCCCTAGGTGTAATCTTGGAACGAAAGAAGCCCAAACCATGGATTTAGTTCAACTTGATGCTCTACAAATCAAGGAAAACAACAAACTTCGGTGTATATAAGATATATCTTATGTTGATGTAGAAGAATATGGTAAAAAAAATAGAATGGCTGATTTTCTCCTAATATAAGTTCCTACACCTTAGAGTGAGTTTTGTTGGTCTCACTAGACCATCCTATGGGCCTATTGTAACACCCAAAAAATTTAGTCTCGTATCGAAAATTGTGAGAGATCTTTAAGGACTTATAAAAGGAGGTCATTAATGAGATGATTGTCCTGGTTCCTAGCTTTTTTCAGGTTAGGGCTGAAACTGCTAGGGGGTGGGTTGGGATCCGTCGAACCAGGGGCCCGAGCCCGGAAGTGGGTCAAGTTGTTATAGTGGTATTAGAGTAGTTTCAACACTCGGACCTGGGGTCCCACACACGCGGACGCGTGTGCCTTAAGAGAGGTTGATTGTAACACCCAAACATTTAGTCCCGTATCGAATATTGTGAGCGATCTTCAAGGACTTATAAAGGGAGGTCATTAATGATATGATTGTCCTGGTTCCTAGCCTTTTTCAGGTTAGGGCCGAAACTGCTAGGGGGCGGGTTGGGATCCGTCGAACCAGGGGCCCGAGCCCGGGAGTGGGTCGGGTTGTTATGCCTACTTCTAGACTGGCTTTGGTTAAAATTTTACTAAAAAAATCCCTTTGGATTATTCTAAATCACTATCTTTCAAATGTCAGACTTACGGAAATTGTAGGGGTTTAAAAAATCAAGTTCTCGTTGGAATTTTCTCTAATGTAACTGGAGGTGCTTAGAACAACTACCTTTTGATAAAGAATAAGTTGAAAGATAAAAAAAATTTAATTTGATTTAGCTGAAATGTGTGTGACAGCTTACAAAGTATAGTAAATACTAGGAAAGAGTTACAAAATATCGAGAACATGACCCTAACTTGGTTTTACCTTACTCCATTACTCCATTAGGTTGAACTCAAATTCCACGATGGACCTTTGAAAAATAGTTGAGAGTGACCTCTACAACCTTTAGAACCGAATTGCACTCAAACCGGGATGAATGAACTAAAATCAAACTGAGATGAAAAATAAATTTAAACATGTTGAACATGACTCTAACCCAGTTTAAGCTCATTTCATTGGGCAAAACTCAAATTCAGCTTAGACCCCTAGAAAATAGGAGAAAGGGAGTGGGCCCTAGGACCTTCAAAACTGAATTGAATTCAAACCAAGATGAATGAACTCAAACTAAACTAAGACAAACATATTTAAACATGATGAACATGATCCTATCTTAGTTCAAGTTAATACCACCCGATTAAATTTTAGCTCAGATCTTGCTAAATAGGAGAGAGTAGGAGAGAGAGTGTGCTAGTGGAAACATGTAAGTCATTTTAGAACTGAAATTTAGGCATTGTAACCCAAAGTAAGTGACTTAACAATATATTTCCACTGAGGCAAACATTTCTTGAGCTTAAGGATATGCAGTTAAACTAAAGATTAGGACATTAGGTTCCAACGAGCTGACTTGAGCTGGGATGAGTTAATTAAGCTGGTCAAAAGAAATGGTGAGCTGATTTTCACTACATCAAAGATTTATAGTTAAGAATTACCCTGTTTGAGTTTATTCTAAATCATGATGATGGTTATAGACCCAAAACCTTCACCACATTGTTCAAGGTTCATAGGATTAACAATATTTATAAAAGGTTTTCCAAAAGTTTTCAAAAAGGATATTAAAAAAGAAACAGTCCTTTCAATGTTTCAAAATCATTCAGATCCAATTCTAGTGTAATGACAACATTTTTCCTAATCGAATATGACCTTTCTTCTACCACTTTGGTTTGGTGGTTGATTGTTCAGAGTCTGCCACAAAATGGTCCTTCATTTGGAGGTCGATTCTCGACAATCACCGACACTTTATTTTGACCACTATTATTTTTCATAGTCAATACTCCGGTATACACTACATTTTCTTGGCCATTATTTTTTTTTTGTAGTCTGTACTCCAATGTTGGCTATGTGTCATTTTTCATAGCCTATACTCCGGTGTTGGCTACACGTATCTTGCTCATTATTGTTTTCATAGTCTGCATCTTGGTATTGGCCACATCATTTTTTATAGCCAATACTCTAGCATTGGCTACATGTTTCTTGGCCATTATTGTTCTCGTAGTTCACAGTCTAGTGTTGGCTACATGTTTTTCTTAAAACCGTACTCTAGTATTTGTTGCACCATCTTGGTTATTTCTATTTTTCATAGTTCATACTCTATATTGGCTACATTTTCTTGGCAATTATGGTCCATAGTTAGTTTGATGTTGGCAATGTGTCATTTTTATAGCTCATACTATGGTATGGCTACCCTTTTTTTTGGCTATTACGGTGTAAAACCCCAGAAATTTAGTCCCGTATTAAAGATTGTGAGGGATCTTTAAGGGCTTATAAAGGAGGGTCATTAATGAGATGATTGTCCTGGTTCCTAGCATTTTTGAGGTTGGAGCCGAAACTACTAGGGGGTAGGTTAAGATCCATCGAACCAAGGTGCCCAAGCCTAGGAGTGGGTCGGGTTGTTACAGTGGTATCAGAGCCAGTTCAACATTCAGACCTGAGGTTCCACACGCGCGGACACGTGTGCCTTAAGGGAGGTGGATTGTAACACCCCATAAGTTTAGTCTTGTATTGAAGATTGTGAGAGATCTTCAATGACTTATAAAGGGGGGGTCATTAATGAAAAGATTGTCCTGATTCTTAACCGTTTTGAGGTTGGAGCCAAAACTGGTAGGGGGCGGGTAGAGATCCGCCAAACCAGGGGCTCGAGCCTAGAAGTGGTTTGGATTGTTACTCTGGTATCAGAGCCGGTTCAACACTTGGACCTAGGGTCCCACACCCGCGGACGCGTGTGCTTTAAGGGGGTGGATTGTAATACCCCAGAAATTTAGTCCCGTATTGAAGATTGTGAGGGATCTTCAAAAGCTTATAAAGGAGGGTCATTAATGAGAAGATTGTCATGGTTCCTAGCCTTTTTGAGATTGGAGCTGAAACTACTAGGGGGTGGGTTGGGATCTGTCGAACCAGGGGCCCGACCTCAGGAGTGGGTCAGGTTGTTATAATGGTCTTTCAGAGTCCACACTCTCTTGTTGGCTACACGTCATTTTCTATAGTCTGTAGTATGGTATTAGCTACCCATTTCTTGGCCATTATGGTTTTCGTAAGCAACACTCTTATGTTGGCTTACATGTTTTTCATAGTCCATACTCCGATTTGGCAACACTTTTTATTTTGACTCAATCTTTTCTATAGTCTGCACTCTAATGTTAGCTACATGTTTGATTTTGCATGTCAATCCATTGAGGTGCAAGGGACAGAAATACCCTACTTCAAATCATAATTCAAACACATGTTCCAAAACAAAAGAGAAAGAAATCCTTGTTTAAATTAATTAAATATTTAAAGGGAGTAAAGTTTTTATTTTAAAATTACTCCAAAGAAGACAATTCAAACTTGTGTTCCCAAAATCAAATTTTCAAGCAAAGATTGTTCTCTATGTTAAAATTTTGGAACATTTATCTTTGCCATTAAAGCAAGCTTCAACTAGCTCAGTAATGAAAAAGGACCATCCCACTTTTTTATGCAATAAAGTAACCATTTTATTCCTATGCCACTTGTTTTATTACCGTTTTTAAACGGTTACTTTGCCCATGACCCTAGAATGGAGCCAGCCCATCCTAGGTTACCTAGTAGGACCACCATTACCCTCAACCTAGGAAACCCTAACTCCCTAGGTTAACCCTAAGTTACCTTTACCATTTCCCCTTAAACTCTGAACTTAGAAATGAGCCAACTTGAGAAAATAAATTTCAACCAACCCATGTTCATCCTTATCTTTGGTCTCCTGACCTTTATCTTTGGTCTCCTGACCTTCACTGTCGACTATGTGGAGTTTTGCCTTGCTTAGTTTGACTAAAGGTAATCATTTGAGTTTGGGGTGGCTCCATTTTAGCTAGAAATGAAAGGTTTTTGGCCTTATTTAACTTAAGATGTGTTAATTAAGCATAAAATATTCTGACCTTAGCTTAGCTTGGGTTAACTCATCCCATATTTAGTTCAATTTGGTTTCATGATATTAGGAGGTCACTCCCTTTAGTGACAAATGTTCCATTTCTAATGTTTAAGCTCAATTTCATCTTAATTTTGTCATGAGAACCCCTACCAAGCTGACGGCATATTTTTTCATGATGGATTTAACTTCCCACAGCTCAACTTCAGTTGCATCATCCATAGTAAAGTGAACTGCTGGAAACTGTTCCTAAAAGCACGGGCATCCGTTTCTATTTTAGATCAGCCTCCACCTGATTTGGAGCATCTATATCATGCTAACCCATTTCGTGCAGAACTTCTTAACCTACTGAACTTAGTTGCTACCATTGATTCAGTCAACTCAACTTAGGTTGTCTATACCAGCCTAAAATAACCTAAGGTCCAAGGCCAATCGAGCCTAGGACTTACCCTAGCTCAAACCTAGTTCAATTTCCAAACCAATAGACTTGAGCCTACTAAACCCAACATTTAAACCAGTATTGGTTTGGTTAACTGACCTAATTTCGTAAAACTAGTTGTAGTTGGATCAGATGTTTGGTCAACTGAACCCAGTTCACTAGAACCAAACCTAGTTTGGCCTGACCTGCCTTGGTTTGGTAAGGACCAAAACAAAGTTCACTAGCTCAGTGGGACCCAACAGTGGATGCCCCCTGAATTTTAGATCAATTTGAAATCAGATCCTATTTGAATCCATGTTTTATATCCAAAATCTTTAATATGACATCATTGGAGTCCAAATCTTCAATCTAGAACCTACTCTAGATATTCAATCTAAACATCATATATGATATTTGATCCAAATTTACTTTCAACTCCAGAGCTTAATCTAAATCTAGATCTAATTCCTATGCTCACAATTTGAAGCTCCCAGATGATGACACTTGACATCAAGGTTAATCCAGGCCGTCCAGGTTAGAGTTGGCATACTTTTCAACAGTGTTAACCCTACAGCCACCCTAGGTCACGACACCCCGTCCCCCCACCAAAACAAAACCCTTTAAGATTTAAATCCTCTAAAAATTGCAAAAATGCCATTATAAGTGTCCTTCATTCACCGACTTAGTCAATGTTCAGGTATGTCTATTTTACACTTCTTGTTTTTTTTTTTTCATTCTTTCTTTGAAGATTCTTTGACTTAGCCAATTTTCAGGTCAGGAAAGAGCATTCAAGGGCTTTGTTCGTATTGATTCTTATTATCTTCCTTTACTCATTCTGTTCTTTATGGCCACGATTGAGAAAACTAGTTCATCTTCACAGATAAAGTACTTTCTCAAGGCCTACATGTTCATTGCGTTTTGCCTTGATTTATGCCTGTATTAAACATGTTGAGGCCACCTATATGGATGAGTGCCCCCTCGTGAAACCCGCAATTTATAGCTTCCTTCAGTTTAATATTTGTTTTTATACGTAGTGCATATTATTATTGTTAAGGCCATTAAGAGATTGAGACCACCCTCGTGGATGAAGCTCCCCTTGGCAAAACAACTTTGTTTCTCTTGTTGTATCACATATTTTACATGGTTTTCAATTTTTCAAGTTATGACAATACATGATTAATTTGATCTAGGGGAAATCCATTCATCCATCATGTTCAATTTCTTAGTGTCATGTTATACTCATGTTACCTTTGTTTCCCTTATGCATGCATGCGTGCATTGTCTTCGTGTATTTTGTGTGTGGATAGCATAGACAAATTTAATTTCATGGTTTGTAAGTGGTTGATGTGAAAGATTATGGTTTTCAACATGATTCCATGTTCTGGAGATTTAAGTTCTTGAGTTAAAGCAAAAATATGTCTTTTGAAGAATCTGGATTTTCGCCCAACTTTGGGAACCTATTTCTCCCAACCCATGAGTTGCATTGACAAACCATCAAAGCCATTAGTTTTTTTATGTTTCTAGTAGGTTCCCACCAAATTTCGTCAAAGTTCAACTTATTTGGTCCCTCGCAAGAATTAGAACCCAATTTCTGCAATTTACAGGTTGCAAAAATTTAGTTCTGAAATTTTGTTAAATTTAGAACTCAATAAGTTGAGCTCTATAAATCAGTTTCCCATTTTGACAAAGCCTTAGTTTGCTGCATGTGTTTGACCTTTCCACACCAATTTTGAGCCTAATTTAAGGTATTTTGATGGGTCGTTGAAATGAGTTTGCAAAGACTGTTTTCTGCTAGAATTTTTTGCTAAAATTGATTTTTCACCAATTTTATCATGTCATAGCTTTTTTCTCTGTCCATAATTTTTCAGTTCTTTTACTTGATATCTCTTATTTGATATATCAAGAGTCTACTCATGAGATTTTGGTCAATCTAATCCTGTTTAGTTCGTCAAAACGTGTCCCAAATAGTCTGTTTGATCAAGTCATTTGGTTTTTCTCTGCAATACTTATTTTTCTGCACTGCTATGTTCACAATGTCATAATTTTCACCTTAGAGGATGTTTTCCAAATCTGTAAAGTGGGTTTGACTCTTGAATGTCCAGGGAGACTACACTACAAATTCTAGGTCAAATCAAGATCATTTGATAGGGTTTTCATAATCCAAAAATGTACTATTTGATCAAACTATTATAACCTGTTTTACAGCACATTGCATTTTCTATTATGATATTTGCATCCTGCTATCCTTTAAACTGAAGTTTCTGAGACTAACAGCTAGATTTCATTGTCCTACATATAGAGAGTTTTCATGCCAAATTTTAGGCCAATCCAACCCCGTTAAGCATATTTTTGAAGGGTTCAAAATTGGCACCTAGGTCACATTTTCTGTTTTGGATTAGATATGTGTTATTTCATGTGCGAAAAGCTTTGTTTATGTATCTAGGATGCTATTGTTAAATTTTGTGGCTTGATAGATTCATTTCACAAAATCCCTAGGTCATCTTACAAGTCTAGTATATGCCATGTTACGTTTTCTAATAAGGTGTCCATGCATCATCTTCTTTCTCCCTTGTGTTCCACCCTCTAGGCTGGATTTTTTCATGTCAACACTTGGGTGAGCATTCTCAATGTGAATAGATAGGTCTCATTGAGTTTCACGTGTTGGTGAGTCATGTAGCCAAGACCTCCAATCTGTGACGTTACGTTTTAGCAGACCCCATAACAAGTCTAGCTCTAGTCACTTCATTTACCTAGGTTAGTAGTTTTTATTTATAGTGACACGATAGCTTGTTTAGATACTTATAGCATGTATGAGAAGTGTCTTTCATGTTCCACTTGCAAACTATGGATGATAATATGTTATGTTTTGCTTTTTTACACTATGCACACATTCATGCAGATTTCTAGGACTTCATTTAGGGAAACAAAAGTGTAATGAAGGGAGACTATTCAATGACTTTCCCATGTCATCAAACAATGTCGTATTGTTTACATGTTTCTTTTTCTTGTTTTGCTTATTATGTGCTTGTTATAAGTTAGATTGCATGTATATATCTTGCTTTTACATTATATTTGTGCATAATGTTTTGTCATGAATACACACTATGTTTCAATTTCTTCACGTCTTGCTAATACATGGATGCCATCACACACATGCACCATCCTCTTAGAAACCAATACATGTTTTCGGCACCATGCGGATTGCTTTTTGGAGATTTCTACCTGGAGAAGGTCAAACATCTCGACGTCTTATATCATACAATTTAAAAAAAGCATCATGTCTTTCAACATGTTTTAAATGGGTTTTCAACCCCATTTTCGAAATTCAAGTTTCTAGCTTGATTTCAAGTGCTATTTTCAACTTGTCTTGCAAAATCACTTTCCAAAAATGTATTCTCTAGCCAAGTTCCAAATTCATTTCAAGCTTCAAGATCAATTTTCAAATCATGTACCAATCATTTTTTTCGACTCCAATTTCTAAAATGCATGCATCATGTAAATGTAGGTTATATGTCATAACCTAATGATGATAATGATATTTTAGACATGTTATTGTTGATGACCTGAGAGTCCATTTATTGTTGATGACCTGAGAGTCCATTTAGCTTTCTAAAATCAATTTCATTTCGAATTTTAGGTTCATATGCATACACACTTACAATATTATTAGGATTGAAACATAACATTTAGGACATCTAGGCATTAAGCATAGTTGTTATGGACCTTGGATTGGTTACCCCTACTAAAGGCTCCAGGAATGGTCAAACATCGTACCAACTGGATGGATCATGTCTTTATTTCATTAAAAATGGAGATAAATTCTATTTTTTTTTTCATCTAGGTTACCCATATGGTTTCCTCCCAAGAAATTTTGCATATAAACAGGTAGGTTGACTCCAATGGCTCCTAAGAACTTGTAAGGTGAAAATTATCCTAATTGAGTTGGTTTCAGACATTTCTCATGGTTCTAGATGTTTTAAAAGTTCAGAGCTAAAATGGCAAAATTTGGGGACAAAATGGTCTTTTGGTAGAGGTAGTGGCACCTAGCTGGCTATAGCTTCCCTGATTCTGAGTGTTGGGATTAAGTGGGATGGAAACATAACATTTAGGACATCTAGGCATTAAACATAGTTGTTATGGACCTTGGATTGGTTACCCCTACTAAAGGCTCCAGGGACAAACATTGTACCAACTGGATGGATCATGTCTTTATTTCATTAAAAATGGAGATAAATTCTAATTTTTTTTCATCTAGGTTACCCATATGGTTTCCTCCCAAGAAAATTTGCATATAAACAGGTAGGTTGACTCCAATGGCTCCTAAGAGAATTATCCTAATTGAGTTGGTTTCAGACATTTCTCATGGTTCTAGATGTTTTAAAAGTTCAGAGCTAAAATGGCAAAATTTGGGGACAAAATGGTCTTTTGGTAGAGGTAGTGGCACCTAGCTGGCTATAGCTTCCCTGATTCTGAGTGTTGGGATTAAGTGGGATGGAAACATAACATTTAGAACATCTAGGCATTAAACATAGTTGTTATGGACCTTGGATTGGTTACCCCTACTAAAGGCTCCAGGGACAAACATTGTACCAACTGGATGGATCATGTCTTTATTTCATTAAAAATGGAGATAAATTCTAATTTTTTTTCATCTAGGTTACCCATATGGTTTCCTCCCAAGAAAATTTGCATATAAACAGGTAGGTTGACTCCAATGGCTCCTAAGAGAATTTTCCTAATTGAGTTGGTTTCAGACATTTCTCATGGTTCTAGATGTTTTTAAAGTTCAGAGGTAAAATGGCAAAATTTGGGGACAAAATGGTCTTTTGGTAGAGGTAGTGGCACCTAGCTGGCTATAGGTTCCCTGATTCTGAGTGTTGGGATTAAGTGGGATGGAGGGACGACCCCTTAGTTAAAAATCACATTGTGAGGGGTAAAATAATGATTGGATATAATGAAAAATTTAGGGTGTTTACATAACCTCAATAAGTGACCAATTCAACTGACAAGGACACTAAAGGCTAAGCCCTTAGATAATGGAAATCATGAAGAGACAGTACCTGACCGTTTTGCCTACCCAAAGAAAAAGAAAAAAAGCTTTCCATGACTTCAATATAATGTATTTTTGTTCATATGATAATTTACTCATATGAAAAAAGCAATTCATGCAAAGAAAACCAAAGGTCTAATTCCATCTTATCATGTTAACATGATTACTGTAGATTATTGAACCAAACAACTTGCAGAAAATCTTTATAATAGAGTATAGTAGTTTCATGATCAATTTGCAAGGTTTATTTTTCAAGCTCAAGCCAAAATTGAAACCCATTTTGAGAAGAATTCATTAATTTTAAGACTAGTATAAAAGCACATAGTTGGCAGACCCATGACTCGAACTCAGATCGGCCATGACTTGGTTGTTGAGTCAAAAATTGACTCGGTAAGTTGGCCTAGTCAAGTTATAAATTTTTATAGTATAAGTTTTAATAAAATTTGATGAAAAGTTTTAAGATATCTATATAATAAGTAAAGTTATTCTATATACAATCAAGTAAGAATTCATTGAGCACAAGTTACGATCACATAAGCATTCATCACCATCACTTGAATAATTGAATGTTGATTCTACTCCATTCTTAAATAGCATACATTCAATATCAAGTGATGGTTTGGGGAAGTTGGATGGGGTTGATGACCATCAGCAAGTGCAGTAGACAATACATTTTAAACTTATAAACATCACTACAAAGGCAAGATTCATGGAAGATGGAATAGAGTCAATAAACAAGAGTAACTTAGCATTGAACATAATTTACATCAAGACAAAGAATCAAATATCAGATCAAAACAAAGATATCACTTTTAGTGTAACAACCTGACTCACTACTAAGCTCAAGCCCTTAGTCTGACGGATCTCATCCCACCCCCTAGTAGTTTTGGTTCTAACCCCAAAATAACTAAGAACTAGGACAACCAACCATTTCAATAACCCCACTTATAAGCTATTGAAGATCTCTCATAATCTTTAATATGAGACTGAACTTTGCGGTGTTACAATTCAACCCCTTAAGGCACACACACCTGCACTTATGGGCCCAGAGTGCTGAACCATGCTTTGATACCACTATAATGACCCGAGCTCAGGCCTCTAGTCTGATAGATTCCAATCTGCATCCTAGCAATTTCGGTTCCAACAAAAGGTTACGAATTAAGACAGCCAACCATTTCAACAACCCCACTTATAAGCCTTTGAAGTTCCCTCACAATCTTTAATATGGAACTAAACTTTGGGGTGCTAGATTTAGCTTTCATGATTTTGAGCAAAATGCATACACAACCTTAAAAGAAAACTGAAAATAAAGTTGTCCTACACAACCATGTAGGACTTCGAAGGTAGCAAGCAAAGATTTGAACCTAACAATATGTGGTTTAATGGAAACTAAAAACTAAAACTCAGAGAGAGAGAGAGAGAGAGAGAGAGAGAGAGAGAGAGAGAGAGAGAGAGAGAGAGAGAGAGAGAGAGAGAGAGAGAGAGAGAGAGAGAGAGAGAGAATTGGGAGACTTTCGCATGTCTTGAAGGCTTCTTTAGAATGAGAAGAAGAGGGTGCCTCCAGCAACCGTCAACAGATTGGAGGTTGATGAAGACCTCAACTCCTTGACCTGAAAAGGTTACTTGGTAAGGAGCCCTCGGAGATCTCATTGCTGATGGAGGTCAGAACACACAAGAGAGAGAGAGAGAGAGAGAGAGAGAGAGAGAGAGAGAGAGGAGGAGAGAGAGAGAGCTCTACCTAACAGTAATTGGTAAATGGCATCGCTGGTTGATTAACAGCACTGGCGAATGGTCGATGCCAATGACTTGCACCCTTAATGCTGGGAAAACCATTGAAGCAAGTGGAGATGAAGGGTCGAATGGGTGGGAAATGCCATTGATTGTTTTTTACGTCATATTCAATAGAATTGGTTCAAGCTTAAAATTAGATTGAGTAGCTAGTTTGTATTGGAAAACCATATCATATTAATGTGATTTGAATAATGCAGAATCAGATGATTTTGAGGCTAGTCAACCGTCCAATAAGTTAGATGATCCAGTCTGATACCTTTGTATCTCAGTCTTAGATCACAAGGGTCCGAGCTCTTAACTAGGGGTGCATCGGGCTTTGTGGGGTGTATGTCCCACGAAGTTCATTCTCAAAAAACTTAAATTAATGGTTGAACTTGGGTGGATCTAGATCCAATTGTATAGGATAGCTCCACAGGCCCGGGTCATTGCCTTATGGTCAACTGAAAATTTGTTAACTATATGCTTAGTTCCTTATGAAAAAAAAATTTTTAGCTTCGCCCCTACTCGTAACCCAAGACATGGACTATCCAATCTAACTTAGGCAATTCATGAGTATGATCAGTGATTTTTCCAACTATGCAAAAAAAAAAAAAATTAAAGAAAAAGAAAGAATTCATGCCGGTTTTACGTGCCAATTATAAAGTTATGGAAAGTCTCGTCATTGGTGATATTTCCTTGTTCACCAATTGTTAAGCTCAAACTTGATGCAATCGGGTTGGGACTAAGGGCTTTTTTTATGTGATCTATTAGGTTGTCGAGACTCTATATATTTGTCTAGTTTCACATTAAACCCTAATGTTAATGAAATCTGTTGGGTAGTGGTAGTGGCCAAGAGCCCTACCCATTCATCTCGTAACTGCAAGGGGGCCCACTTGCAGTTACGAGCTTTAATGCTCACCTAAAATCTCTCACTCACTCTAACCGCTGCTGGATTTGGGGAAAACCTAAGGGGCTAGCTATTTATATCCAACAAGACTAAGTATTATGCAGTTCTTTTGATTTACGCATGAGGAGCCCCTTAGAAGGAAACCCCAAAAACTAACATACTCTTCCTCCTCTTCTGCTTGCTCTTGTTCTGCTGCTTTCTACAGGGACGAGTTCTACATGGGACGAGAGCCAGTGGTGATCTTACAGGCTTGCAACTTCCGCTACAACGTAAGTTTCCCCAACAGTGGTATCAGAGCCAGGTTCTTGGAATTTCAGTAAGTCCCTTCAGACTTCTGTGATGCCTATGATGATTACCTATGTATATATCATGCTGTGAATGCCTAAGTATGTATCAAGCTGTATATCGAATCATGTTTTGTGAATGTGCAAAGCATGCTAGTGTTAAGTGCTCTGTCTCTGAGTTTCAAGAGAAACAAAGATCAGTGTCGAGATCTCTGACCCAAGCATATAAGTGTCTTAAAAGGAAGACGCTGTAATAAGAACAGATAGCAGAGGGTTTGGACAGAGAATGCATCAATAAGAGGACTTCGTTTTTTTTTCAGTCAACCTCTTTGTTTTTCAATGACCGAGCATGTGGAGAACGCCTTCACTGGCAGAAAGGGCAAGCGTCCCTTTTTTTTAGTTCCGTCTCAGATAAGAAACACCGAGAGAGAAGGAAGGCTGCACACCCTCCCTGCTGACCGCCTGACGACGACCCTTCCTCTCCTTCATCACGGAAGAGGAGGGGCGACGGCCTGTTCCCTTAATCCTAATTAAAAAAAACAAAAAAAAGGGGGGCGGGAGGGGGGGGGGGTGGCGGGGGGAAAGGCCACCACCATGGCCCGCGGTGGCCCTTTCACTTACGGGAGTAGTGGCTACCGACAAGGGAAAGGGATGAGCAGAGTGCGGGTCCTCTGAGAACGAACAGAGGGGTTTCATTTGCTCGCTGCTCGCCGGAAGAATCAGGGTTGTTCTCTGAAGTGGCACGAGCATCTCCTCGTGATAATGGTGGAAATTGGCCGGAGGCGGCGGCTCAAACCGTTGGTCAGCCGGACGCGGCGGAGGGCGGGTGAAACCCTAGCAAATGGTTCTCGCGAGAGGAGAGAGAGTACCAAGCGAGAAAAATGAGGAAAACTCATCCGGAGGGGTATTGATACTAAAAATTTTGAAATTACAAATTTGGTCCACACATTTCTCATAATGTTCAGAAACTCTGTCATATTTTGTAAATATTAGTTCCGCTGCCATTTTTGCTGAAAATCCTCCATTTTTGTTGGAAATCTTTTCAGAAAGAGGCTTGTGAAAGCTTATTTCTGTGGAAACCTAGAATTTTATACGAAATTCCGTAATGATACCCTCAGAGTTATTCTAAATTTCTGAAAGAGGGTTCCAGAAATTGTTTTGCATTTCGGATGTAAACAGAGATTTTGTATAATTGTATATAGGTTCCCTCAAGCTGATCGAAAATTGCAGCAAAAGGGTTCCAAACGATTTAAAATTTAATATTGAGTTTTGATTGTTTTAAGTGATACCTTAAAATGGTATTGAAGATCTTCTCCCTGTTGCTTTCCATGTATCGTTGTTATATATTTGTCATGGAATTAATTTAGAAATGACTTCAAGAGTGGGAGCCTCGAAACTGGTGAAAACTGAAAATGGTTAGCAACATGTTTGTGTGCTTATGCCAACATGTTTGTGTGCTTATGCAATTTTGTTACTTTGTGTGTGCATGACCCAATGGCGCTATAAATGTTGTGTCGTATTTGGATATGGATATTATGTTGAAACATGTTTATATTGGATTTGAATTTGGATCCTCTTGCTGATATTATTGTGTGTGGATCCACATTGGTAAGATCTGAATCTAAATAATCATTTGGATTTTTGCTTTGGATCTGATTGTTGCTTAAGATCCATATTTGAATTCAGTTTGAATCATGACATATTCAGATCTAAATTTGTTTGGATATTGGTTAAAAATCCATATCCTGTTTATATTGGTTCAAATATATGTTGTTATCCTTTACGGATATTCATAGTCATTTTGGGTCCATGTTGATATTAGAAGTGATAAAAACTTATCCATTTAGTTGTTGAATTTTTGGCTCTCACATCATATGTTGCACTCTTTTGGAGCATGAGCTGATTTGACTTGTTCAAGATCTATATCTTGTTTATATTAGATCTAAACATGTTATGATGTGCATTATTTTTTTAGATCTAATGGTTTCACAAGTTGTACATTTTCAATGTGAGAAGCACTATAGTGCTATAAGATGATTTTCTATTGCTCCTTTATGAAACAATGTTCTTGGGATAAAGATTATATTATTATGAGTTTATCCTAGTTAAAAAGAATGAATATATCATTGTATGTCGGTATGCTAAGAGGTGTAAATCAACACTCTTAGACGTGGTGAGATCCATATAGAATTGTGATTAGCTCATGACAGACTTGGATCTAGATTAATTTGTTTGGATCATTGGCCTTAGATATTTGTACTAACATTGAGTCCAATATATCATGAAATATTTTCATTTGAAGTTTTATTGTACTATAAGTTCTAGTACATGAAATTTTATTTGTCTTTATCAAAGATGACTAGCATATATGAATTCAAATTTTTCTAGAGTGCTATTGAACAAGGCTTTATTTACTCTATTGTTGAGGTGAACTTGTTTAAATGTATGTTCAAGAGGTGTAATGTAACACTCTTGAACTGAAACTCATATGAGTTTGCAATGTCTTTATTTGGAGACTTATTTTATTTGGGTGATGAATTAGTATGGATTCAGACATGCATCATCTCAAGGTAAAATTTTTTTTTCTTGTTGCACCTTGTTCAAGAATTGGGGTATTGTTTGATCCAAACATGGTTGTTGAAATAATGTTGTACAATATGTTATTTGGATCATTTTTGGTTTTAAATTAAGATTAGTTGCATTGTGTATATTACTGGTTTAATCTGAATTTATATATTGGAACTGATAAAGTTTAGCTTAAAATCTAAACTGATTTGGTTGGATATATGAAAAATACATATCCTATTTGCTTTGGTTCCAATATATGTTATCATGTTTGCTTTTGGATCCGATCATATTGTGATATTTGTTGTCATTCTGGATCCAAAGATCATTCTAAAGATCTAGTGAATAAAGCTTCAGTTGCTTTCTTTATTAATAAAATGAATTTGTTTCAAGCATGCTCAAAAGATGTAACATAACACTCTTGAACCAAAATTCATATTGACAAGAATGTGTTTATTTGAAGCTTTATAGCACTAAAAGTGCTAGTACATGATAACTGGTTTTTCTCAAAAAAGAGATGGGTTAGCAACAATCTAAAGATAGTTGTTGAATCGTATTGTATAATATTTCAATGAGGATCATGTGTTTAAATTCTTGTCAATGGTATTGTTGATATTACTAGTTTGGATATAAGCTAATATAATCTGAATTCATGTGACTTTTGGAACTGGATCTATTTATTGCTTGAGATCCAACTTACATACAGTTGTGATTCAGATTTGGATACATATATTTGGATATACGGTTAAACATCCATATCCTGTTTCTATTAGATCCAAACATGTTATGTTATTTGTACATTTGTGGATCGAACTATGTTAGCATGCAATTAAGATAATTCTTGTTTGAGAATGAATTTGATTTAAATTTCTTGTCATGAAGTGTAAGATAACACTCATGGATATAATGAGATCCACACTAACTAGATCCATATTGATATCTTGGGAGATATACAATGCATGTCAAGTGTATATCTAGAAGTTAAATAACGTGTTTCCAAATGCATATGTATTGAATACCTAAATAAGGTAGGATATACAATGTTTTATGCATGAGATTTACATGAAATTAGTTGTTCGAATAATAATACCAAAGACAATGATCCAGTGGGAGATCATAGCGATCTACTGGATGATCTGATTTATTCAGAAGATCAGTCTGACAATGAACCGACTGAGGAACAGTTTGGCAATGAACCAACTGGGTAATAGTCTGGTAATAAACCGACTGGGGATCAATTTGGCAATGAACCAACTGAGCAAGATTCATCTGAGGATCAGTCTGGTAATGAACCGTCTGGATCAATTTATGGATCAGTTAGGAAAATAACCAACTGAGTCCAATTCTTTATTCTTCAAACATTGATAATAGTCACAAAAGTCAGCAGCTTCATGGTTATATTTGAATCATTGTTGCATGCACAAAATCTGACTATTCATTTGATGATCAAGTTTGATCGATTAAATATGCTAATAAGCGGTCAGGTAATAAACCGATTAAGAATCAGTTTGGTATTAAGCGTCCGACTGAAGCTTATTAGTGATCTTAATGATCATCTTGTGGAATACATGAACGGAGATATTTGAATTATTGTTGCATGCATGTGTTGTCAAAGCTATGTATTAACCTCGATGGGTTAAATGAAATTCTTTCTATGAGAGAGTACATTGATGAAAACTATACAAGATGAAAGTGCTTGTATGATAGACTATAAGTTAATTGCTCATTCTGTTAAATAGTCATAATAAATATTAGAAGTTGCTAATCAGGTTGATGACTATGTAAATATTTGATAAGTGGGAGCACACTTAAATATGCTCTTTGCTATCTTGGAAAGCTTTATATTGATTGTCACATCGTAATGCATTGTATAAATGCTTTTGGAACTCCTATTGTTAAAGGAGTTAAGTAATTGTGGAAAACAATAAAAGTATATCATGTGCTTTCAATATATATTGGTTTATGTGTTGGACTTGATACAAGCTTTTAATTTGGCTTGTCAGTACACATTAAAAAGGTTCAGGTTGACCTTGTTTTAAGGCAGTTAATTGCTTTCAGATACATGAATGAAACAAAGATGTATTTATATGTTTGCTAGCACTTTATGTAGCCCGTATGAGGCTAAGAAAATCCTGGTTTGCCTCTTTGTGAGGTGGTTGAAAGTATCCAGGTTGATTTCATTGTTGAACAAGAAGAGAATATATATGTATGTATCAAATACGTACATGATTGCTAGCATTATTATCAAGAGAATTTTTGATGTTTATTATGTAAACATTGGTTCATATGCGACTATGTTTTTAACATGTTACGATGAAAATATTTGTGCATGAAGAAAACCTGGTAACTAATGTGAAATATATTGAATACTTGAAAGGTTGCGAAGGAAAACCATTGAAAGGAAAACCTTGCTGCAAACTTTGAACAAAATTCAAGTTACGATAGATAAACCAATTATGGAAAACCTCGTAACTAAAGATCAAAAAAACCCACATATAGTGGAAGCAAACTGGCAGTCTCATGGCCAAGTGGGAGATGTTGAGTAGTGGTAGTGGCCAAGAGCCCTACCCATTCATCTCGTAACTGCAAGGGGGCCCACTTGCAGTTACAAGCTTTAATGCTTACCTAAAATCTCTCACTCACTCTAACCGCTGCTGGATTTGGGGAAAACCTAAGGGGCTAGCTATTTATATCCAGCGAGACTTAGTATTACTTAAAAGGAAACCCCAAAAACTAACATACTCTTCCTCCTCTTCTGCTTGCTCTTGTTCTGCTGCTTTCTACAGGGACGAGTTCTACATGGGACGAGAGCTAGTGGTGATCTTACATGCTTGCAACTTCCGCTGCAACGTAAGTTTCCCCAACAAAATCATCATTTGGGGAAGCTATGCTTCAATTAGCGTGTGTGTGTTAGCAGACGCTAACAGGGTATTAGAGCATGGGCGATAACCAGGGAGATGTTGCTCAAAACCATCAAAGATGCTTGACAGCCAGAGATGCCATGGCAGTGATAGAGGCGAACAGAGCTCGGATGGAGGAGGTGTTGGGAGCAGCAGCTGAAAGCATGCAACAGCTCGAATAGAGGATGGATGGAGTTGAAACCAGATTGAATGCCATCTTCTCTGAGCAACAAACATTAGCGGCATTACGACAAGAAGCCCTTCAGCAAGGTACGTTTCGAACTCCCAGCTTTAAATGAACAAAAACTGACGATCAGTGCAAGAGAGAACATGAAGGACCATCGGAACTTGGGGGAAACATTTGGAAGTAGGCAAAGATGGAGTTCCACAGATTTTAGACCAGTTGAGCTGGATTTTTAAAGCGGAGCAGTTCTTGCCAAGGAGTATACAACGAATAGCAAGTCAACCATGCATCGATATATTCCGGAGGTTTGACTATCAGATGGCCCTGTTGGATGCTAGCGCACCAGGGCAAACCAAATTGGAAGACACTTGTTGAAGCGTTGACTGGACCAATGTGGAACTCTCCAAGATCAAGCAGATGCAATTGGTGCTAGAATACGAGGAACGATTTGAAAACATCAATAACAAAGTGAGAGGATAGCCGATGGAAGCACTGATTGGAGCTTTTGTGGGAAGCCTGAAGGAGGAACTCTGCCTAGAAGCCCAAGCCCGGAAACCATGGAGCCTGACTGAGACCTTTGAACTGAGACCTTTGAAATGGCACGGACAGCAAAAGAAAAATACCATGACGGGTTTGGCAGTAGAGCGGGTACCACCCCAGAAGTCCTATGCAAGCAGAGTGTTCTACTGTCTCTGCGCTTACTCAGAAGGATTCATCGTCCAAGCCATTTGTGCATCGATTGACTCCTGAGCAAATTAAGGACAAGAGGAGGAAGAGGATTTATTTTCATTACGATTGCCCATGGACCCTAGGGCAGCTACGTAAGAGGTTGTACATATATCTGGTTGAAGAGGATGATGCGCCCGAAGACGAAATCGAATCGGCAGAAGAAGAAGAAGAAGAAGAAGAAGAAGAAGAAGAAGGCAGATTCAAGGAGCCAGTGAATGAGAGTCTGCCAGAGATTTCACTCCATGACTTGGCAGGTGATGAGGTTCCCCAGCTTATGCGCTTAGAAGGACGATTGAAGGGACGAGTGTGCTGGTTGATACAGGATGAACCCACAATTTCATTGTGGAAAAATCAGCCAAGGTACTAGGATGCCACATTGAGAATCAACGTGCTTTTGATGTAGTAGTAGGCAACGGTAGTACCTTAAAGTGTGGGGGTAAATGCAGCCTTGAAGTGCTGGAAATCCAATACCATCGATTCTCTGTTGAGATATACACCTTAGCCATGACTATAGCTGACTTGGTGTTAGGCATTCAATGGCTGCGAACCTTGAAAGAAGTGATATGGGACTTCGTGAGTATGAAAATGCACTTTCGAAACAAAGACCAAGGACCCTTCACACTGGAAGCAACAACAAAGAAGCCCATTGAAGAGGAACCAATGTTAAAGCTATTCAAGGGAACAACTTCTTCTTACTTGCTGTTGTCGGCTGAGGAGCTCTGAGACGATTAGATTCACACCAACGGCAGCAATTGGGAATTGGTCAGGAAAACTGAGCTGCCTATTGCAAGAATTCCAAGACGCCTTCACGCCACTAGTGGATCTTCTCGCTAACAGAGTTCACGATCATAAAATTGAGATACACTCGGGTGCTGCTGCCATTAAAGGGGGTTCCTACTGCTACAACAAACTACAGAGGGAGGCCTAAGAAAGTATGGTACAGGAGATGCTGAAATCAAGAGTAATTAGGTCCAGCCACAGTCCATTTGCATCGCCCGCTTTGCTAGTGAAGATGAAGGATGGTAGCTGGCGATCTTGTGTTGACTATAGGGAACTCAGTGCCATAATTGTGAAGGACTAGTATCCTATTCTAGTTATCAATGACTTGTTGGAATTCCATAAAGGAGTGCATTTCTCAAAGCTAGATTTATGGTCAGGATATCATCAGATTCGTGTGACTACAGAGAATGTACCAAAAACAACTTTTGTCACCCATGACGAGCACTATGAATTCATTATCATGGCATTCGGGTTGACAAATGCCACAGCCACATTTCAATCATTTATGAACAATATAGTTTGGCCATTTCTGTGCAGATTTCTCTTAGTCTTTTTCGACGATATTTTGGTGTATAGCAAGAAGGAAGAAGAGCATCTCTATCATCTATGCATAGTCCTATCAGCGCAAGAAAGAATCCACTCAAAGCAAAAATGAGTAAATGCATGTTTGAAACTAGATAGGTTTTTACCTAGGGCATGTGATCCACGAAGGGCAGGTCAGCATGGAAAAAGATAAGGTGGCTGCGGTCCGCGATTGGAGACAGCCACAAACCATGCGTGAGCTGAGGGGGTTCCTAGGTCTCACAAGTTACTTCCGCACATTTGTTCAGAAGTATGGAATAATAGCAGCACCCTTGACTGGGGGCATTTCGATGGGATGAGAAGGCTGAGGAGGCCTTCAATGTGCTAACAAGGGCACAACAACGCCAGTCTTACAAATGTCTGATTATAAACTTACCTTTGTGGTAGAAGCCGACGCCTTTAATGTGAGAGTGGGCGCAGTGCTAAGTCAAAATCAGCACCTTATGGCCTTCTTTAGCAAGGTAATGGGATCAACCTTCAGTGCCAAATCAGCTTACGAGAAGAAACTAATGGCTATTGCATTCTTAGGAAATGGAGGCATTATCTCACGGGAAGAAGATTTGTAATGCTGACTGACCACAATAATCTTAAATTCTGTCTAGACTCTTTCACTAGCCCTCCAAAATGAATACTCAAATTCATGGAATTCGACTTTGAAGTGATGTTCCAAAAGGGAAAGGAAAACTATGTAGTAGATGGATTATCACATGTTGTAGAGTAGTAAAACCAAGTTGTTCAAATGGCTGTCTCACATTCAAGCTGCCCTGCGGGATAAGATTCGGGTGGCTCACCAACAGGCTGTTTCTGTCCAATGCATCAAGGCCCAACTGCAGTCCAACACTAAGAGGAGTTATGGGTACACTTGCAGGAGCCATACCTATACTGCAATGGCAAGATCTTCATTCCCCCCAAATCAGACTTACCTGGAATACTTATGGATCATTTCCACAACACGAACTGGTCTGACCATGAGGAAGCAGAAGAAACTTATTGGCGAATACATCCCACGTTTTTCTAGTGTGGCATGAAGAAGACTATACGAGAATATGAGCTGAGACATCTGTCAGTGCAAAAAGAATGACTCCTTAAAACCAACAGGATTGCTTCAGCCCTTGTCGATCCCATAGCTCATTTGGAAGGACCTTTTGATGGACTTCATCGTGGGCCTTCCTCATGAGGGAAGTCGGTGATCGTGGTTGTGGTAGATTGCCTCTCCAAATATGCCCACTTTATACTGCTGTCACACCTCTATACAGCTAAGTCAATGGCCAAAAGCTTTCAAGACTGTGTGGGAAGGTTACTTGGCATGCCACAGACATTACCAGTAACCATGATCCTCTATTCTTGAACACATTTTGGAATGAACATTTTAAACTATAGGGGACCAAGCTGCAGTTAAGTACAACATACCATCCACAACAAACAGATGACCAAACCCAAATAGTTAATAAGTGTCTAGAAACTCAGCTACGCTGTTTTGCACGCCAGCGACCAAGACTGTGGGCAAATTACTTGTAGTAGGCAGAGCTTGCCTATAACACACATTGGCACTCAACCACTGGACTCTCTCCGTTTGAGGCGGTATATGGAAGACTTCCCCCTGATATACGGAGGCCTAGGTGTGCAAAATAAACAGTTGTTGACATTCAACTATGTTGCCGTGATGAAGTGTTGAGGGACCTGAAGCAGCACCTAGTGGCTGCTCGAAATAGGATGGTGCTGCAGTACAACCGCAGGCACAAGGATCAGTAGCACGCAGTAGAAGATTTGGTTTACTTGCGTATGCCTCCACACACAGGGTCCTGCCTACCCAAGGGGTATAGTAAGTTTGCCCCATGCTTTGTGGGCCCTTACTGAGTGATACACAGATTAGGACCTCTTGCATATCAGCTGCAGTTGCCAGAGGGAAGTGCCATTCACCTGGTATTTCATGTGCCGAAGTTGAAGCCCTGGTCAACTACCATTGCTATAGAACAGGCATAGACTGCACCTGTGCTGGAAGGGAATGAGTCCATCCGTCCTTACCTACGGTTAGAAAGTCAAAAGGTTACTAAAGAAGGAGCTGTAGTAGAGGAATGGCTGATAGAATGGTCCAATTATGATGATCTCCCTGCAGCATGGGAGCCTGCTGAAGAGGTCACAAGGAGGTTTTCTGACTTCACACATTGAGGTCAAGGCGTTACTGAAGGGGGAAATAACTGTTAGGCTCAGACCTAATGCCATCGGGTTGGGACTAAGGGCCTTTTAATGTCATCTTACTATTTTATGTTTTAGTTGGTAGATAGGTCTGCGGTGGAGAGCGCAGATCAGTTAGGCGCAAGAAACCCAGTCCATTAGGTCGTCGAGATGCTATGTACTTGTCTAGTTTGGCATGAAACCCTAATGTTAATGAAATCATCATTTGGGGAAGCTGGGCTTCAATTAGCGTGTGTGAGTGCTAGCAAACGCTAACACCAATCTTCGACAATCTCCACTTGCAAAATTAGATAAAAACAAACAAAAATAAGGTAAAAAGTAGGGACAAAAAGTGGATAAATTAGCAAGCAAGTAAATAAATGAACAGAAGGTATTTGTTTACTAGACATAGGGATGCTTCTTTTGCTAACAATTTCCAGTTGTTGGCTTTTGCAGTGAACATGGCCATGTTGAACACTAAGGAGATGTTCAAGATGACCCCTAGTGTAAACATATCAAAACTTTTAACTTTATCATTTTGGCCATTTTACCATGATTTAGTCCATTTTTCAATTGTTGTCCAACTATTCCCAACTATCTTATGTGCATTTTAGTCTTCACAAACCCTTACCTCAAAATGTCCTTGCCATATTCCCCTCCAGTTTAATTTTAAATCACCTGAGAACCAATAGCATTTCAATTCACCATGTCTAAAACATTTTTTCCATCGCCTACCTATTTTAGCTAAACCCTTAGATACCAGGGTTATCAACAAGCTAGGGGCAACTTAACCTCAATTAAAATGGTTTTGAGCCCAGCTTAAATGGAAAGCTCATCATTCGCAACTCACCACTGTCTGCTTAGCTCGGCCTACTTTAACCCAACTAAATTGAGCATGGTGGCGCCCATTTCCTCAAGAATAGTCAATTCTTACTGAATTCTACATCTCCAGCTCAAATCAATCTTATTGCAATCATTCGTGGTGTAATAAGTTGGGTGTCAATTTACTGATAGTTCAGATGACCAAGAGCCAGTACAAATCAATTTTTATTTTATCATTAGGGTCATTTCACTTCACTCAACAAGTGTTATGCATCAATTCTAGCTGAAACTAAGTATTTCCAACCTTGTCCAAGCTTAGATCATCATACTATGTTTAGCTTAATCGTAGGTGACCATAAGCCTATAGTCACCTACTATTAGTCAAAGCTAGTTCATTCCTTCATTCTAATAACTTAATTTCAATTACTATAAAGGCTATTTTGATCTTGTCTTAGCTAGAATTTTCATCAAGCCTTCATTTTCCCTATCAAATTCATGTCATTTCAGTCCCAATTGTGTTCTTCTTCGCGTATCTAGTGAGAACTACATCACATGGGTGAGGGTGCCGATGCCGGTGCGGGATGTGGCAAGTTCCAAAAAAATTAGGTGTGCGTGCTGCGAAAGCATATATATATATATATATATATATATATATATATATCATTTGTTATATAAGTAATTTTATTTGTCTATATTTTTAAACTTTTTTTTTTCAAAGTTCTATTAAATTAAATAAAGGGGGAAAGAGAGAGAAAAGGGAAAAAAGAAGAGGGAAAGATAAGAGAAGGAAAACAATGAAAAAAAACAAGAGAAAAGATGAACGGGTGCGGTCAGCAACACCCGATTCGGTTTGACCGAGTTGGATGCCGTGTCAGGCCACACCTGCACTAGCGCACTCGTGTGACTTGAAGTGAGAATTTCATTTGAAACCCGTCAAACATATAATTTCTCTAGTTAACATGTTTCACTTCATCAATGCACTTAGCAGGTTTTAAAATTTTGAGGTCAATCATTTTAGAAAAGTTGTTTTCAAAGAACATTAGACTGAATTTCCAAGTGGAACTCAAACTAGACTCTATTTGGAAGTGAAACTATCCCCACAGTCTTGTTTAGAGAAACGCAATCCCCTAAAGTTGAAATATTTGTGATAGTTGTGAAATTATCATTTGGTGGTCATTTTGGGTTACGATTAGAATTTTCACCATATTTATACACCAAATTTCCATATTGGAAATTGCATAATTCATGTACTTTCACTCAAACCTTAATTTTGTCCCCAATAATGGGACCCACCACTAAGCCAAAACTACTAAACCCAGCTAACCAATTGAACTCAAACCCACTTGAGCTAATTGAGATCCACACAAGGCCCACAAGAAACCTGTAGAAGTGGAAAAAAGGAACCAGATGTTGTTTTTGTCACTTAGAAGCCAATTACGATGGTGGTGGTCCCATTGTGCCTTTTCACAAAGTAACACACCACCCAATTTTTAGTAAACGATATAATAGCTTGCTTGATCAATAAAACAAGCTTGGAATCAATGACCCTACGATGACAAAAAGAAAAGGTTTTTCAATTCCCTCAAGTCATAAAGTCTGTTTACACTGGTATGTGTAAGCCTTTTGTTGTTAAAAAAACGTTCCTCGTCTTAATTAGCTAGCCTTGCTCATTACGTAAGAGCTTCCTTTAGGGCTCGTTTGATGGCAGAGAAGAATTTAATGTGGTAAATTTACCATGGTAAATTTTTTTAGAAAAATTTACATGATGAAATTTCTCCCTCTTCCAATCTGAGTTTCTGTTTGATGCACAAGAAAAATTTAACCTGGTGAATTTAACCCTGTTTGATGCACATGGTAGTTTTTTATAGGGTAAAATTAACCCTGTTTGATGCACATGATAGAAAAATTGAGAGACTTTTTTTAGAACTGTTAGTAAGGTTATGCGAGCCGTTATACAATGTGATATATTGGTCAATACGTAACAACAGTGAGCAAAACTGATATCGTGTTTAACCTGTTTTATTTACAACTTAGTACCTCTTCATGTTAACAGAAAGATGGGCCATGTTGGGGCATAAATGAACTAGCATGGAAAGGTCATCGAAAAAAACTTTCAACCACTATAAAATTTCTTACTATAGAGAATGGACACCTCAGGTAGAACTAAGAATCTTTGAGATTTGATTATCAGGTTGTACACATCTTATATATCAGAAACTATGTGTCACCCCAGTCTACCATCATTACAAGGAGGGTATGTGCCCCCCTGAGTAGCAGCAAATTAACTGATGAGCCATAAATAGTACTAAAAAAATTGAGAAGATTAAAAATTCATAAGAGAAAAAGAATGAGGGAGTACTCAAGGCATTCTATCTAGCCAAGAAGCAAAATCGGATCAATCATATTTACAGTTTAACTAAGAATTCCAAACTGGTTTCATGCTTCAACTGTCTAACATTAATTAGCAATCTGTTTTCAACTTTCCTTTTTCATTTTACTATGTACTGGTCTCCCCTTAACTTAGATTTCTAGCTCTGGCTGCTGCCAAAGCCAAGAACAACTGAATATTTGTTCATTCTGAATTTCCTTACCTGCTACTAATCAAGCACAGTTTAAGCATATGATGTTGCTAACCAATAATAAGATATTTGTTTGAGAATCTTTATATCCATAAAGAGAATAGACCAACCAATCATAACATGTTCTCCCAAACAGCCACAGATTACGAAACAAGTTAGCTAACAGGAGATTAAATGGATGCAACTACAGAAAGGATTCAACTTTTGTAGCCCACAGAAAGGATTCAACAATTATATGCCTTTAGGCAAAATCACCTCCCAGAATCGGTAGTCTTGAAGAATATCACTCAAATGCAGCAGGAAAGCAAAGATGAAAACCTCATTCACCTCAAATGGAATTAAGTAAGTAAACCACACATTTTTTTTCTATTGTTACTTTCATCTCCTACCCATATATTGGTTCTCAAAATTGTGGCCATCAACATCTGCATTTGAGCATCTCTGCATAATCATTTACTCATTTGTGTTTACATTTCTTCCATTTACTTCTCAGCTTCACGTTTATTTTGTTCTCTGCAGTTTTTTCGATTGTTGGAACTTGGAAGTGCCCAACGTTTTCTTGAGAACATAAACAATAGAAAAAGAAAAGCACCAGAAAGGGAAAAACACCGATCAGAAAATGAGAAGAGGAGGAAACGCCCAAATCGGAACTCCACACCGATGTAAGGCAAAAACCCCCAAATCGGAACTCCAAATCGCCCAAATCAAAAGAAGAACAAAAGAAGAAGGAGGGTGAACAGGCGATGGCACAGCGAGAGAGGAGGAGCTGCGGAGGGAAGGCATCAGCGAGGGAAGAGGAGAGGGAGGAGGAGCTGCGGAGGGAAGACATTAGCCAGGGAGGAGGAGCTACGGAGGGAAGAGGAGAGGGGTGAAATCGGGCTCTTAGGAGGAGCTGTGAGGGAGGAGGAGCTGCGGAGGGAAGGCATCAGCGAGGGAGGAGGAGCTGCGAGGGAGGAGGAGAAGTGAGAGGGAAGAGGAGAGGTGCGATGGACTCCGAGCATTCCCTTTCGAGCGGGTGAAATTTCACCCGCTTCTTTTTGCGTTAAACGGGTGAAGTTTCACCCCGTTTGATGCGTTTTCAGTCGGGCAGGTGAAATTTCACCCGCCCGTACACATTTCACCTGTTTTCTCCTTTTCACCCGGGCAATCAAACGGGCCCTTAGGCTGATCTCAAATATATTCAACTTGTCCTTGAAGAAGACTAACTTGGAACCAACAAGAGGTTTGTTAGAGCATTGACATTGTTGATCTAAACAAGTAAATACGACACATAGATAAGCAGTACAAACATGGTGTTTTACGGAGAACTTTGTTAAGAGTGTAGACCATAATAAACACATATGATGAAGTCGTGATTTTCATTCTCACAAGTCACAAATATAAGAAAGGAGATAGATCCACAAAAAGTATTGGTAGGAGTCAGTTCAATCTATTTTTATGTTCATTACTGTAGGTGAAGCCAATGGGGGCATTATCTCGGTATGTTCATCCATGTTACAAAAAGAAGAAGCTGCACGCTTGATTGAGAAACTGACAAAATCAACTGCTGAGCATCAAACATCAATGTTGTAACTAAACATATTACATGTCTAGAAGAAGCTTCTATGAAAGATATCAAGGGGGCCACAAAACACATCTTTCACAAAATGACATAAGTCTAGAGAAAGGGGAAGAACTAACTTGCTTTCTAAATGTCTACAACTAATGATAATAAAAAAAACCATTAACTGGCCAGAGTTTTAACAACCATAGAGATTGCTTTTTAACTCAGAAATATGATCAAACAATGGTAATTTCAGCCAACAGGATCCTTGCACAATCAAATGGAGAGAAATCCAGCGGAAGAAGATGATTGCATCAAATGAATGGGGGAAGGGAAGAACTAACGATCGTGAAAATCTCTGCAACTAGTGATGAAAACAAATCCGGTTTGTGGGATTTACCTTGTTCATAGATGGAACAAAAGAAAACAGGGATGTTTTTGTGTCCCCGAGCTGCTTCAATAGGGTTGCACGACATATTGTCATCGGCTAGCTAATCCACAAAATGATTAGGAAAAAAAGAGCCAGTATGTGGGATTTACCTTGTCCGTTGATGGAGCAAAAGAAAACAGGGACATGTTTGTGCCATTGAGTTCAATCAAGATGTTTGCGTATTGGCACAAATGTAACAATCGATTGTCAATTGAGAATCCCCTCCAATGGAAATATAGAAAACAGTTGAGTTTCCACATATAGAGATGCTTGAAAAATTGCATGAATGCATACAACCACGAATGTTGTCATAATATTTGCATCGTTGGAGGAAGTTTTCTCTTTCACTCTAGTCGGCATCGGCGGATGGGAGAGGAAGAACACTATTGCAAAGAACATTCCACCTGTCAGCTAATGCCCAAAATGGTGTAGTGGGTTGCATTTCATATTAACACACTGATGACTTTATATAGCTGAAATTGTTTGCAAAGCTTGCAGGCAAGCTGCAGCTCAGTGGTGAAGCCAGGACTAGTGGCCAAGAGGCACTAGTGTTTTATATATGAATAAGTAAAAGTTGATAGGGTACCACTATGTAAATAAGGTAATTTTTGTAAGCTGGTGTGGGCTATGATATGTGGCTCTGCCACTACTTTAACTTAACCAAACATGAATTTGTCATATATTTGTGCATAGAAATAAAATAATTGTTAAGGATTGGGTTAAAGGATCGAAATTGTACGAAAAAATAGGCTATTCTTGCTTTTGCTAAACTTCTCTCTCTCTCTCTCTCTATCTTTTTTTTATGTGCTCATTCGTTTCTACATTTTTTGCTCGATAAAATGTGCATGCGTGATCGGCATTGACCGTATGACAATGGATGCTAAGCTCGAAAAATATGTGAATCAAACTTGTATTGACCATGTGACAATGGACGCTAAGGTCGAATTAAGGAGGTACTCGCTGAATGGTGGAACTTCTGGGTTGAATGAACAATTGACATTGACATTTGTGCACGTGTCTCACTATTCGCTATGCACTCACTGGGACTTGCAAGCACTACAATTCACAAGGTTCACGATATTGGGAAGAACAATTGACATTGACATTTGTGCACGTGTCCCACTGTTCGCTATGCACTCACTGGGACTTGCAAGCACTACAATGCACAAAGTTCACGATATTGGGAAGGAAAAAGGATCCTTTGTGCACGTCACATATGATATTGGCGAACATGGAAAAGATCATGCAGCAAATGACACCCCCGACCTGCCCTAGCCCTTCCTGTTTCTCTCCTTCTCCTCCATCGCCCGAGCTGCTCTTGCCTTTTTTGTTTCTCTCCTTCTCCTCCGTCTCCATGGAAGGGCGACCGCCGGATGCTTTCCTTTGCTTCTTCTTCTGCTAAATGGAGTCATTGATGGAGTTATCTGCCCCAGTTGGTCTTTGCCATTCATCGGCCTCTTCAGTTGAAAGAAGGAAGAAGGAGAGAAAGACGTGGAGCTTTCTGTTTTCGAGTGATTGAAGATTTCAGCAGTGGCAGTGAAGTGAGTAATAATCTCTTCTTGATTTTTGCTTCACAATTCATCTGAAAGTCTAAAAGCTACTTCCCCATTTCAAGTCTAGATTTGTCAATTGCATTTTTCTCGTCGGTATGGCCTCTGGATTTGTCAATTGCATTTTTTTCCTAGGCTTTGATGGGAGCCAACTACCAAAGCAGGGACATTTGTTTTCCTGTTTTAAGCTATTTCCTCCATTCCAATTTCTGCTTTTGTTGTTTGTAAAACTTTACAACAAGATGCCAACAAAGCTTAAGCAAGGCAATATGATTGAATTTTCTGATGATGGACTGCTTTTGGGGCTTGTCACTAAATACTAAAATACTGAGCACAACAACATTGCAGAAATAGAATGTTGTTGACCATATTAGTATCAACTAATGAGCTTTTATTAGAAGTGGTACAACCATACAACAGAAATCTTTTATAAGTGCATGTCTCTATGGGGTGTCCGCTAACGCCAAGGCTAATAGGATTTTAGCCTTTTGAAGATTCTTCCTTATCTCTTCATAATGTGAAACAGATTTTTACCATGTCGACCGAATGTAAAACTTCCTACCTTCATTATGGTAATGCTTTTATAACAGTTCCAATTGAGATTTGCTCTATCTGACCATTACGTTTATGTTGTGAAATCAAGTCTTCAGGGGATACTTATAAGAAAATCACTAACTTCTTTAGTCCATGACGATATTTGATAATTGCTGAGATGTGTTTTTCTGAATTTAGGTCTTCCAAAGATAATCCAGCAAGGTCCTATATATCTTTGTAGGAAAGGCATATTATGGTTCTGGTAATGCAATTTGACATAACAGATAGCCTTGCCAAAACTGTGGTGGCTGCAGAGGACTTATAATCCTGCAACTGCTACTATTTGATCTGCCATTGGTGTTGAAATAATTCCAGAACTTGTTCTCTGGTAATTTAATATGGTAATACCTATGTGGAACCAATGCATATACTGATATATTTGACCAAGTTGGTTTGTGTTGGTCTTTGCTGCAAAATCCAGTGAAAATATAAAATGGGAAGGTTAATGCCTTCTAACATTTTTAAAAATATCATAGATTTCATAGGCCTTGTTACATAAACCTCAAATGTGTGTATATAGGCAGTTGCAGTGCTTACGACGAAGATTAAGCATTTATCATCCATTTTGCATAAGAAGGTAAATATAAGTTGATTGACTTGAGTTCATGCTTGTCTTAATCACTGAAGTCATGACACCATTCTGATCATGCAGGTTTAGTTATTTACTTTATGAATATTAGCTTATGTGCTTCTTTTTTGGTTCTATCTCAAGGGTGCCTTGGTCCAAATTCAAGATTTTTCACTTCTGCAAGCATGTACGGTGGAAGGTATTGAATGCCATCAAATGACCTATGACCCTAGGAATAATTCCTGATCTTTCTTCTAGTCCACTTTTCATAGTTTGCTTTCCCAAATATGATTTCAATACTGAACAGGACTTAGGAAGGCAAATGATCAAAAGAAGTGCACTGTTCTATGGAATGTTTGAATAGCAATAACAGTTTCATAGATGTTGCCTTGAGGCTTATATGGTTTGATATGTCCTTGAAATCACTTAATTCTGGAAAGGCGTCATTAAAACCTTAAGTCAGCACAGAGGACATATATAGGCCCTTCACTTTGTACAATATGATTTACTATTTACATGGACAATCCAGATGGTCCTATCTATGCTGATTTCTTGTGTTAAAACAACACTTCTTGAACATGAAAGAGTCAGGCATTTGGTATGCATATTGGACATTTTTGTTTTGTCAAAAATTTATCAGTATGAACAAAAAGAATGGACATCAGATCTTTTTGCAAGCTGCCCTTTTTATTCAAGCAGAAAAAGAATGGACATCAGATCTTCTTGCAAGCTGCCTTTTTTATTCAAGCAGTGTATCATCCTCTGGCATTGTATGGCCGATCTATTTTTCAACAAGAATTGATGGAGAATGGCCCATTAATGCTTGTGTCTGTATTTGTCTTTGTACAGAAATGAAGACATTCATACATACATCAAATGGATGGAGAATGACCCATTCATGCCTGTGTAATGTCTTTTCATAGAAACAAAGATATGCATGCATACATCGATTGTATATATGTGATGCCTTCCTTTCTGTACCCATGTTCTTGTAATAGTGGTTTTCTGTTGTGTTTTGTGCGAAGACACCTGCACCTGCAGCTACGTGAGATTTTGTCCTTTGACAATGAGCATGCATTGTTGAGAGACTTATGCAGATGCCCTCTAACAATGACCAATTTTAGCTCCTGATATATGATACAAGTACACCTATATATTAGAACAAAGTTGGCACATCATCTCATAAGCATGAGAGAGTATCCCCTATTTTAACAGTCCTTGCAAAATGCTGAAGAGGTCCATAGAAGACATCAGTAAGTTATATGAGATCTTAAGCGATCTAGATGAGGCATTCCTTCTTCTTGCCAGTGGCTGGCATGCGTTGTGTACATACAAACACATCTGGGTTCCAATGGTTAGAAGGGCATCAAAAATTCAAATTTTGTGATCGTTATTCTTCCAGGTTTTTTTTAATACTTTGGCAGCAGAGACATTATTTGAATCATATGTTTAGTAAGGATGATAATTAGATTAGTACCAACAAATTTTCAGGCATTTGGGGAAATTCAAAACTCAAAAGCTTGCAATTCTTTATATAGATCATGTTTTCCATAAAAAAATAGTTGTTAAATTTTTTTGAGTCTGATGTGCCCACTATATAGTGATAGAAGATCACTATGTGCAGTACAGTTTGGACAGTAGGAAGAACCAATCTCTCTCTCTCTCTCTCTCTCTATATATATATATATATATATATACACACACACACACACACACACACACACACACACACACACACATATCGTTTTTGCCTGTGTATATAGAATTGAAAAGGAACATGCTTAAGTTTGGATTTCTTTCACTTGACTACCTATTTTTAATTATTAATTATATAAAGAAAGATGGAATAATAGAATAACTAGATGGCAACTCATGACGAATTACACGATTGGTAGCCATTATGTGTCAAATCACATTGAAGTCACACTCATAATTTTGTACAAATATTATACTGTAGTTTGTATTGCTTGCAAATATTTCATCATTCAGTCTTCCTCCATGTTCTTTATCATATATTATAATACATGAAGAGTTATGTTTAGCTTTTACTTTTTATATTATTGTTATATATTTGTTTATACAATAAGTCAATTGTTTAAACTTATTTCGTGTAACTAAATTGCTTGACCTTCTTGTACTTCTATTTGTTAAACTTAGATGAGTAGCCATCATGACAAACTACATTGGGATGAAGATCAAGTGCAGTTTTTATTTAACATAATGTTTGAGCAAGTTAGGATTCCTAGAATTCGGACATCAGGTGAACTAAAAGAAACAACTTTGAAGGTGGTTGAACAAAAAATGATGGAAGCATATGGACCAATGTTTACATTAGAGAATATTCGAGACAAGCTGAAAAGAGCAAAACTTAACTTACAAGTGATAAAAGAGATGCTTACTATGCTTCAGGATTTGGGTGAGACCCAGATAAAAAAGTTATACAAGCAGATGATAACGTATGGAAAGAGTATATACAAAAGTACCCAAATAGAAAAAAAATATAAATTGCCAGCAACATGAAAGTATTATGAGCATGCAATGGAAATTTGGGGATCTTCCACTGCATTGGGTAACAATAGAAGTGGCCTAGATAATAGGGCACTAAATGATGTACAAATAAATATAGATGAACAATATGAGAATGATTTTCAGTTACCTACTTCACCAATGGATAACAATGCTCATACTCAAAGGAGAAATCTCTAACAGCACGAGGGAAAACAAAAGAGTGAGAACCTCCACAACCACAACATGAGGGAAAACAAAAGAGTGAGAACCTCCACAACCATGAATGATGATACTTTTGAAATCATTGGTGAGTACATGTGGCAGCTTGTGGAAACCCAACCTGCAACTATTTTGCAGAAGAGTGAAGCAATTTTAAGAGATATGCATGTAAAAAGGGAAATAGATAATCACTTGTTTTCAGATAAGTCGATTTACTTTCTAATTTTGATAAAGCAAATGCTTTTCTTATGATGCCACGTGAGTTGCAGGTTACTTGGTTGTGCATGCAGATTGGCTAAACAACAAGTAATATTTGTAACTGAGTATCATTATGGAGGTTTATAATTATGCGTTACTTTTAATGTGTGTAATTGTTTTTAATTTGTTATATATAATAATTGTTTGTAATAGTGTATTTTTTATGTTTTTAATTGTTTATAATTTGCGATATATAGTGAATTGTTATGAATTCATGCTTGTAATTATTTTTTATTTCACAATTCTTTGCAATTAAATAGTGTTTATTCTCATGAATTTGTGTATTTATTATCAGGATGGATGAAATATCCACAGTTATCTATATTGTTATCATGTGGTTGATGATGGAACGCTTGAAAGCTCAAGGTAGACTTACTAGAAATTTAGTACATACTAATCTACTAGCGGGGGCCAATTTGTGCATGATTGTATGCATGGACACCCAAGAAATTCTTTAGATCTATTGAGGGTGGATCAAAACATATGCATTATTATGCAATTTGTTAAAAAGTAGGGAGTTAATGTGTGATGCAAGAGAAATCATAATTGAAGAACAAGTAGCGATGTTTTTGGTTACTTTGGGACATGATCAACGAAATCGACGAACTCAATATGATTTTCAGCACTCAAGACAAACAATTAGTAAGTACTTCAACTTAGTTTTGAAAGCAATTCTTCGTATTGCACATAAATAAGTGGGACGTAGAGATGATACTACACTAGCTCGAGTTAGAGGATATCCACGTTTCTTTCCATACATTAATGTAAATAACTACAATTCACAATAGATATAGTCAACATTTTTATTTGTGGTAAAATATTTAGAATACTAAAACATATTACATATCAATAGGATTGTTTGGGAGTAATGGATGGTACACACATTTCAGTATATATCCGAAAAGATGGCCAAAATCATTGGCGAAATAGAAAATGGTTCTTATCTTAAAATGTTTTAGCAATGGTAGGATTCGGTATGTAGTTTCACTACATATTAGCCGGTTGGGAAAAAAGTGCAACTGATGCAAGAGTATTGTACAGTGCACTAGAAGATAATCTTCATCTATTAGAAATTCTACATGGTAAGACAATAAACATCAATGATTTAAATTTATTACCATCAATTTAATTATTTGACCGACAAAACACATATTGTTGATTATGAAATAGGTAAATATTATCTTGTCGATGCTGGATACCCAAATATTGTCGGATAACTTCATATAGAAGATGTCAGTACTAACTATCAGAGTTTAATGTGTCTGGATCTAGGCAAATTGAGACAAAAGAAGAATTGTACAACTATAAACATTAATCTTTGTGCATTACTGTGGAGAGAGTGTTTAGTTTGCTTAAGGCAAGATTTTCGATTTTGAAGAATCATGTGTCATATCCAATATCCACTCAAGTTAAAATTGTACAACATGTGTTTTTCATAATTTTATAATCAATCATAATTCAAATGCTGAACAATTTCCTTTTGATGATATAAATGATAGTGAAGTAAGTGAAATTATAAATGATCATGAAAATACTGAACAAACGCAAATAGGTGGTAGCAACAATGAACTTCGTGAGCAAATTACTTTAACAATATGGAATGATTATGTTTCAAGTAAGATACTCATTGTCTATCATTCTTATTATATTATATGTCATTGTTTTAATTATACTTGATTATTTTGTTACTTTATGATGATAATCTAATTATTTGTTTGTCTCTTTTAATTTCTAAAATGCATGAACCAGATGGTGATGCGTTTTCTCAAGTATTACATGGCTTTGATGAGAAGAGTAGTGTGTAGGACAGAAGATGACTATATAGGAACCATATTTTCGTGTCAATGTACTCCAACATATGGCTTAGAACAATTGAACATTTTGGACTATTTGTATTTTGTAGTTTTACTTGATATTGGTGATTATATAGACGTTTGAACATTTTACAGTAATGATGTTTTTGTTATATATATGTCTCTATTGAAAGAGTTGATTTTGCTATAATGTTATGGATCATATTATCGAATGTATTGATTTGTATGAATTTTGTACTTGTTTCGATATAACATGTTCAAAAAATAAGATATCATATAGCAGACAGAACAAATATAACTGATTAGAGAAAATACAAACACCAGATAGAACAGACAGTTCATATAGCCAAAACTGATTAGAGAAAATACAAACATCGGATAGAACAGACAGTTCAAACATAACATAAACAAACAGTAGATAGGACAAACAGAACTAACAATGGAAGACACAAACATCAGATAAAACAGATAGATCAGACATGACAAAAACAAACATCAGACAGACTAACAGAACAGACCGAACAGTCATATGCGAAACAAATGCGAACCTGAAGAACGTAGTGTTATGTTTCTAAATCATCAAACGGTGGACAAAAGATATCATTGTTCATGAGAACGAGATAATAATGTAATGGAGAGGACGTCCTGTCTGTCCTATCCCAATGGACGGCAATCAAACCACCTTACGAAACATAGTATAGTTATAAATATTATTTGTACATAAAATAATCATATATTTTTAGAATGAAAGCAAACTATTGAAAGATGTACATGTGTTCCAATAGCTGACTGTGCTTCCTATCGCGCTATGGGACTGTGCTTCCTATCGCGCTATGGGTTCCTATCAAACAGGTATCTGGCTCGCCGCAACAACGAGACTCGCAGACCATAAGTCTCGAGACCGGTCGCCGGAAAATATCACATCCGAGAATCCAGAACCAGAGTTGCTGGGCGGCGACTCGAGTGTTGCAACTGCGGCGGGCACCGGAAATCCTCAAATACGCCCTTTCTCCCTTTTTGTGTCTCCTGTTATTTTTATGCCCTTGTTCTTCTACTTGTTGCTATTATTGAATTTCTTTTTCTCTCTGTTGTCAATAAGCGGTGAAATCTTCCAAGTAGTCTTCCGTTTGTTTGTTTGTTGATTCTCCTTCTATCTCTCTATTGCTTTTTGTATGCGTTCCCCTTCTGAATTTGCTTGGTAAAGACGAAGAAAAGGATGTCTGTCAGAAAGAGGGATTTTAGTTCGTTTAAGGGCGAGGTCTCTAGACGGGATGGATACACGAAATCTCCGACTTCATCCCTGGCGGCTGGTTCTTCTCCGCCAATCGATCACGCGGGGCGGTTTCCCTCGGCCACCTTGACGAGGCAGCGAAAGAAGCCCGTCTTCTCCTCCTACCTCGACTTGCCCGACCTGTCGCTGAAAATCAAACAGCTGTGCCAAATTGTCGCCAACACTCCGACTTCCCGCGTGGAGCCTGCGCTCGACGAGTCGGGACATATGGTCACCCACGAGGACGCTGAGGAAGTGTTGAAGCTCTCATACGGATTCCCTGGCGCTGCCGTAAAGTTCTTCCGGTGGGCGGGACGGCAACTGGATAATAGGCACAGCCCGTACGCGTGGAACTTGATAGTAGACATTCTAGGGAAGAATCGGTTGTTCGACGCGATGTGGGACTCTGTGAAAACCATGAGGAGAGAAGGGATTTCGTCGCTAGCGACATTCGCCTCTGTCTTTAGCAGCTACGTCCTGGCCGATCGGGTGAATGAGGCCATCAAGACGTTCGAAGTTCTGGATCAGTATGGCGTCCTTCAAGACGTTATGTCTCTTAATTCGCTCCTCAGTGCGATCTGCAGAGATGGACAAACTTCAGAGGCTGATGAATTCTTAAAAAAAGTAATGGATAGAATACGGCCAGATGCTGATAGTTACGCTATTCTCTTGGAAGGTAGGGAGAACGAAGGGAATGTCATAAAAGCTCGGACTACGTTTCGGGCGATGATCAGTCAAATTGGTTGGGATCCATTCAACGTTCCTGCCTACGATTCATTCCTCACCCTGCTGGTAAAAGATTCATTGATTAATGAAGCTGTGGGATTACTGAATGTAATGAGAAACAATAACTGTTCGCCAGGGTTGAAGTTCTTCAAAACTGCATTAGATGTGCTGTCCAACAAGGGCGATCTTCCTGCAGCTTTGCCAATATGGAAAGTTATGGTTGCGAGCAGAATAATGCCAGATTTGGCAATGTACAATTCAATAATTGGGTTGCTCTGTCATTCACATGAGATGGAATTGGCATTCAGTCTTTTTGATGAAATGGTGTATCATGGAGCCTATCCTGATTCACAGACTTACAATATTCTATTCCAGACTCTGGTGAAGAATAGGAAAGTGCACGATGCTGCTTGTATTTTTCATGAAATGGTGAAAAACGAAAGCCAGCTCAGTCCCCGTAACTGCGAAATGGGAATTAAGTTGTTCCTGGATGAATCACATCCAGATATGGCCATCAATATTTGGAAGCATGCTGTACAGTGGAACATCACAATTAGGGATGAAAGTGCTAATGTTTTAGTATCTGGCCTTCGGGAGCAAAGTAGACTGCCTGAGGCATGCAAGTATGCAGAGGAAATGCTTAAGAGAGGGGTTTCATTGAGCTCCAAAGAATTGTCAAGATTGAAACACAGTCTGAGTAAGGTACAGAAAGATAAATTGTATGAGAAACTTGAGAAATGACAAAACTGTGTGGTAGGGCTTGATCATGTGAAGGTCTGTTTTTATCATTTAGAAACATGAAACATACCCGTGCTTGTCATTTTGAAAAAGAGGGCGTACTATGATCTTTCATGTGAAGGCTCATGGGAACATGACACTGCTCCAACATCTTCACTTGTTTAAGATACCATCTGTATCAGCTTGGTACAGTCATTGAGGGATTCTTTTCACATCTGTGCTTTGTGTTTTGCATGCCACAGGTATTGAAACCCTTGCTTCAGCCAAATTAGCAGTCAATTTTGAATGATAATTCTGCAGTTTTATCTGAAATCCTGTAAGAAGTCAGACTTTTTTAAAAAAGTTCTGAAAGTAATGATTTTGCTTTTCTTAATCTTTTTATACGCCTTAGAATATCCCCAAGGTCATGGCACTTTGACTATGAATCCTTGTCACTTCAAATGATAAGGAATCTATGAGAAGAAATTTGTTTGGATACTTGAGGAATAGGAATAATAAGATTCTTATGCAGATATTTATGAGAGAAGGATGCATTAGTACATTGATTTTTATTTAGTTTAGGTCTACATTCTTTCACTTAAAATGATAAGGAATCTATTAGAAGAAATTTGTTTGGATACTTGAGGAATAGGAATAACAAGATTCTTATGCAGATATTTATGAGAGAAGGATGCATTAGTACATTGATTTTTATTTTGTTTAGGTCTACATTCTTTCACTTCATATTCTAAAAACCTAAAATATTATATGAAAGCCAAGTCATACTTGCGGACGTTTGCACAGAGGATGAAGTTGGTGGAAGTTATTTCCCTTACATAAACATTTATGCATTTTTATGTATATTCATTCTGATTTCTTGATAAATACTTAATGATTTTCCTGACGGGTAAGGCTCCCAGAGTTGTGAGCAAATGAGGATAAAGGTAAAGTGAAAATCTGTGGAGCCGTGTTGCCAAGATGCTCAAGTAATTTAAGAGTTGATTCGTGAAACTAAATCTATAATTGATGCACTATGTCAAGATCACCCAAATTATTGAGCTCGACTGAAGGTAAGGTGAGACCTACTTAAGAGGAGTGTTTACATTAGAATTGTGGTTGTGTCAACATCCCTACAAAGAAAATTGACTCCTACACCCTCTGCCATAATTTCTAGTATGTGTCAGTAACATGCGGTGCATGATGGTACCAGGCTAATATTCCTTTCTTTGAAAATACACACTGAGGAAGTGTCTATTGGGGTTTGTACTCATGACAGATGTCAGGATGAAATTGATATTATAATGTTTGATATGCTTGTATGTAATGGAAAATTAATCCAATGAAGCCTAAGAAATGAATAAGAGCACACATATGTGGTGTTATGCAAGAAATTTATGGATATGATTGTAAGATTATTGGTTTGTGATTGATCTAATGGTTGGTCGATACCATTGAGTTTATGAAGTGAATTATTTTGAGTCATAAAAGTGTTATCTCTTCCTCATTCATTAGAAATATGTGTATTCAAAATCATTGGTACATGATATCCGCCGTTGTTAAGTGGTCTTTATGCTTGGTTGGATACAAATTTCCTATATCCTCTATTTGTAATGTCATCTGGGTAAAGAGCTGGACTAATCACACCTAGAACTGGTTGGTTGGTTTACAACCCGTTATTTCATTACTTTTGAGTTGTAGCATCCTTATCTTTGTTCTCTTCGACTATCTGGCATCATTCCACGTTAAAAATGCAATTTGACGAAACTTTCAAATGATATGGTTAAATATTTGTCACATTTGATTCATCATTATTTATTTGGTGTTGATGGAGAGACTTATTCTTTTTGGTTGAGAGTTCCCAACTGAAACCAACGTTATAAAACGCTTCTAGGTGGGCGGTTGTCATGTTCTTTTTTGGGGAAAAAAAATCTTTTAGTTAGCAAAATCATCCTATCAAAATGTGGGTTCCTTACATACTGTACACTTGAAAGAAATGCTTCTAATATTTCTGAAATGTTCAAAAAAAAAAAAAACGTGCTGCTTATAATGGATTACGTCAATTAGATCCAAATAAGAAAAAGTCACTAAAATGTCTTCATATTAGATGCTAAACAGGGATTGAGAGACCAAAGGATGGTTTCTTGGAGAGAAGAGGAAGTTCTGTAAGGAGATAATATTATCCTGGAGCCAGATCTTCCAAGAAAATTGATACTCGAAAAAGATAAAAGATTAAAAATAGCAGTGCTCTTATTCTGTCATTACTTTGAGCAGGGACGGCATACGCCACGCTTGTGCAAAAGAAATATTCTGTATGTATGCTGATTATGGTGGACAAGTGAGAGATGATAAAAACTGTTTGACGACACACTTACAGGAAGGCAAAATTAAGTCTCACACACACACACACACACACACACACACACACACACATATACATATATATATATATATATATATATATATATATATGACTTTGTAGATGTCCACTGGACAGCCCATCAGGACCGTCGGATCATCTGATCGGTCATTCTTGGTGCTGTTCAGTTTTGTTTTTTGCTTTTTTGTTCAATCCATTCTCTCTCTTCCCGAGCCTCTCTACCTCCCTCCCACCGCCATCTTCTCCCCTTCCCTCCTCCATCAAGGCATCCGCCTCCTCCAAGGGCTGCTGTTCTCCTCTTACTGGTGGTCCCCTGGTGAGAGGAGGTTGGCGGCCATTGGAGGGGCAGATACCTTGATGGAGGAGGGAAGGGGATTAGATGGCGGTGGGAGGGAGGTAGAGAGGCTCGGGAAGAGAGAGAATGGAGAGGTTGGCGACCATTGGAGGCGCAGATACCTTGATGGAGGAGAGAAGGGGAGAAGTACGCCCCCCCCTCTTTTCCCTTTCACGGTATCCCCCTTTCCTATTCTCATGGCCAGAGTGCCAGCCAGAGGATGGCGGCGGCCGTAAGGGGGCGGCTGGATGCCATGGTAGTGGAGAAGGAGAGTGTCGGGGAAAGAGAAAGGGGTGGAAAAAAAAAAAAAAAAAACTAGACAGCATCAGTGGCCATCCGATCAAACGATTGTATAGTTTTGATTGGCGTTATAAATTATAATGCTGGTTGGTGTTGAGGAATAGAGATGAAATGTGATCCAACCTATAGGCTCCTAATTGATAGGACCTCATTGGTAAGTGCTATAAGATCTTGTGCATTGGAACCCATGGTTATGGATCTGAATCCATTGGGACATTTTCTTTTTCAAGCCGAATCCCATAATATATGAAAGAATGAAAAAGTACTTTTGTTGTTCTGGAATAAGCGTGCCTTAATGCAATGCATGCATTTGATTTATTCGGAGCTATTAGATCGGGATCCACTTTTTGGGAAATATGAGTCGAAGCAATAACAAAAATATTTTTAGTGGAACATCTTTCACAATCCTTAGGGAGATGGTTCACTAATAGACCGAGGACTAAGTAATTCGGCTCATTCACATAAAGATCATTACATAAAGATCATCAATGTTTGGCAACCGGGGGGAGGTCTATATGGGTGAAAAATCTCCATCAATGGAGGTCCTTGTAAAAAAAGCTGCCACCGCCTGGCCAGTTTGCTTCATCATTACCTACTATTTGCTCTCTGTTTTACCACCTACTGGCCAGGTTTTGTCGTCCTTTTGTTCGTCCCAAGCATATATTCTAGCCATGGTTGGTTGCAAATTAACCTCTTCAAGGAGAACCGTACATACGTAAATGTGCATATACAATATGCGGACGTCTGCATCTATTCATACTCAAAATCCATACTTATAGCAATAGCGCAACTGATTAAAATGATTATATCCTTTAAATGGTTTCTTTTTAGAAAGTAATAGTGATTTAATCATTAGGGAAAATGGAGCTTAAATTTAAACAATGATAAAAAATTCACGTACTCGTTTTAAGCAGCACGGATTAGGGCAAAATGAAGAACCAAAAAGCGGAAAAGTAAACAGTAACTTCTTTCAAAATGTAAGTCAAGGGCAGACTAGCTGTAACCTTGTCAATCTCATATCTGCACAATAAAATACTTAATCTCAAACGATAAGTTGACTATAACACAAATATTCATTGTACAAGCCTCAATTCACAAAAGAACGTCATTTGCATTAGTCTTTAACTACTGTTTTATGAGGCATTTACGACCGACAGCCTGCACATTTTTCCATTAGATTAAATTTAGATGATGAAATTTACAGTCGACATGTTTTATGAAGTATAAATTGGCCTCTCAGTCTTTAACTACTGTCGTTGCTGTACAGCATTGCTGTAAAAGTATTTAAACACCGACATGCCAACCTGTAACTCTTGAAAACTATTTCATTACCGTTAGATGTCAACAAGTCAGCTTACTTCAAATCCGATCCAATTCTGAAAACGGACTGTACATTAGCAGTTAGATTTCATTAGGATCAGGACCAATGCTGTCAAACATTGGTACCCAACTTGGCAAGCAGAACATGGGCTTCCCTGCGTACAATTGTCGAACGTAAAATGGGTTCAATAGCGTGGAAAGGTTTACCGTCTAGCACGGGAAGGGTGATCCAGAACTGCATTACCACCTCCAGGGTCTCAACTAGAAACTGTAAACTACATTCAGATTTTTTAGCTGAAGCATGATATTTTCTAATGATTTGGTTGAAACACGGATTATGAAATCTTCATATAGAGTTAAAGATTTATTAGGAAGAGATCTATTGGCAGTGTATATGAATATGCTCTCAAAAAGATTAAGAGCATGATGTATAAGCGGGAGAGGAACAACTTGCCAGGCAGAAGCTATGACCAGAAAAACAGATACATTAGGCCAAAGAAAGAAAACCTCTGTAGTTCTGGTGGATCACTAATCATTAGTTCCGTCAATCAACAACAGGTCGAGAAAGATCTCACCTGGAAGTTAGGATCAGGAGACACCATCTGCTACCAATATTGCAGCCAAGCCTGGATTCTAAAGCTCTTGTGCTGAAGTTCTCTTTTATATAGTAATGAAAAAAAAAAAGCCATAGAAAGGAAAAAAAGTTCATTGCCATGCATCACAACAATATGCCCAAATTAGGAAGTTCAGTGGTTCCTCTTTATCTTTCCCTTTATCTAGAACATCTGAACATTGTAAGCAAAGCCATAATAACCACGAAGTATGGCACTTTTGGGATAATGTAAACATAAAGATAAGCACCAGGGAGGCAGATCTAACAAACAATGTCCCCTCTTTCGTAGTCTTTGTAGCACATTTTCTACATCAAAGATTTTCAGTTCTGATCTTGAATAGATAGGCGATAAGCTTGTGCTAGTTGGAGGGGCAATAGCTGCAAATGTGATAGTGCTCAAACCTGACTCTTTAACATAGTGTGCACATTTTTCACGTGGATAGAAAGGAGCCTGAAATTTAAAAAAAAAAAATGCAATGATATAGTTCTGGACATGTTTATAATGTCTGGTAGTGTGCTAAGTTTGGATTTGAACAAGTTTTGTTTAGATCCAGCTAGGTTGTTCCCATTACATCTTATCACCCCTTTTCAAGCTGTACATAGCTTGGCACCATAGACAATTTGTTATTCAATAGCAGAAATTTCTATTTTGTTAGGCCTTTAGCGAACAAATCAATAACAACTTTTAAACATCACATGGATTAGACCTCTGTCTTTTCAACCCTTTCTCTAATGAAATGTTGGCATATTCTGATATGTTTCATGTGACTGTGATCTATGTGGTTGGAGGCAGCATCATTAGCACTCTGATTGTTGCACAGTAATAAAGATTGGGGTACTTCTCCTAAAATGCTTAGTAAAGGTCAAACTCATGTAATTTTAGTTGTTCCTACTGCCGTGGACCTATATTCAGTTTTTATAATTGATCTTGCTATGCATTTTCTTTTCAACTTCTCCGGTCATGTGATGTCAAAAGATGGAGTTTCTGTAGACCCTGTTAAGGTATTGGCAATACAGGACTGAAGGACACCATGCAATGTAACTGAGGTTTGACGCTTTTTGATATTGGCAGAGTACTATTGTAGGTTTATACAAGACATTTGAAAACAGCTATGCCTATGACTAAGCTATTAAAAAAAGGAGTGAAGTTCATTTGGAATGAGGAGTGCGAGAAGAGTCTCCAATCTCAGAAGGACAAGCTTAGCACTACACCTATCTCGAATGGCTGTGTATTGATGCAACATGGTCATGTGGTGGCTTATGCATCTCGACAGTTGAAGACTCATGAAAAGAATTATCTCACTCATGATTTGGAATTGAGAGTGGTAGTATTCAGACTGAAGATATGAAGACACTATCTTTATGAAGTAGTGTTCGGGTGTTTACAGGCCACAAGTTGTTAAAGTACATGTTCTCCCAAAAGAATTTCAATCTAAGGCAAATAAGATTGACTGAGTATTTAAAAGATTATGATTTCAAAATATCATATCATCTGAAAAAAATGAATGTAGTGGCTGATGCTTTAAGAAGACATGAAGAGGCAACAATATGCAGTATGATGAATCACTCTTAGACATTGTTGCATGATGTGATAGCATGACAACCTCACCTATGTAATGAGAGCAAAACAACTATGACTGCCTTGATACGATATCAATTGTTGGAGGAGCTTATATTGAAGTAAAAGAATGACTTTAATTTTGCTAAAAATATGAAAGAAAGTAAGAAGACAGATTGTCCTTGGTATCTGGATGAGGATGGTTCTTTGTGATTGCAACATAATAATAATGAAAATGTATAAGACATACAATCTATTATGCATGATGCAAAAGCAAGCAACAAGAAATTATTGAATTAAAATGAAAAATGGGAAAAGAGAGATAAAGATACCACACTTACGATGAATGCACTAAATTCTATGAAGAATTGCATTCTAAGTTAAAAATAAGAACATATTCAAAATGGAGAAAAAAATGTAGGTTACTTGATGCGAACTCAATGATATTTTAAAGTCATGATCACGATCGTCACACGTAACATTGTTGGTTTTTGAAAATCCTTATGGAAATCATATATTTTGGATTTTACCATTTTGGATGCAAGTTTAAAATCTAATTTTGCTGAAAATGATCAGAACAAGTTTACATGTAGACCGAAAGTTTGGATATGGACTTGAAACATGTTTATCTCCAAACTAGTCCTAAGACTTCCTCTGTGAGAGACCCATTAAAGTTTTTCATACCTGTGTAGAGGTTTCATGTCCCATGACTAGTCTTAAGACTTCCTCTGTGAGAGACCCAGTTGTCCAACCTCTTAGGAGACAATCTGATTTTTTTCAAGTAGAAAAATCAGAATTTGGTCGTCTCATAGCTTCACCTATTTTTGTAGATTCTATGGTAGAAGCTGGCATGAGAATCGACCCATCAATGAAACCAAGCAAACCTTGACTTTCTATGAGTCCAAGAATTTGTGTTTTCCACAACAAATAGTTTTTGTGTGAAAGTTTGATAGAAACGAAATTGGCCACGTTCACCGTGGAGGGATATGGATACTTAGCTGTTGAGGATGTTGATGATGTCGCCATGATAAGAAAAAGACGCAGCCACCAGAATCAAGAATTCTGCCGATTAGAGCTTTTAAGCTCTGATACCATGAAAAAGGAAGAAGAACATTAATTTTTTTTTAACATGGTTCATAACAAAATTTGAGATTTGTTTCCTTAAATCTCTCCCTTGCTTTTGAATAATATGAATTGACGTTAAGCCTGGGCATCAGGCCAGCCCGGCCTGATAACGGGTCGTACCCCTTTTTCCCGGGCTCGAGTCGAGCCTACTGGGTACCCGGCGGCAGCCCATCCCAGTGCGTAGCCTTAACCGACGTTATCAACATGATTTCCTCTTGCTTGATTTGCTTCCTTTTGATATTGCCAAATCCGTTTGCTCCTGATTTTATGGAGTTTTGGGCTTGTGCATTATCATTGTGCATGGACATTCACGAATCGCTCGTCGAGAAACGATAATAGCTATAGCTACTGCTAGTGGTAGTAGATGTTGATAGTCGTTGTGGTGGATTGCATTCAGGTAATGTTTGATGGCCAAGAATTTTCCTATAGCACAAGGAATAAAATTCAAAATTTTCAAGGATTTCCGGTTTATCAAACATGGAATTTTTTTTTAACCATTAACTTCACAATCGGAAACATATTTCCGGAAATATGTTTCCACCCAGAGGGGTGGAAACATATTTCCAGAATTTTTCTTGGAGCCGTTGGGCAGGGCACGATTGTGGAAGGAGGGAGGAAGAAAGGGGAAGGAGGGAGGAGGAAGAAAGGGAAGGAGGAAGGAGGGAGGAGGAAAGGGGAAGGAGGAAGAAAGGGAAGGAGGAAGGAGGGAGGAGGAAAGGGGAAGGAGGGAGGAGGAAAGGGAATGAGGAAGGAGGGAGGAGGAAAGGGGAAGGAGGGAGGAGGAAGAAAGGGAAGGAGGAAGGAGGGAGGAGGGAGGAGGAAAGGGGAAGGAGGGAGGAGGAAGAAAGGGAAGGAGACGGAAGAAGGGGAGGAGGAAAGGGGAAGGAGGGAGGAGGAAGAAAGGGAAGGAGGAGGAAGAAGGGGAGGAGGAAAGGGGAAGGAGGGAGGAGGAAGAAAGGGAAGGAAGCGGAAGAAGGGGAGGAGGAAGGAGGGACGATGGGGAAGGGGAAGGAGGGAGGAGGAAGGAGGGAGGAGGAAAGGGGAAGGAGGGAGGAGAAAGAAAGGGAAGAAGGCAGAGGCAGAAGAAGGGGAGGAGGAAAGGGGAAGGAGGGATCGTGGAAGGAGGGAGGAGGGATTGGGCACGATAATGGAAGGAGGGAGGAGGGAGAAAGAAGAAGAGAAGGGGGAGGAGGAAGAAGGGAAGGAGGAAGGAGGGAGGAGGAAGAAAGGGAAGGAGGCGGAGGCGGAAGAAGGGAAAAAGGGAGGAGGATGAAAGGGAAGAAGGGAGGAGGGAAGGAGGCGGAGGCGGAAGGAAGGAAGGAGGCTTTCCCATTTCCACCGATTCTTCCTCCCTCACCATCAAACACAGAAATTGGTTTTCAGAAAAATAATTTCAAGTTAACAAACACAACATAGTTTTGGAAATGTGGAATTTTATTTCTCAAAAACCAATTCTAGAAATAAATTTCTGAAAACTTCTTTTCATAAACATATTTCTGGCCATCAAACGCTACCTCAATGACGCTATGACGAGCACAAATATGGGCAGTAAGACAAACAGGTTCTATTTGAGCAAGTGCAAGTTGTCGGTTCCAATTGATGGTGAAGACCGACTGAGTAGGGGAGGGTAATGGAAATTGTGGCAACTGTTGGAGGTGAAAATAAATGATTGATGCTGAAGGCCCTACATCATGAATAGAGGCCATAGTGGTGGTGGAGCGGCTGGTGGTATTCCGATGAAGGAGGGTGAACTCGTGGGAGGTGGCTGAAATGTGGACAAGGTGGGGGGGGGGGGGGGTGGAGGAATTGGAGAAGAGGAAGAAAGGAGGGCCTAGTAGCAATTGGGGAGATGCAGTGAGAGGGTTGATCAGGCGGCAGGGGCTCATCGGTGCTGCTGTGAAACCGTCAGTGAGTAGGGGATGAGCGAAAGATCGGGGAAAAATCGGAGCTTGCCGCTAGGGAGGAGAATGAAGGAGGAAGAGCGGATTATGTCTTTGCTCACGTAGGGGGGTGGCAGCATGAGGCTGGATTGCATTGGAGCAATAGGGAGGAATTGCGTGGGTGGAGCAGTGGTGATAAGCCTGTCATCTGCCACTGGAGCTCCCCTTCCTGTGGATGAAACAAAGGAGAGAGAGAAATCGACGGTGATGGGCGGTGCATGTAGCGGATGAAAAAAAGGGAAAGCATAAAGAGAGAGGGACGAGAAAAAACATGCCTGTCCGTCGATGGAGGGATGCCGGGATTGAAGCGGAGAGAGATGCAAAGAGAGCAGAGACAACTGGAGGGGGATAGAGGAAGAAGAATGAGCTGGGCTTGAGCAGAACAATGGAGAGGTGATGGGAGAGTGGTCAGGGGAGGAAGATAAAGAAAAAGATTACAGAGATGACGATGTGGGGAGACTGAAAATGACAGAGGACTCCTCTGTGCCCGATGGTCGCTGCAGGAGACGGAGATTGCTGCTAAACTATTTATCAAATGATTATGCTACTAACAGTAGCATTTAACATCAATATAACAGTTCAAACAAGTTGATTTTATACGAGGGACTGTACTAAACTGGTGAAAATCAAACTCATCGGGCTGTTCGCATAAAGTTGAGTTCCCAATGCCAATATTGTAGTAATATGTCAAAAAATATATGCTAGATAATGCAGAAAATAAGAGAACAATATACGTGAAAAAACTTTCAATAATAAGATAAAAAATCATCAGTAAGTTATATATATATATATATATATATATATATATATATATATATATATATATATATATATATATATATATATATATATATATATATATATATATATATATATATATATATATACAAGAGACAATACAACAAATCAATTTGTGTTGTTCTTCTAGTAGAGAATAACATAAATCATCCTAAAGAATGAATGCATAAAAAGAAAAAAGAAAAGAAATCACCATGTGTTATTTTTTCTCCTTGTTTTCTTCACTTTCTCCCTCTCCACATGTATCCTCATAGCAGCACAAGCCCACAATTGTGTTCTTCTTATTCTTTCGTTCTCCCTTCCTTCACAGTTGGCACACACTCATGCAGCCCTTCCTACTAGTTTTGTTAGATTTTCAACAGGGGACTCGTTTCCCTTTTTTTCTTTTGAAAAAACGGTTGAGGTTAGGGCAACGTCAGGTGCCCAACTTCTTTTTCTCTGCCCGCTCAATCGAGTGAGTGAGTGGGTGGGTCATGTAACACCCTAAAAAGTTTAGTCCCGTATTGAAGATTGTGAATGATCTTCAAGGACTTATAAAGAGAGTTATTAATGAGATGATTGTCCTGATTCCTAGTCTTTTTGAGGCTGGAGCCGAAACTGCTAGGGGGCGGGTTAGGATCCATCGAACCAGGGGCCCGAGCCTAGGAATGGGTCGGATTGTTACAGTGGTATCAAAGTAGTTTCAACACTCGGACCTGGGGTCCCACACGCGTGGACGCATGTGCCTTAAAGAGGGTGGATTGTAATGCCCTAAAAAGTTTAGTCCCGTATTGAAGATTGTGATGGATCTTCAAGGACTTATAAAGGGGGTCATTAATGAGATGATTGTCCTAATTCCTAGCCTTTTTGAGGCTGCAGCCGAAACTGCTAGGGGGCGGGTTGAGATCCGTCGAAATAGAGGCCTGAGCCCAAGAGTGGGTCGGGTTGTTACAGGTCAAGTCCTCTTTTAAGGCTAGACTCAACCCAACAAACTCTCCCTTCAGCCTCAAGAGATGGATCACGCCTACAAAAAGAACAAACTTAATGCACTGTCTTAAAGGTTGTCTCCCCAACTATGTTTCTACACTTGTCATGCTTCTCTTTAGGTAGAGACTTCGTCTTCATATCTACAGGATTATTCTCTATATGTATATTTTCTAACTGCATTAGTTTCTACTCAAGCACATCACAAATCTAATGATATCTAACATCAATATGCTTGGTCCTTGAGTGAAACGTTATTCTTCGCCAAGTGTATAACACTTTGGCTATCACAAATTATAACACATAGGTCTTTTGGCTATAAGACTTATATCACGAAGAAAACTCTTCATCCACAACAACTCTTTATAAACTTTAGCTGCTTTAATATATTATGTCTCTATAGAGGAAAGAGCAACACATTTCTGCAGTATGAACTATCATGATACAACTCCCTCTGCAAAAGAAAAGACAACCGGAAAGAGACTTCTTAGAGTTCAAGTCACCTGCCATGCCTGCGTTGATAAATCTATATATCTCTAGGCTAGATTCACCAAAACATAAACATTAATTGGAAGTATTTTTAAGATACCTTAAGATCTATTTAACTGCTGCCCAATGCACCTTGCCTAGATTTGACAAGAACCTACTCACTACACCAACTACATAAGCCAAGTCTAGGCGTATGCAAACCATGCATACATGAGACTCCATATTACAGATAAATATAATATGTCCTCCATTCTTTTTTTCTTATCTAATGATGATGGACATTACTCATTTTCCAATCTAAAGGAGTATTTATTGTTTGGACATCTTTCATATTGACTTTCTAAGCACCTTCTCGACGTATTTCTCTTGTGACAGCCATAGCTTTTTGGCCTCCTTATCACGAACATTTCTCATATCTAACAATTATTATGTTGGTACCAAGTCTTTTATATCAAAGACCTTGCTCATATCTTTCTTTAATTAGCTAATCAATTGACAGTTCTGTAGTATTACCCTGATAGATGACATTTTATCCAAATAAGAGAAAATTTCACCAAAATCAATACATCTTTCTTACTTGAAACCTTTCACCACTAACAGAGCTTTGTATCTCAACTTACATTAGTTTTCATTTTTAATCTTTCTCATCTACTGATGATGGACATTACTCATTTCCCAATCTAAAAACGTACTTACTGTTTTGGCATCTTTTATATTGAACTTGCTAAGTACCTTCTCAAAGTATTTCTCTTGCGACAACCACAGCTTCTTGGCCCTTTTATCACAAACATTCCTTATGTCTAGCAATTGTTGTGCTGTTACTAAGTCTTTCATATCAAAGAACTTGTTCATGTCTTTCTTTAATTGAATAATAAATTGACAGTTCTGTACAACAATAAGCATGTCACCTACATATAATAATAAGATAATGAAGTTACCTGATAAGAACTCTTGATGTAGATAATGATCTATGACTAACCTGTGATACTTTTGATTGATGATAAATGCATTAAATTTCTTGAACCACTGCCTAGGTGCTTGTTTAAGTCTATACAAGTTGTTCTTTAGCTTGCAAACCATGTGCTTCTTCCTAACATCTACAAAACCTTATGGTTATACCATACAAATTTCTCCTTCTAGATCTCCATAAAGAAATACGGTCTTTACATATAACTGCTCCAACTCCATGTTTAACTATTTCACCAAACCAAGTATTACCCTAATAGATGACATTTTAACCAAATGAGAGAAAATTTCATCAAAATCAATATATCTTTCTTACTTGAAACCTTTCACCACTAACCGACCTTTGTATCTGAACTTGCATTGGTATTCATTTTTAAGCTTGTAGATCCACTTGTTTTGCAACACTTTTTTAACCAGAAGTACTGAGAAGATCTATTTATCAAATAAACTGCAGTGTACATTGTCTCTCTCCAAATGTACTTAGGCAATTTAGAGCTAGGTAGCAAACTTCTGTTCTCTCAACTATAGTTTTGTTCATCCTTTTTATAACTTCATTCTGCTGTGGAGTATAAGGAACTACCTTTTCATGTCTAATACCATGCGTAAGATAATATTCTTATAAAAAAGAAGTTATATACTCACCACCATTATCTATATGCAGTTTCTTCATATTCTTATATGTTTCACGGTTAACTGTTGCATGAAAAGTCATGAAGAGATTACTTAACTTCTATTTTTCATTGTAAAAGCCCACACCTTCTTAAATGCATATTAATAAATGTGATATAATAGGATGCTCCACCTTTAGGTGTCACATTTATAGGTTCACACACATCTAAATAAACTAAATCTAATACATCATTAGTTTTTGAAAAGTACTTTTTTTAATTCTATGCAACTTACCAACCAAGCAATGATCACAAGGAGATAACTGTGCTCCATTTGACTTTGGTAACAAATTCTTTTTAGCAAGCAAATTAATTTCACTTTGACTCATGTGACCTAGCCTCCTGTGCCATAAATCTGACAAAGTACTATCAGTAACTGCATTTACCTCAACACTACTGATTTGGGACTTCATACCATACAAAGAGTTAAAAATGCACTCTAGCCAACACTAATGCCTATTTTTTGTCAAATTTCCAACCAGCTTGACTAAAATAAGTACAATATCTATCTTCACTTAGTTTTCTTGCAGAAATCAGATTCATTCTAAGATCTAAAACATGTCTCACATATCTCAAAGTTAATTTGCATCCTATGCTCGTCTCAATGAAAACATCTCCTACCCCAATAATCTTCTAAATGACACTATTACCCATGTGTACTACTCCAATATTACATGCTCTATAGGATGAGAACAATTCTCTACTTGGCATAGCATGATGAGATGCCCAAATATCTAATATACATGTAGAATTACGATTCTCAACTATAAGACAATCATTTTCTTCAAATAGAAGTAATACTACCTCACTATCTGAAGCAACTGCAGTGCATCCATTTGGTTTTTCACTCTCTTGACTCTTCTTTTTCTTTTTCCATTTTCTGCAATCAATCCCTTTGTGCCTTGGATTACCACCATAAAAAGCATTTACTTGTCATTTTGGGTCTTGATTTGGACCTAGATTTTGATATGTTATGCTATTTATTACTGTTCTTCTGTCTACCCATGTCTTCTATCACTAACACTTCTAAGCTAGTGGTACCAAGAGACTTTCTCCTTGTCCCTTCATTTAAAATACTGTTGGTTACATGCTTCATCGTTAACATACCATCTAGAGCAGAGTTGCTCAAATAAACCACTAGAGTCTCCCAACTATCTAAAAGAGAACTGAGCAATAAGAGTACATGCAACTCATAATCTAACATCATTTTCATGACTGACAACTGACTAATTATGTTCTCCACTTCATTCAAATGCTTTGATACATGACTATCATCTCTAAGTTTGAGATTTACCAATTGTCTGATCAAGAAAACCTTGTTTTCTACTATTTTCCTCTCATAAAGATCATACTACCTCTCCTGTAATGACTTCATGTTCGTCTCTACGGATACCAAATAAAAAACATTGTCATCTCATCTCTGCAGATACCAAATGGAAAACATTATCATCTAACTACTATCTGATTGTGCCAACGGTTTCCTTGTCCAATAGCCTCCATTTATCATCTGCAATATTCATTGGCCTCTTGTTCTTAATGAGTGCATACAAATATTTACAATAAAGTAAATCATCCATTTTTACTTTTCACATAGTCTAATTATTTCCATTTAAAGAGATCATCCTAGTGAGGGTCAACTTCATCTTTCAAATGAAGAACGAATACTACAAACCTGGCACTCTGATGTCACTTTGTTATGGTTGTTTTCCCCAACAAACCATATATCAATTAATTATGCAGCTAACAACAACATTTGGCATCAACATAGCAGTTTGAACAAGCTGATTTTATAAGAGGGACACCATTAAACTTCTAAAAATCAAAATCACCCGGCTGCTTGCACGAGGTTGAGTTCTCAACACCAATATTGCATTAATATGTCCAAAAGTATATGTAATGTAGAAAACAAAAGCCACCAACATACATGGAAAAACCCCTAATAAATAATAGGGTAAAAAAACCACAGACAATACAATAATATCAACATGTGTTGTTCTTCTGCACAGAATAACATAAATCATCCAAAAGAATGAATGCATTAGAAGAAAACTATAAGAAAAGAAATCATCATATGTTCTTTTTTTCATTCCTTTGTTTTCTTTACTTTCTCCCTCTGCACGTGTACCCACACAGTAGCACATGCCCACAACCGTGTTCTTCTTCCTCTTTCGTTCTCCTTTCCCTTACCATTGGCACACACTCATGCAGCCATTCCAGTTGGTTTCGTTAGATTTTCAAGAGGGGACTCGTTTTCCCTTTTTTTTTTTCTTTTCCAACAATGGTGGAGGTTGGGGCACCGTCGGGTGCCCTTCTTCTTTTTATTCGCCCGTTCACTCGAGTGAGTGAGCGGGTGGGTCAGGTCCTCTTTTGAGGCTAGACTCGACCCAACGAACTCCCCCTCTAACCTCAAGAGAGGAATCACACCTGCAAAAATAATAAACTTAGTGTACTGCCTTAAACGCAGCCACCCCAACTAAGTCTCTACACTTGTTAAGTAGAGACTTTGTCATCATATTTGCAGGATCCTTCTTTGTATGCATCTTCTTTAACTGCACTAGTTTTTACTCAAGTACATCACAAATCCAACGATATCCAACATTAATGTGTTTGGACTTGAGTGGAAAGTTGAATTATTTGCCAAGCACTTTGGCTATTACAATAAAACACATATAGCACTTTGACTATCACAATACAACACATAGGTCTTCTGATTAAGACCTATATCATGGGGAAAGAAGAAAAAAAGAGGGGAAATCAAAAGGAGAAAATGAAGAAGAGAGAGAGAGAAGCAGATCAGAGGAGAAGCAGAGAAAAAAAGAAGTGGAGGGAGAGAGAAAAAATGGAAGAAAGAGAAAACAAGAGAGAAAAATAAAAAGGTAAAACAAAGGGAATCAGAACAAAATGGGAAATTTCAAAAAAATTTAGAGATTGTTGATTAATTTTTGAAATTGCTCAAAATTCCTCTCCAAATAGCACAAGATTTAATTTAAACTTTGAAATTGACTTGAAAATCCTTTAAAATCTTTGAAAAATTATTTAAAATGTAATGAAATTGATTTTGGAATTAGCTGAGAAGCTTTTGAAAATTCTAAAAATTTTGACACATTTGCAATTAATCTCCAAATTTCTTTGATATTGCCTGCAACTAACATAATGAAGGGTAAAATGGTGATTTTTCCAAAACAAATTTTTTGAGTGTTCACAAATGCCCCTCCTTGCTACCGAGTCATGAAACTATGCTTAGTAGCAAAGACAAAATACCGATCCTGAGAATGATGAGATCATAAAATTTAGACTTTTGAAAAGAAAAATCCAATTTGAAATATATATAGCAAATGCCACAATTTGAAAAACAGGTATGATCTCATGGAAATTTTTGGTGCTTGCTCATTGTTCAAAAAGATGCTCTAATTTGAAAGCTGGTGCGACTTCATGACAAGTGTTTGTTTCAAAATACTTGTTCAAATCTTCATTCACAATAAAAATGTCCCAATATGAACATTAGTGCGAGTTGTAAAAGATACAAGTTTGCATCAAACCTAGTTTGAAAAGTGCTTCTTTTGATGTGCTTAATGCTCATAGCTCATGATGCTTGACCAGATTGTGCTTGTGAAAATCCTTGTTTAAAAGATGTCTCAGTGTGCGCACTTATGTGACCTTGGGAAAGATTTTTGTTTTGAAAGGCTTGTTCAAAGTTTGTTTAAAATAAAAGATGCCATAGTCTACAGAATGGTCTAACATTGTGAAAATCATTTTTCTTGAAATATAGGTCAAACATGATTTAAAGTTAGAAATGCCTCACTTGTTAGAAGAAAACACATAGCTTTGAAAAGTATTTTCAAGATGTTCAAATCAGGAAGCACATGGTTCGAGCTTATAATGCTCAGAAAACTAAAAGATGCCTCATTATGGACACTGGTGCAGTGCTTGTGAAAATGCTCGAAAATCCTTGTTTGAGCTTTAGGCATTTAGATACAGGTACTTGCATGTTTGTAGGCATCAAAACGCGAAAAACTCACATGAAAATATGAGAGCTTGTGAATTGCTTGTGAAAATGCTTGTGTGAGCCGAAGCATGAAAATTTCACATGCAATTGTGAGTGGTTGTGAAAATACATGTGATTCTCTCCTACTGTAGTATCAATGCTTGTTTGTTGCTTATGAACTTCATGCATGTGAATGCATGTGCTTGTATGCTTGTTTGTGCCGAAGTGCAAAAATGTCACATGAAATGTGAATGGTTATGAAATGTTTGTTAAAATCATGCAAGGGAATGCATGTGTGTGCCAAAGTGCAAAAGTGTCACATAAAAATGTGATGGCTTATGGAATGATTGAAAATGCTTGTGTGGGTCAATGCACAAAAATCTCTCTGCAAATATAAGCGCTTGTGAAATGTTCGTACAATTGGATAAAACTCATTTGCTTGTATCTCTTATTTCTTGCAAGGACCTACATGATATTGTTCATATAAAGACAAAACTTTTCAGCTAATGTTGTGAAGCTCATTTAAAACAAGTGTTCTTTCATTTCCAAATGATATGCCAAGAAAAATTGCTCTCTATGTCATAAGATTTCTTAGTGTAGGATTTATCACTGTCCCAACTCTCTTTTGTAATCACAAAAGATTACCTTTTTATTTATCAAGGAATTCTTGACTCCAATTGACCTTGGCTTTCCAAGTAGACATTTTTTCTTGTTTTGATTTCTTCCTTGAATTTGATTGTTTTTTAAATTTCAATTCTTGTTTCCTTCATTCTTCCGGCTGACCTTCACCTGCATGGGTAGTACCTTGCCACATACATGCTACTACGAGGTTCCATCGCTTTGACGACCATGCAGTTTTGTCATGTGCAGTATCATGTTTATTGAGCTTTCTACTAAACCTTTATAATGAGTTTTATGTCAGCAGCTTCCTGAGCAGTTGGCCTTAGGGTACTTGATATAGAACACCCTTCGGAATTACTGCTCGAGCTCAGAAGTCTTTAGAAAACACAATTAGACATGTTCATAAATCACATAACTTTGCATAATAGATGCAAATTAACTTTACGCATACCTAGTACCCAAGAGTACTGATCCAGTGAAATGACTACATTTACCCCAAGCCCATACCCCAGTGCTCATTTTCTTTCTTTTTTGGCATATTTTCAACTTGATCCTTTTGTTCTCTTATTGATTTTGGTAAACACTTGTTTTACTAAAGGCATCAAAGCTAGTGACATTTCCAAGACTTTGTTTCCCTTTTATTTCTTTGAGCACTTTTGGTAGCTTATGATGTAGTCTTGTCAAAACTTTTGTTTGTTGGCGATCATTAAACCATTGATTGAAATTTTTGTGTCCTCATATAGGAACTTAAAACAATAAGTGCTTAATAGATATAATATGATAATTTCTAAGAAATGTTTTATTAAACTTGAAATGCTGGTGTTGCATGTATGTAGCAAGGTGTAGACGTGCATTGAAGTGTGAAAATATGCACCGAAGTACAAAATCTCACATTAAAATGTGATTGCCTATATGATTATGGGCCTCATATGAATACAAGTGCTTGTAGGTCCCGTACGAATACTAGTGCTTGTAGGTCTAGTATAAGTACGACTACTTGTAGACCTCAAGCGAATATAGGTGCTTGTGGGTCTCGTATAAATATGAGTGAATGTGCATCTCATACAAAGACGAGTGCTTTTGGGTTTTATACGAATATGCATGCTTGTGGGTCTCATATAAATACGAGTGCTTGTGGGTCTCGTACAAATGCAGTTGCTTATATGCTTGTAAAGATTTAAAACTTGAATGTGGCAAAGCATGAAAATGTGTACCAAAGTGTGAAAATGTGTGTTGAGGCGTGCAAACTTTTGTGTGTCCGAGCGGAACACGAAATGGTACGTTCACTTGTGTGTGCCGAAGCACAAAAATTTTATGTCGAGACACGTTCACTTGGGTGCGCTGAAGCACGAAATATTATACTAGAGTACATTTGAAAAATTATGTAGACTAGTACGTTCACTTGTGTGTGCCGAAGTGTAAAAATCTTATATCAGGACATCACTTGGACGTACTGAAGGGCATGAAAGTGCAAAATCTTATTCCAAATCATGGAAGTTTTGAAAAGTTTGTGTAAACTAGTACATTCACTAGGTGTGTTGAAGTACGAAAATCTTATGTCAGGGCACATCCACTTGGGGCACAAAACCATATACTAGTGTACGTTCTTGTAAAACTTGTGCCTGCTGAAGCATGAAAAATGATGTGCCAAAGCACAAAAAATGCTGTAATTGGAAACTTGTAAAATTTTGGCTGCATCTAAGTGCAAAAGCAAGAAACTTCGGAAATTTATGAAAATTTAAGTGCATCGAAGTGTGAGATTGACACTTGTTTGCACGATTATGTTAATGGAAAACTTGTATGCACTGATATGCAAACTTGCAAATTTGTGTGTGTATGGAAAACTTATGCATTGTTGTATGAATTTTGAGAAACTTGTATGCACCAAAGTGAGAATTTTGAAAAACTAATATGCACCGAAGCACAAAAAATTGCATGCCAAAGCACAAAATGACTTGTAAAATTTGTTTGCATCGAAGTGCAAAAACACAAAACTTGTTTTAAATTGGGAAACTTATGTGAAATTGAAAACATATATATGATTGAAAAATATGTAGGCATTGAAATGTGAATTTGACAAACTTGTCACATCGAAGTGCAAAAATGAAAAACTTGTATGCACCAAGATGTGAATATTGAAAAAATTTGTGCATACCATGGTGTGATATTTGAAGAACTAGTGTGTTTGGTGATTAGAAAAATCTGTGTGCACTGACGTGCGAGATTAGAAAAACTTATGAGATTTGAAAACATGTGTGTGCCAAGGTGCAAAATGTCAAAAACTTGTGAAATTTGGGAAACTATGAAATCAGAAAACCTATTCGCACTAATGTATGAAATTTTAAAAAACTTGTGAAATTCGAATACCCATGAAAACATGAGTGCATTGGACTGTGGAGTTTGGAAAACCTATGTGTGATTGAAAAGATTGTGCATACTGATGTGTGAGATTGAAAATTGGAAGACCCATACACACCATAGAATGAAATTTGAAACCTATGTGCACCAAAGTGCAAAATTTTGAAAAACATGTGCATAATGTGTGATATTTGGAGAACTTGTGAAATTGAAAAATGTGTATGCACCAGCGTGTGAAATTTTGAAAAGACGTGTGCACCAAAGTACAACATTTTTACACTTTGGTGCACATAGGCTTTTCAATTTTACATTTTCAATCCTCACAGATTTTTTCAATTTTTTCAAAAACTCGTGAATCTGAAAAGCTATGTGCACCATAGCATGAAATTTTTTGGAGAACTTGTGAAATTGAAAAAGTCATGTGCGCCAAAGTACGAAATTTTGAAAAACTTGTGTGCACCAAGGTGCAAAATTGAAAAAAGCTGTGAGGATTGAAAATGTAAAATTAAAAAACTTATGTACATTGACGTGCAAAAATAACAAACGTATATGCACCAAATTTGAAAGACCTATGTGCACCGAAGTGCAAAATTTGAAGACGTGTATGGATCAAAGTGCAGATTTGAGATCATCAATTATTCCATAGACTAGGTATGGCTATATACTTGGACGAGAAGTACATCATACGCGGCATAGACTCCTCCAAATGGTTCTAAGGACTAAGGGTCTTCATTCTCCATTATCACTCATCGATATACTGAGCTAATACCTTAGTACCAGTGACGAGAGGGCCAATTCCCACCTCCAATAGCTTGGTCCAGCCATTAAACCACCATGAGCTATTGCGTATAGGGAGTATTTTGTACCATGAAGACCGAAATATGTAGGTGAGGGAAAATTTTGAAACATGCAAGCACATGTGCAAACAATTGGCTCTAATGCAATGGGGCTTAAGATGGGGATTAAAATCCAAAAAGAGAAGTAAACATGATTTTCAAACAAGTATCATATATGGATGTGAGCATGAAAAATCTATCTCAATTCTAAGTCTTAATGCACATCAGAAATATATACATACATAGTGTGAGGTTACCTAGATGGCTCTAAGGTTGAGAAGACATTTAAAAATTAGAAAAGCATAACACTTTTTGTTTATTGAGATAGTGATATGCCCCATCATGATCCCCACTTTTGTTTATATGTAAAATTTTTATCAAATATTATATGCAGACTATAATAAATGAGATATCATACATGTACTTGCCTCTGCTTCCTTATATGGGACTTTTAAATATGAGACCCGATCTATAGGTATGAGGTTTGACCGTTCCAAGAGCCTTTTCCAAGGGTATTTTTTTTAATGACTTCCATTTACTAAGTCTAAATGTTGTCTAAAACCTAAGAAAACTTACCCAAATTTTAAAATCATGCAGGTTTTAAAATTTAAATAATCTCATAAATGGATTGATGAACAAGAAAAGATTAATCTGAAGTCTCTTCATGTCCGGATCTATGTACATCTATGCAAATCGAGATCCTAAATCTATATTATGCATGCAAAACTGGGTCATGTAGACCTAGAGTCCGGTCTCTATTAAGACCAGGTGTAGGACATGGACCTAGTAGGGAAATCTGGAATTGAATAAAAAAAATTGAGATCATGATATGTGGATTCTTATTCTAAATTGAAATAGGAAGTGTCAAAAAGATGCAAAATATCATATCATGTTAGAGAAATTCATGATCCGAAATCCAAGATTTGAAATTGTAATTCAATATCCACAATCTAAGATTCAATATCCAAAATTTGAGATATTGAAGCCCACTATGTGAAGCCTAAGTTTTGATCGATCCCGACCTTTAGATATTTCAACCCTAAGTGACCAATTATCATATTCAATTTGGATTTTAGGGCCAAAGTGTTGATTGGAACTCATAATGATTGGATTATTGGATCTAAATCTTGGAACTTGGGAATGTGAGGATTTTAGATCTTAGACATGATTGGATCTTGAATTCTGATTTAAAACTAATGGCACTGAATCTTAACTATGAGTGAATCTCAAATTTTGGAAAATAAACTAGATTGGATATTTAGACCATTATCAATTGGTTGAGATCTTATAAGGCCTAGATAAACCTTATAACTAGATCTCAATCTGAATCACTCAATTTGAACTAAGTTATTGGATCTTTAGAACTCAATTTAGGTCAATCAATTTCTCGGATTGAATTTTAATCTGACTAGGATCATAAGATATTTGGATAAATTCTTGGATCATTAACATGAACTTGGATTAAATCATCAACCATCTTTGCATCATTATATTGGATTTTAGATTTAATTCGGATATGGGTGGAATTAGATTTCTAGGATCGCATCCCAGACCAATTAACCCCAAGCATCAAACCTTGGGAACCAGGTCTTGATCATGTGTGACCTAGGAGCATGCATCATGTAGACTAGGTCCACACATGCAAGGATCTATGATGAATTCAGCACGAACTCTCTCTCTCTCCCTCTCTCTCTCTCTTTCTTTCTTCTTTCTGTTGGAGATCTCCTAATCAAAACCTTGAATTTATGATTATCCAATTAGATCTTCAAAACAAGTTTAGTCAAGACTAAGGCACATTTACTTTCAATGCATTTAGGAATAGGATGTCATTTAATGCTTAGGAATTAGACCTATGTAGTCTAGTCCTCATATTGATAGGTTGGTTCTCATCTTTAGTAGATTCTTGCATGATCTAACGAATGCGGGTACAAGTTTTTCCTATCAATGGTCTATAAGCAAGATTCTAAAATTTTTCATGTGAATAGTCTTCTCACATATTAGATGAAAGAGAAAGAAGATAGATCAGAGCTAAGTTGACTTGAAGTTTTTATGATAACACAAGAAGAGGCACCAGTTCTATAGATAATCCCCATCTTGTTTCTTGAAAAGTTAGTTTTGTTGTAATCTAAAATGATCTTCTACCTTTTTGTGTTGCTCAAAACTTTTGTTTGCAGTTTCTGTGTTTCAAGGAAAAAGAGGTTGTTTATTGGTCTTTTCAAGTTTAGACTCTTTTACCATGCTGCAAGTGAACTTGAGTCTCGTGAAGGTAGATGAAATAAATGGGGTCTTCCCAACGCTTTTAGAGTTCTGCAACAATAACAAACTTTGAAGAAACGAAGACCAAATGGGTCATGGTAAATCAAACATGCTTCGGAAATAGGTGTTGTCAAGTATATTTTTAAAGTAGAAATGATATGATAATTGGTTTATATAGACATAGAAGAAGAATTTGCTTTGCCAAAAGTTTTATAGCAGAAAATTATGGGTGTTTTCCGAACAATAATAGGGGACTACTTGATAACAAAGCTGAACATTGGTATCAGAGACCATCAAAACAACAAAGTTGATGCTAGAAAACAATCCTTCCTTGGTGGGAAGAGCATAAACTGTGGCACCTGCACTATATTTCCATTACCTTGCTGAAGGATGAGAAAAATAATTCACATGCAACCTATGATCAACTGGACTAGTTGACAGTAATATGGACTCTAGTTTCTTGGATCACGTTTTTGTTCCTTGGTGATCAATAAGTCAAGACATCCATATGAGTTATAGCAGGAGGTAGTTATGGGATAGTTGTTCAATAATCATAAAAGCTTCTTTTTAATGCATCAAGGAAAAGTTATGATGTTGTAAATCAATTTTTTGATGTATAATTTTTTGCACAACTAGTAATGAAGTTTAAATATAAAGTAGAGTCAGGAGAAGCAAGCCCATTGGTTTAATTCCTCAAATGACTTCTCTTTCCATTTTTTAAGTGTCGGCTGATGACATGACATTAGAAGTAACAATGTAAGCATGTTCAACGAGTCGAATGGACTCATGCCCGACTCAAACCTGTGCAGTTAAGCTAACTCCAGCTCATTCGAGTTTAAAAATGAACTCATTTAAGAAAATAAGTTGAGCCTAAGTTTCACTTTTTTACTAGATTTTCTTGTTGCTGTAGAAAGTGAAACCACACACCAAATAAAATTTTTGACAGGAATCCCAAGTAGTGACTACCTAACCAAAGTCAAGGAACATATATTTGGAAAAAGAACATTGTTCTTAAATCAAAGTAAATCAAACATTGTTCCAACTATCAAACAACTTAATAACTTAAGGGGCTCAACACCTAAAGTTCAAATAAAATCTCCTAACTGTGTTCCAAAGTTGGCAACTCAAAATTATTTGTATCTTCAATAGGCCCATGAGCAATGGATTTTCCTTTGGAATAGAACCCCAAGTGTGAACCTGAAAAGAAAATTACTAAGTGTTAATGAAAAACTCATAAACATATCACACTCAATTCCTACACTAAATGGCTTCAATGCAATATGACGCTTAACTAAAATATAGACAAAACACTTCTACAGTGCAATTAATAAAAATAATAATCAAAGCATAAAAAAATGAAAGGACAATAACCTAATAACACTTTAACCTATGACACAAAGAGGACACACCTAGGATTTCTAGGACATGACTCCCAATTAGAAAAATGCAGAAATTCAAATAAATTTAGAAGACCCTATTCTAAAAATGATATGCCCCTACTAGCTAGGCTTGACATTGACCAACTGACATAAAATTCAACCTTTGACTCAACAAAAACACCAAAAAACTCACCTACAACCTGTGGACATAATCTAAATTGCAGGAGAACATAAAACAAGCATTAATTTTTTAAAGTATTTGATGATACACATATATGCTGCTTCTAAGAGCTAAATAACCTTGCGAGACACGATAGAGATTGCTGGCCTATGAAAACATCCATTGGCTGGATTCCAACCATTTCTAGTGAACCTACACCTATAGATCAGAGATCAAACATGTTAAAAAATACTTTAAACACAATAAAAAAACATAAGACAAGAAAATTAAACAAAAACTGGAAAGCCTAAAGTATGTATAAAAGGTGAAGTAAAAACCAATAAAACCATAGGATACTAACTATTCAAGAAAAAGACCCACCTATGGTCCAATCTTCAAGAATCTGATCATAGGTTGGATCCAGACTCTAAAAACGTTAATCCCCTAGAAGAACTCAAATCTTTAAGAAAAAGAATCTATTTTGCCCTCAAGAAACCCTAAACACCAAGTTTTGGAAAACCAAGTTGAGTATTGAAATTTTCTTCAGAACCCCTAGTGACTCTACTAAAACTCAACCCAAACAACTCTCACAACTTTATACAAAACAAAAAATCAATTTAAAACATAAAAAAATAAGAAAACTTGAAAATCACAACTTGTGAAAATGCCAGTTTTATAAAAGAAGAAACCTTTGTGGGTTTTATAGAAAACTGTGGCCCAGGCAATCAAATGTGAACATTTTCCAGCAAATGCTGGCTGCCGCCAACCCCAAAGCACCAATAAACCGACTGCAGATGTGCCTAACCATTCGAAAAGTTGAAACCAAAGAGGCACCAGTTCAAAAACACAAATAATAGGAGCCGCTAGATTTCAAGAAGGTTTCTAAAGAATACAATTGGATCAAGAACAACATGCGATTATCACTATCTAATGTTGCTCTGGCTAAACCGCAATACATGTAGACCTTAGAGATACCTAACAGATATGTAATGAAACAAAAACCAACAAAACTTATATCAACACATTAAAATGAAACCACAAACCTAAACAATCCTTGCAATGCCTTAAACCTAGACTATAAGCCACCTGATCGGCAAAACAAAAACAGGACTATAAACAACAACCCAACACGACTCTAAAACAGCAAAAAACAACCGTAGTAGACTCCCACCATGTTGTAAATGAGAAAAAGGTAGGCTTCTTTTTTATCTTTGTTGCAGGCTAGCTATTGCATATTTAGCACTTTATAGCTTTTTCACATCTTCATCACTGGTTTTCTCAAGACACTTAGTCACATATTTCAGACAACATCCATATGGAATGTTGTTTTCAGAAATAATGTCTCATTAATTTCTCTCCAGTAGATTTATTTTATGTATAATATAAATGGAAAGTGAATAATAAAAATATACATCTACATAGTTAAATTAGGCCAATATCATATCCATGCATGTCTCTTAAGGTGTTTAAATTCATCTAAAGTATAAATTGTCCATGAATTACCAATTTTCTGTACATATGGAAATTGCTTCATGTTTTCAAGACTAGTGTTTGATCCTCGCAAATCTCTCCCTACAGGCTGTCATCTCATGACTTTCTTGATACGATGACTCCACTTTAGAGAGATTGGTGCAAAGTATGAAATATGTTTTCTTTAGCCTCTTAAGACATCAGTTCCAGGCCACATAGACTAGGTAAGACACTACCTATGGCTCTATTGTTTTAATCAAACATGTCTTTATATGTAGCAGCTGACTTGCGCCAGCAACCAAGGAAACTTTGTCAAAGTATGCAAAAAGGGAAATCAGAAATGTGAACTTCAAAATTGATTAGGTAAACGATGAAGAACAGAATCAGCAGTCAGTAACCTTGCAAATCTACAAACTCATTGATTTATAAACTCTTTGGAAATTCAGAATATGTTTCGAGAAGATTTGCGTACTTGGGATTAGGATTTTTTGGTTGTCGACTTCATTGTTCAGATTAACATCATACTTTTTCCTTTGTGGCAAGAGTTTGTGGTTGCTATTAGGATGGTAATCTAATTTATTTCCTAATAGAATATGTCATCTTCATTGTGCAGGCTTAGATAGCAAAGTAGATAACTGATCATGGCCTTTCTTCTGCTATTCATGTTTATATTTCAATAAGTGATAGATTTTAAGTTTTTAATTCTACTTTTTCTTAGAGTTGTCACTCTTCTCTATTAAAAAGGCTGCTAATGGATCTGGTTTAAGCTTTTCCTTATAGAGATCACAGTAAAGAGTTAGCCCTCTTTTTGTAGTGTTCACTTCCATTTATGAGACATTATCCTGCTCTAAGAATCTGGCCTTCCATGTTTAACAATTGTAGCTCCCATTTCTCTCTCCTATCTTTAACCATTCTGAAAATTTTTTTTGATTGACAATGGAACAAGTAAAATACAAAATAGCATTCTTTATGCCCCTAACGACAATTATAGTGATGAGAAGAGACCTGTGAAAGTTGTTGCTTTTGCTTTTATAATATAGAATCCATTTTCCATGTTTCTTATGCCACTGCTGGCCTTACAGAAGACAAAAATAATAAACATCTCAAATTTTCTCTCTCCTTAAATCTCTTCTGTTTATCAGGGTTTAGGCATTCTGGAAAGGCTAATACTTGAAGGAAGAAAAGTGAAAGAAATGGTCTTTAAAATCTGAAAGTTCTTGATCTGACTGCCTGCAAAAAGCAAACTGCTGGTTGGGCTTGAATGCTGCACGGATAGAATTTCTCATACACATGATAACTTTTTCAATAGTAGTATACCTCTTGAAGTAGGGATATGCACTAGTTTGATAAGGATGATACTTAGCAACAATCACAGGAGTAGCAGTCTTGCAGAGTTCTCAAAGAATTGTGGCCTTTCCTAAATATATGGACATAACAGAAAATCACATTGAGGGAGTTATCGCTCCCATCATCAGTCACTATACCAATCTCACACCTATTAGATTAAAATAGAGTCTGGACATCCCATTGAATATCAGTTGCAATGGTCGAGTTGGTTACATTCCGTTGCAGCTAGGGGAACTGTATAAGCCAATGTTATAAAAGGTGTAGCATATCACATATTGGTCAGGTCGACCTATACGCCGTATCGTAACGTATCGCAAACATAGCGTAGCGTATCGTATCTTAAAATTAATTTTTAAATTTTAAAAAATATTTTAAAATAAAAAAATATGAAAAAATCATTAAAAATCTGAAAAAATGAACAAAAAATCAGAAATCAAGAAAAATATATTCAAATATAAAAAAGATCATCATACATAAGGAACATTCATGTGTATCTACAACACATTCCAAAATAAGAAATTAGATATTCAAAATAACATAATAAGCATCCATCATAATTTTAAACTTAAAAATTTTATAGAATCTTAAGACTTAGAGTTTTAGGACTTAGATTACATTACAATTTTATAAGTTCAAAACATATAGTTATCATCTTTCCTGATTTAACGATAATATCTCTCAAATCAGTGAATCCTTGGTTATTTTTTATGAAAATGGGCAAAATCTCTCCCTCCTACGTCTCTTAGAGTCTTTAAATACAAGAAGAGGAAGAAAGAGGAGTGTTTAAACTTTAAAAAATAAAAAAAATTGTATTTTAACCTGTATCATATGATACGGGGGTCTATCGCCCGTATCATACGATACGGGCGATACGCTTGCAATACCCTAGTATATCACATATCGCAAGCGTAACATATAGGTTCCTTCGATCTATACAATACATATCGTATGATACACATGCGTATCGTACGATACGGATAACATTGATATAAACATCAAAGTTTGGATATATCTCTCAACAATAATCATGAGGAACTAGAAAGGCCAAGCAATGAAGATCTGAAGCCAGAATTTCAGTGAGGCCACTGGGTTAATGGTCAACTCAATCAAGTGATGATTTGCTATTATTCTTTGCTCTATCTCATCAGTCTTTATCTTATCAAATATCTATCCGAAGTGCTCCCTTTGCTTTTGCTGATGGTTGAATTTGTATATCTAGCTTTCATGGGAATTGATAAATTCCTTTTCAACCGTCTAGTGGACAAATTACTCTCTTTCTAGAGGCACCACTTTGCTTATATCATGCGTAAGTTGTACTGTCCAAAAAGCTTTAAGCTAGAAATTGTGTGCCTTGATGCAAGTCTTCTGTTATCAAGATTGAATTAGATAAAGAAATTGGATGTAGTCTAATGAATCAAATGGACACCAAATTTTTTTCCTCTTTTTATTTTCTTTAAAGGTGAAACTTAATTCACCTAGAATGTCAAAGTGTGTGACATTGATTGAGGCAATTTTTAAATGTGACATTGAGTCCTGTATGTGGTACCGGATCGATGTCTTTGTGATAGTTGTTTTCTGTAATTCTTGCTTATGTTCAAGCTAAGAACAGGTAATAGTCACCTCTTACTATAGTCCTAGCAGCTTGCAGAAATGCAGGGTGGGTTAGTGAAGGCATAAGCTTTCTATGCAAGTAGACATGATGCTAATTGAACTCACGCCCATGGAGGCAGGCGGAGTCCTTTGGCGTACCCTTGCAAGAGGAGAAAGATTGGTGAAGCATAAACTGGCCATTGCTTTTGGGCTGATCAAGACCAATCCAGATGAAAGAATTTTCATTGTAAAGAATCTGAGATATTGTGAAGATTGTCATATTTGAGGCAATATTGCTGATTCTGCTGAAAAGATTTGTGATCAAATATTAGAAAAAAAGATTTATGGATGTATTTTTTCAGCTGCAAACAGTTAAATTAATGCCTCTTGTTGGTGAATTATATATATATATATATATATATATATATATATATATATATATATATATACATATATATATATATATATATATATATATATATATATATATACATGACCGTTGCTAAAAAAAGGAACCATGCCTACTTGTTTTCTGGCACAGGGTTAATAGGCCCATGGTTTCTAATCGCAGCTACAAGTTTTTAGCAACAGCTCTTTTTGTTTTTTTTAGCGATGGTTTTTGCGGAACTAAAAAACGTAATTTCCTGTTATGGAAGATCATAACTTCCACTTCCTGTGCACTGCCAGTATCATCAGTAGATCACCTATGAAGTTCTTGATCAGTAATTAAGAAACTGGGAGAGTTTCAACTTGTTCGTCTAAAACATGGGAATAGCTAAAAATTGTCTTCGCATTGTTGTTTCAGGATATATCCACATGTCCATTGTGTTTGTTCTTTGGAAATGTCATGCCATGTTATCCCCAATCTTCAGCACATGCTGTTGAGTGGAAATAGTCAATCCACGTTGCCAAGTGCAATAGCCAAATGTCAAAACAATGATGGTACGTGGCTTGAGGTTGGTAGTGCTCCGCCACTCACCTGTGTCATTGATTCCGTTTTAGTCAGTGCAGCGTACTTGATAATAATATCTGAACTGCTTTGAGAGTCCGATATTCTTTAACTGATGATATTGAGTTTAATTGTCTATGAATTTTATATAAAGATATACGCGAGAGAGAGAGATGCCTTCAACAATGAGTACCGGGTTCTCACAACTTGACAGCTGTCTTGCTGAACGTTGGAATATGTGTGCGATGCTTCCGTTAAGCCTTGATATATATTGGCATGAAATTTTCACGATGGTATAGCAGAGAAAAGTTTCACTGGCTACTTCTTAATGGCAAACACGTTTGGCTTGCTTTCATAACTTTTTGCAGACCTGACAACCGTTTGCTTGTATTTGTTTATGATGTAATTGCCTGAACATGCAGTAGTGAAACTGATGCCTCTGTATATTTTCTTTGGCAATTTGTTGTCCTTTTATTATTTTGGTTTTAACCTTGTATACTTGATCTGGTTAATTAGATTCGTTAATATTGTGTCATATATGTCCAGACCGTCCATATTTTCAACAAGGTGTCGGCTACTTTTTGAAATTAGTGTGATCTTATGGTGGTGCTTTCAAACCCATGTATCGCAGCAAAAAAAATGTGTTCTAAGATTCTACTGTATATATTTGCATATGTGGTATATCTTATCATGACATTAACATATTTTTCTGCGTTTTTATATTTCTATTCTTTCTTTTTTTTGTTATACTTTCACACTTGAACTTTTAAATTTTCAACGCACTGGCTTAAACCATTGGATTCCCTGAAAGTTTCTCACGATGACTGTCGGCGCCATTGATCAATTGCGCTACACACAATGGGATGTTTGTAACCACCTATATGTCTAGGAAATTATTTGCCTGATTTGGTAATTTCACATTAAACTACAAGTGAATTTTCCCAACCTATCCCACGCATCTGAACTCTCTTGTTGCAGTGGTTTATATTTTATTTATATCATGTTATTAAGCGAGAAGCTGTACTTTCCTCACACGATGCGGGGAAAAACCTAAGCAAATTTTCTAAGTTGCTAAATATGGGTTAGTGGCTTCTTACTTTACTTTTTTTTCCAGTTCTGTCTATCTTTTTTGCTTTACATAATATTATCATATTCTGTCAAACATTCATTGCAGTAAGTGATCTCCCACTCATGTTGTCGGCACATCGAACTGTTTGACTCCTCTTGAACTTGTGTTTGCTGCACATGCTTCTCTTCAACTTGGTATCTCATGCATTCTCTCTCTCTCTCTTTATAATATATATATGCGCACACCCACACATGAGCGCTTGCACCCACCAACACATTTTTGCTCTTGCTCACTTGGTAAACGCGGTGAATGTTTTAAGAGCTAGCGCGGACCTTGGTTATCGATTTTCACGGGTATTAAACGGCGAGGAAAAAAACGGGTATAATACGGTAAAGTTTTATATATCGGGAATAAAACGGGAAAAGTTCGGTAAATTTTTTTAAAAAATTAAACATTTAATACATCTTAAAAATTATAAAAAATAATAATTAATAAAAAAGGCAAAAAACAGGAAAATAACGTATAATACGGGTATTAAACGGGTATTATACGCATTTTTTTTTAAACGAGAATAGTACGGGTATTATACGGCAGAACTGTTTTTTTCGTTAAATACGTGATTTTTTAAAAAAAACGACGTTTTTTGTGACAATGTGAGTGACAACTGGAGTTGCCACTAATGCTTCTTGGGTTTCAGAGCTGCAAATTGTGAGCGTGGAGCAAATAGATCTGGTGAGTAACTTAGCCCACATTATTGGTTTTGCGAATTCTGCAGGTGAAATATTACACCCATGGAGGCATGCATTTTATCTGGAAAATTAATCCCACAATGTATGCTTTGAACATGAGAGTTCCTACTTCAATGCTATCTCGGTGTTCAAATGAAAAACAGACGCCTTGTGTTGCGGTGATGCAGATTGGTACCTTGATTCTGTTTGACTTACACATTTATTTGATGTGGTGGCTTTACGCCTGTGCATTAAAATTAACTGGTTTGTTCTCATAGATGGTGTGATGTAAGGGGCTGGATATTTTATGCATGGCTCGTGTGCAGTGTACCTGTCTCGGAAGGGCAACACATACTCGCGGAATGGTCGACAGAAACTTCCTTTTTTAATGTTTTGGCTTTACATGCATGCTTATTTATTTTCATTATCTTCGATCGAGTTCAATTATAGCCTTAAGGGTTGTTTAATGCTATCATTAATGGTGGGGTTACTTTGGCGTTTCTATTGATGCTCTTCCTCGGGACTAGCTAACCCTTGTCAGAGTTGGATCTACCCCGTTTCAGCTGAGTTGGTTTGGTTTAATAAATAAGAGTTGCCCCCAAAAATCTTTCCTGGGAAATAGCAGTGGACCTATGATATGTTTATTGCTTTCTGACTCGTCACCCTTGCACGAACTCTGCTCCAAGTCTTTATTGGTTTTGGCATCTTATCAATCACCACACATTACTCTATCTTGCATTAATGGCTCGGAAGATTAGAATTTATTGAGCCCTTACTTTGGTGGGACTACGATCGAACGGTTAAGTAGCATGAGCGACCAACGTGTTTACCTAATCAGTTTCAAGCATGCAGTGCCAATCAGGTGATGTACGTTGGCATGGATGGTCGCGAGCACATGCATATACATACATGTGGGGTGGGGTGATCAGTTATATATCTTATATTTACTTTGCTCGTCATTTAATGATTTCGTGTGATGCGTCTGCAGGAGCACCACTATTTCAGAATTTGCAGTTGTTGAATAATGTTACCAAATTAAAGCGATGCTGCATGTCTGTATGCTATGACCACCGTGCCCTTTGCTGGGAAAATGAAATGGATATTAATGGACGTACTAGATCTTTAGCGAGTAAGGTAGAGGTTAAGTTCGCATTGTTATATATAATGTGAAATGCTTTCCAGCCTAGTGAACACAAAAGGTGGTAGCCTGATCTCTATTCTACCATCTTGCAGATACGATGATGTATCCCCATTCCCTCTGTTACAAGAGTCGAACAAAGTAATATCTACCTTATTATATCAAATTAGGATCGATATCATCGTTCAAGCTGTAAAAGCATATATACTCCGTCTAGTTGTAGGGAATTTCAATTCATTTAGGCATTTAAATTTATTTATACTGGTCAAAGATCAAGTTTACGATTACTTTGAAAAGGTGAATTCAGTAGACATATTGGCCGTGGTTATGTTGCCTAATCAAAATATGTGGTGTCAGATATATATATATATATATATATATATATATATATATATATATATATATATGTGTGTGTGTGTGTGTGTATGTATATATATATGTATATATATATATAAATATACACACACATATATATATGTGTGTGTATATATATATATATATAAATATATATATATATAAAGAAAAATTTAGTGTTGTCATATGATGAATTGTTGAAGGATGACTAAAATCGAAAAACCTAACAAAACATAAACCATTACTAAAGCCATCCTAAACCATGGCTATTGCAGCTTAATAATTATTTTTTAGCGACATATTTTTAAATTTTAACATCCGACCATATCTGGCACATGGCAGCATCGAACTCATATATATATATATATATATATATATATATATATATATATAGAGAGAGAGAGAGAGAGAGAGAGAGAGGATCCAGCCCTTCTCTTTCTCGCTCTCTCGTGGGTCGCACGCATGTTGCCCTCATCATATAAAAACTGTGACACACAATGGAGATATTTGAGGAAGCCATTTCATTCACAAAATTATATGTTTTAAACCTTGAAGACGAGTAACGGAAGTCAAAGAAAACGAAAGGGTAGGGGAAGAGGGACGTTCTCCAATTTTTTAATTACTATATTTAATCTGGAGTATAATTAAGTAGACTCGGCCATACGATAAGGGATTATGATGCCATCAAACATGGCCTTAGTGTCCACTCTGAAACAATCCCATTAAATTGTTACACGATCAAAGCAAATTAATTAATATGATTTATAGTTTAATTAATTTATCTCACAGCGTAGAAAGAAAGGTCAAGGGTATTAAAGTCAGTGGCTCATACTAATGTATCAAAATTCCAAGAACTAGAAAAATTGACATGTTTTTTAACAAAAAGGTCATGCTGATCATTGTGTGTTTTGCATGTGTGTGTGTATGTATATATATATATATATATATATATATAAACTTTCGTTACTACAACCTCATATACCAGACTTTGTGAGAATCACACGATTCATGGAGATCGGACAGCGAAGGTTTAATTATAAATATAGAAGACAAGTTTTTTGAGAGTCTGAAATACCTTTCAAAGGATGCGATGGAGAGATAGGAAAGAAGAAAACAAATGTGTTTCCTTAAACAAAATTGCTTGTCCTTTTAGGGTTATTTAGACTCTTAAAAAATTCAATTTATTTTATATATTTGTAACTTAATCTCTTCCGTGTGATCACTTTGGATTGACAATTTGGTATGCAAAGGTAGGTAGTCACCCGCTTATATATATATCTATATATATATATATATATATATATGAGGTGGTGAGAATGTGTGTGTGTGTGGAGGGGGGGGGGGGGGGGGACTTTAACCATTTTCCACCCCATTCTCACAAATCCAACCATACTGATGGATGCATATGCAAAGGCTGAATGTCAAAATTTACGGTTACTTTTCTCAAGTTATAAAATCTGATATAGGCATAAAGTCAAGTGCTCATGAATTCTTTTATGTCCACGTACACTTTAAGGCTTTGTACACAGTTGACTTTTTGAAGAAGTGTCTCCGAACACTAGATGACACAAATGGTAGACAATAGCAGTTTAAGCTCCTTGATCTCCTGGAAGTGTATAGTACCTTCGAACCACAATATCTTATAGTGGAACGCACTTGTGCAGAAGGATATACACATCAAAACATACATTTAGTATTATTTACTTTTCCATTTGATTTTGTTTAATTAACAAATTAATGTTATCCTTGGATGATGTGCAGGTTTAGTGGGAGTTTGTATTTTGTTTGCTCTTATGTATAGACACATATTCAGTTTTTTGCAGAATAAAGTTTAAAGTTCTTTGGTTCCATTCTGTGTTTATGTGTTTGTATTTTTGATCTCCATAAGGTTTTAAAGTTGAACCAGTTGAGAATAGACATGTTATAATCACATTACATGTAATTCTCATGCTATACATCCATATCAGATTTATGTCATTGATTATGTTAACATTTGTTATCATTGAAGGTTTAGCTAATTTTTATATAGCGAAAGCCGCTTTAGTTCTGTGTTGATATGGTCATGGACGAGATTGGTGAAAATGACGTTTAATAAGATAGCAATTATGAGCTCCTAAGGTTTTGTGTAATGTCTGAATGTATAAAGACATATTTGGCCCAAGTGGGAGATTGTAAGATCATTTGGTGGACCGACATATGTCTATAAAGAATTTCAAACATTATGGTTGTCTTAACGTAAATATCCGCCTAACTGATTGCATTTTTGGATATTACGTCATTTTAGATGGTATAGGATAATTTTAAAATGTATAGATACCGGTACGCAATTACGGACTCTTCGATGGGTTGAATCTGTAATTGTCCTCATTATATAATGGTAGTGGTCCTTGGGGTCGTGCAGACATAGTTGCTTTTGGTTTCTAGGGTTTTTTCTTCCCCATCTGAGAGAGACCTGATGCGCACTGCACGTACCCTGGAAGATCCTACCGCGATCTACTATCCATGCACTTCAGATGGATTCAGGTACGCTTCCGCTTTAAGTTTAAAGTTTTGTTTAATTTAATTATTTAGCATGAGCATGATCCTGTTTTGTTTAGGACATATACGTTTGGTTTTGTGTATGCATAAGGGCAAAATCCCAACTTTTTTTTTTTTGAAAACTCTTGCAGTAGAAAACAGGGGAAGAATCGAAGAGGGAAGAATGCCAAAAAATCAACGATTCAACAACGAGCATGTCTCTGATACCAAATGTTGGGATTTTGCCCTCATGCAAACACAAAACCAAACGTATATGCCCTAAACAAAACAGGATCATGCTAAATCATTGAATTAAACAAAACCTTAAACTTAAAGCGGAAGCGTACCTGAATCCATCTGAAGTGCACGGACAGTAGATCGTAGTAGGATCTTCTAGGGTACGTGCAGTGCGCGTCAGGTCTCTCTCAGATGGGGAAGAGAAAACCCTAGAAACCAAAAGCAACTATGTCTGCACGACCTCAGGGACCACTACCATTATATAATGAGGACAATTACAGATTCAACCCATCAAAGAGTCCGTAATTGCGTACCGGTATTTATACATTTCAAAATTATCTCATACCATCTAAAATGACGTAATATCCCAAAATGCAATCACTTAGGCGGATATTTACGTTAAGACAGCCATAATATCTGAAATTCCTCATAGACATATGTAGGCCCACCAAATGATCTTACAATTAATTATCAAGAGTTTAAATTTTATGGTAGGAACGCGCTTCAGAAATTGCCCGCCATTACCCAAAAATTTTATGGGCTTGTTTTAGCGGAGGACGATACTAATCAAATGCTATTAAACATGATCCTAAGTAAATTTTCACTTTGAAGGTAACATCATGGATGTAGCACCAACTATTGTCACCATAGTACGCGCTTGTTTAATGTCGATGTTTGAACCTTTTGCTTTGCTAGAGATTATTGATTCCGTAGACGTGGTAACGGCATAATTTACACATTTATATGGTATTTGACATTTGATACGTGCACAGATTCATGCATAGATGAGCGTGTACCTCTGTATGATAGCATCATAAAGGGCCATCATATATTTAATATCGGATAACAGGAAGACGCAATTGACACAATGAAACGTTTAGATTCCACAAAGCTATTGTTTATATTTAAATGCAATGCTTTATGAAATCTTAAACTTTAAAACTTAACAAATGTGTATATTCTATTCACTAAATAAACTGCTTGCTTATCACTTCATGTGCTCCGTTTCAGTTATATTAATAATCATTTGCGTTATATCGTTTTTGTGGGTTTGACCTGATCTCTGAATTTCCAAGCCAAAAAAGCAACGAAGCTGATTAGATGATTAAATGCTTGCCAAATTAGATCACCGGGAAGTTTTGAGTCCTTAAATTTGCGGGTCTCTTGTGCTTTAATGAAGTGCGTTACTGAAGTTCCTTTTGTATTAATTTTCTAGTAGTCATCGAAGTTGATGATCTTACCACGTATTTATTGGAATACTACAAAGGAAAGATGTGATAACAGAAATAAGATCAACTTCCGTTCTTAACTAGTTGTCTAATTATGAGTTCTTACAAATACAAACTTTAACTTCGCAGCAAATTACTTTTTCTTTTAATCAGAGGACCACGGTTGACGTGAATCTCCCAAGTATATCCCGGTTTCTGCTAAAATTAGAATTTACAGTCGCGCATCATTAGGAGCGAAATGCACTGAATAGCAATAAGAGCTCTCTTCCTGGTTAGAACTTTTGAGTTGAAGTCAATGAGGTGAAAAGTTCAAACGCGTGGTGTATTTCTTGCTATAGCTTGTACGGACGTGTCTGGCATCTCAGAATCGCCTGTTTGAAAGAAAACACAACCGTTAAACTCCTATTGTTTTAGCTTCCATGAAACTTCTTTTACTCTGAATTTGGTGATAATGCAGAGAGAAAACTAAAACAATTAATCTTTTAGAAAATGCATCTCAGGATTTGGTGACAACAGAAAGACAACTAAAATGATCCGTACTAAGTAAGCCTGGTTAATTAAAAAGATCCATGCATAAGAGTATTAACTCTGTCAATAAATTATTAGGTCAGTGGCAAGTTAATTTCCATCAATTTATACAAAAAATAACGTAAAAGTACACCTGACTTTATTAATATATCTAGGTTTCAATTAATATGTTTTGACAATTAATGAAAATAAAAATGTTCAAATTAAATAACCACATACTTGAGATGTTAATTAGAAAACTAGCTAATTAGTCTCATATTAATGTGATGGGTGTAGTTAAATAGGTGAATGCAGAACTAACGAAGTCCAAATTTCTCTTTATTTAGGGTCTATAGGTTTTTTTTTATCACCTAGACCCCACCTTAAGTTAGTAGTTGCCCAGGTTCAACAGAATATTAAAGCTCATTTTTCTACTTGAAACGAGAAACTTAAGTCTATTCTAACAATATAAAAAGGTTAACTGTGTTATGTTGTCATTTATTGACAATTCTTTGTCGGCTTTAATATCTTTTTCCGCAAAGCATGCAGATCTCAGATATGCTTATATGCAAATTAATTTCTAGCCCCTTGGATATTCTTGAACACGATATATTATAATAATTTGCAGTAAGAGATAGGCGTGACAAGTGATGCGTGTAGTTTGGAGCAGGCAAGAATCACGCAGTCAAGAATCAATGCTTGAATGCTCATGCATTCAGGAGTAGCTGGGGGCATGTTTTTTGGCATCTAGAGATATTAAAAAGGAAGATGCATGTGAACGGAAACCATGTCAATCCTTCGAACCATACACATGGACCACTGGGTGAACCACATATAAGCGGGTGCTGGCAGTTGCCTACACTAACCCTAAAACATCTTTTTATTTCTATGTTGATATTTAAAAAGATACGTTCATTACAAGCTGCCAAGGTTTTATATTTAGCACCCCTCAGCCTAAAATTCCTTACTCCGCGGCCTCGTGGACCTTCCACTATGCTAAAGTGCTTACCAAAATCAAATCTGTAGGGCCGAACTTTACAGGTCCTCATGCTAATTAATCCTGTACAACGCAATTCACCCGAGGCCATTTTACACGCTTGCTTTCAGCCCTAAACGTGCATTGCACATCAATTGTGAATATTTAGCTTACATGTGTACACAAGGTAATCAGGCGAACATCCCATAAATGAGGAACAGTAATTGAGTTAAGTAGCTAGGCAACCCCATAAATACAGATAGCAGAAATGCGTTTTATAAAAATATAATTCGAATATCGAAAAATTCGAAAAAATATTTCAAATGTCGAGAAATTTTATTTCCACAGTTTTCGGAGTCTTCCAACCATCGACGAGATACTAGTTCTATTACATTGCAATATTTACCGGATCCGTTGGCACCGCTATAGAGTACTCGATCCAAACCATATATAGTGGTTGATGATGTCGGCGTTGAAGTCTTAATTAATTTTTCCAAAAGATGGAAATACTGCTCTGTACTTGAGGCTGCTGAAAATCAAGCATTCTCCTCAAGAGCGAACAAATAGTCATAGAAACAGAATTTCACAAAGCAAACAAACAAAAAAATGGCACATGAACACTCATAGGCTCATAGCAACACATAGAAAAAGAAGAAAGAGAACCACATCCTTTCCAACGAAACAAGGATGCAATTATGCAATGCCTCATGATGGAGAGCATCTAAGTAGTTGGTCGAAATTCCTCAATGTGAGAGACACGGCTTATTCAACTTCAGTCAAATTTAGACTGCATTTATCAGAGTTCCTTCTACAGCCACAACATTAGTTTTCATCTTCTAGTTTTCTAACTCCAGTCAACATTAATATGCCTTTTAGCCGCCTTAATTTTCTTGAGGTTTTTACTCTGCTTGAAGGGTGCCCGTGAAAGTAACCTCTCCATAACTTCTCTCCACAACTGGATGACAAGAAAATGTTCGAATTCAACTTACAGGACATAAAAACAAGCATGAAAGAAGACAGAAAACAAATACATGCTTTCTTTTTGAATTATATTATTGAACTTAGGGTGCATATCCAATCTTCCTCAGCCACGCTTTTTTTTTTTTTGGCAGAAACTGCAAATGGATGTCCACGAACAAACAATAGGAATAGAGCAAGTGCAACCATGCATTTTGCATTTGCAGATGATTTGACAAATAAAATCACTGTGTCAGCATGTGTACCTACAAAAAGCTCCATTATACATCCATAACCTGCACGTCTAAAATTTTGTTGTATAATCCAATATACACTGTTCATTATAGAAATAAGAAATATAACATATAAAAAATTTCTTATTGCCTGTGCATCAGCACATGAAATACAAACTTAGTTGTAAAAAATAAATCAAAAATGAGCGAATTACATGTCAGGGAGTGCGCCCTGCACGGTCCTCCTCCTACTTTATGATGTGTGACCTTCTATCTCTCGGTTACAAGACTCTTTGAAATTCATTCCATCACTGAATGAAACAAAGAACAATATCACCTTTTTGCCATCTCCAGCTGTGGTCTAGCTAGTTGATCGTCACATTAACTGACGAACCCAAGCTAGCTGCTCATTTTTTAACCTTATAACATCCTATATATCTACATATAAAAAAACATGATTTCTTTAGCTGTATATTTTTGAACATGTAAATTGTGTCTATGTGGTGAGATTTCTCACATATTTATAGAATATATGGTGGAGGTTATAGGCACACATGCGCGCACTTTTTTATAATTTTTGCGCAGTCATAATTCTAGCATCAGTTGCATCTGCAACTGTTGTCCGAAGAGATCAGTTTGACATATGTCAAAATGATCTAGTTGCAGTTTTCAACGAACAAGTAGAGACAACAAGATTAAGAAACGTAAGCAAATACCATTAATAACTTTCATCAGGCACTCAATACTATTATTATATCTAAGCACCAAAATGAGGAAAGTGCATGATTGTGAGGCAACAGCCACACTATGGCCCATCTCTACCTCTTTGGCAATGGTAGCGTAAGAGGCACATGACGAAACGGAAAGATATACAGGAACGAATGATTCATGAGCTAACGCTTGGCTCTTTCTCCTTCTAATCTTAACGTCTCGCTATTCATCCTGGGACCTTCCAATGGGACCAGTTGATTCTTATGCTAAACATGGCTTGCTTTTCTTGAATGACTTGTAGATATATATTTTTCACACTACTTGATGCAAAACACATAAACTATTTATTCCGTTGTCTTTAATAACCGTTAATTGAGTTTTAAAAGCCTTACCATTTGTGACATAAAGAAGACAGTGTCAGTGAAGAGCACAGAGACTTTGACCATATAGACTCTAACCATCTATTACGTGCAAAAGAGCGTCAATGAAGACCCTGATCATATGTGACACCAAAAAAAAAAAAAAAAAGTAATATTAGTCATGAAGGCCATCTGTGACATAGTGTAAGATAGCGTTAATGCAGACCAATGAGACTTTGACCACCCGTGATGCAGGGTAGCTAGGATAGCGTGGGTGAAGGCAAACATTCTATGACGCATCAGAGCATAATGTCACTGAATCTGAATCTTCATTGCCGCTGAGTAGTTTTTATGTCAGTAAATGTGGTACCTTTACAGACACTTCCGCTGTTAGCAGAAGTAAAGACGCAATTTCTTGTAGTATAATATGATATTAAAGAAAGATGTACCACGGTAGGGGCATTTAGCAGTCTCTTAAACTTCTAGAGCATGTGAAAAGAAAATCGAGATCCAGTCAACGAAAATTAAACTTGATATGAGGTAGAAATATTTCAAATTAAAAAAAAGCATCATGGAACATAACTGTCGTCAAGACCAGTAGCCTAGCTACGCGGTCTTCTTATGAGGCTAGCTAGCTTTCATTACACCTAAAACAAGCTGATCAGTACATCCGGGTTCATGGAGAAGGCCATTCCTAGTACATCTGAGGTATGAAATTGAAGAAGTGGGAGGACATGCGAGGGTTTCACAAGTGTGTAGGAGATTGGCGATCAAATGAGAAAATTGATTAGGGGTTTAAATGGGGAATTAGTTCAGTTCATGTTGGCAACGTCGTTGACCACTCCTAATTTGAGGAATGGTCAGGTATATATGAGACTTAGAACTCAAGGACAAGCGCATATTTTCTGAGATTTTTTTCTGCTATGCTGATACATTTTATCAGCAAAAGTCAGTAGTAAAATGAAGCACAGCACTTTATGATGCAAGCAACACCTTAGCTCATGAGACTGCTCGAATCACAACATGAGCATGCAAAAAAGTAGGAGTTGGGATGCATTAAACAATCCATGGTTTACATAGGGACCTTCCAGTAATATATAGAATATAGACAAGGCGAGAAAATAGTTGCGATCCAATACAAGTTTATTCCGTCCACCTTTCTTCTTTCATCGTCCTGGGCTCCATTTAATGGATTAAGAACAGTGAAACTAACCTAGGTGGTTGATTTCGAGGGGTGGTGCAATTGTGGGTACAAAGGCACGTTTTTCATGGTATCAAGGCGCACATTCCTGTTTGTGGAAGAATGTGAAGAGGCCGGATCATAATTCAATATATAATTTCCGATTTGTCGCTTAAACCCATGCACACTTCAATATGCCTGGGGATCGCAGCTGATAATCATGTGCATACTGCATGTCATCTAACCAACAACTAGCTAGCCAGTGAGAATTAATTGAAGGACGGCATGATAAGCTTAATTTGTGCGTTACTTTCTTAAACCCAATACGCGGAGATGCCGTTCGGCGAAAAAGCTAATACGTGCATGTTTAACAATCGCCCAAAAATTAAATTTTACTATGGTGCTGAATATAGGAGAATTGAACACACCAACAATTATATTTACCCGATTCATGAATACCCCAATTGCCTGCAGCTTCCGCTTCCTATGCCGCATTCATACTTCATGGGTACTAGTGCACCTGATAGAAAGACCTTTTGAGTGCAAACATCCAAGATGGATGCACCGTGCATCTCATGGGAATCTGAGACGTGGAACCGGCTGATGCGGCGACTTTTATGCTGATCAACTGTATATATTTTATCTTTTGGCTTTGCGCAAGCCCTCTGACAGCGAACGCTTAAAATAACCGCCCAAATTAATGATGACCAGAACAAGCCTATTAGCACTAGCAAGTCACCTCGACCGATATTTATACCTCCCCCTCCCCTCCAACACCTCCTACCACAACTTCCCCCTCCAGAGCCAACCAGCTAGCCCCTCCCTTTCCACCTCCCTGTCTCATGTTTTTGGCTAAAATTTTTATCTTGCCATTATCTCCGAATTCCTCGTTTTTCATAGAGTTTGTTTGTGGGGCGTCGAGTAGATGCCGAAGACGGCCGTCTTGAGGATATAAAAATATAGATACATATATCCCCCACCTAAACGGTTCAAGGAGTTCGATCGTCGATGAGTTTTGCCATTTGCTAGCTCTAAGAGTCCTCGTCGGTTTTGCCATGGCAAACCTCTCGCAGCCGTTATCTAACAATGACATGTCTCTCCTTCACAGCTTCTCTCTTCCTACTCAATCTCTTCACTTTGCTCACGGACACTTTCCACTTAGCTATCTCAGTCTAGAGAATCCAAAGTTGTTGCCTGATTTCGGAGAATGCTACGAGAAAACCACAAGTAACATTGGGTCCGCCACAAACGATCCTTACTCTTCAAATAGTACCTGTGTCTCTGTCGGATGGGCTAATCCATCAGCTACCAAACACAATCTCTCCGATCAGGAAGAGAATGTGAACTGCGTGCTGAAATTCAACGTCGCAGGCCCTGACTTCGGCCAGTGCATGTTTCCCGACGACGACAGTAGGGTCGGTCAGGACGAGTACTTATTGGACACCCTGGCTTTCAATCATGGAAATAATCGTAGTTGTGCTGCCGGGAGGTTCTGCACGCCCGGCGACTCCGGCAATATCATGGTGGACTCTACCTGCATGGAGACAACATCTAGCTGTTACACATCAGTATGCGGTGAAGCTGAAGGCGACCAATTTCATTTGTTCTCTGAGCTACCTGATGATGGTGCATACTCCGCTGTGCATTTTGGTCTGCAAGAATCAACAAACAGTCACAACAAGCGTGCATTCACGGTGCTTTTTACGCGCATAACTGCTTGTATTCTAACGTGTATAAGTACGAATCTAATACGCGCAAGCCACACAAATCAATTATCTAAGATTTCTTTTGCTCAAATATTTCAGAGTAATAATGAGATGGTCGACTCACCGGTGGCGAAGAAGCAATGCTCCAGCAATTCGCCAAGAAAGCCAAATAAGCCGAGGCCATCACCATCAAAGGACCCACAGAGCATTGCTGCCAAGGTGTATATCTGTTAACCATTCAGTACCCTTTCTCTTTTCAGTTCTTCAGTATGAAACTGTGCGCTCTATTACGTGGTTGAACCTTTTGTACGTCCATGGTTCCAGAACCGGAGGGAGAGGATAAGTGAGAGACTGAAGATATTACAGGACCTTGTACCCAACGGAACAAAGGTCCCAGTTCTTTCCCGTCAATTTCTTTCCGTTTGTTTAATGAACATACAGTTTCCTTAGGCGGCCGAATGGTTATCGCCAATTGTTCAGAAAAGGAAAATATTATCGTTCACACTCTGAAGTTTGATCCGTAAATTTGATGGGACAGGTTGATCTGGTTACTATGCTAGAGAAAGCAATAAGCTATGTCAAGTTTCTGCAGCTCCAAGTAAAGGTAACGAAGCCATGCATTCTTTGAAGTTCTCTGACATTTCATGTTAAGCTACTATAAGCAACTGAAGGGCTTTGTTTAACATCAAGCGATCTCGGACGACGCAGGTTCTAGCAACGGATGAGTTCTGGCCAAGCCAAGGTGGGAAGGCACCAGAGATAGGCCAAGTAAAGGAAGCCATTGACGCCATCCTCTCTTCTCATAGGGCACCCACAACAAGAAAGGACGGTGACCACTGATTGATGCCCCAGACTACTCATCGTTCGTTTAAAGATGAGAGCAACGAAAGATGCAGCCAACACGTTAAATCGCAAGCTTGAATAGGCACTATCCAAACTTGACAGGAGAAACCTGGGAATAGAATAAGAAATTTAACCAACTTGTTACTCTTGGTGCTAGTGCTAGTTCTGAACAAGAGAATCTAATTGTATGCAGAAAGCTATTACGCGACCACGAGTTCCCTTTTGTAAAAAGCAAGGAAAGGGAGTTCCCAGTACTACTGATATCCTTTCTTCATGGCAAAAGCTTCTCTTATAACCCATATGAGCACTGTCGCTGTCGCAACACTGTCATGTGATTCTTCCATTAATATCGTTCATCTGTATTATGTCAAGAATGCATTTGGAGGGATTAGAGACTCACAGCTGTATGCATAATTGTGGGGAGATAAGTTGGACAAGCTGTTAACGAGTTTTCTATGAGAGACAGATCATTTTTTCCTTTCATACCTTGCCTTGAGCTTTTCCTGATCAGTTTGCATGAATCTTAACAACTTTACTTGTAGCGGCCTTATTACTACCGCCACTTCCTTTAAACGTTTGAGATTTTGTCAACGGTTTACTGTGAGCTTCCTCACCATTCCCCACTCAACCTGACATCTACAAGATTCAGCTTGTCTACAAGATGACCAAACTTCGTTCCACCCAAAGGCTTCGTAAGGATGTTAGCGATTTGGAAACCTGACCTAATAAATTTCATTTGAATCTTTCCGCTTGCAGCTTGATCCTTAAGAAAATGATAATCTATTTTAAAGTATTGCGTCCAAGTATGAAAAATTGAGTTTGCTGTCAAGTATGTTACCCCAAGTAATCACACCATAATAAGGTGTCTCACTTATCTTAATGCCAAGTTCGGTCATTATTTGTCCATCGATAGCCTTGTATTTGGCTTTTGTACTTGATTTAGCAACTGCTTGTTTGCTGGACATTCATGACAACGAATTGGTTCCTAAAAAAGATAAATGCCTCTTGCAGACCTTTTATCATCAGGACACACTGCCCAATATGCATGAGACTATATTGGAGTAAAGTTCTCGTTTTTTTTTTTTTTGAATTTCAATACTGTAGTTTATGGTTCCCTTGAGCTACCAAATGGTCCTTGCCGATGTTCCTCATACTGATCATAAGTAAACTGGCATGCCTTGTTCACTGCAGAAATATCGTGCCTGCTTAACAAGGCATATTGTAGCTCCAACTATGCTTATCTGTAAGTCAGCAGGTTTTTCACTCTCCAACTTTTGATGGAGTCGTGTTGACAACGGCTGGTGTAATAGAGACTTTGACTCATGCATATTTGCGTTAATGGGAATGTTTACGATGTATTTTCTTTGAGAAAGAACCAGCTTATCTTCTCGATGAAGTGCTTCAATGCCCAAGAAATGATGCACATTGCGAAGCAATTTGATGGAGAGCTCATTGACAATTTTTTCAGCAATGCAGAATATTTCTTTAGATGAGCTTCTTGGAACAAGTAAACCATCAGCATATACACAAATTAATACCAACTTCATGAGCGTCATTGTTAATGATAAATATGGAGCAATTAATTTAAGATTATTGAAACCGGAGACTCAAAAAATTCTCATTTAGTCTTTCAAACCATGCTGGGGGCTTGTTTTGTCTCGTATATAGTTTTATGGATAAAGTACATGCACTTGTATTTATCTTTTTCTTCAAATACGAGAGGCTGACTTGTGTTCTTTCTCATAATTAATACCCATGAAGGAAAGCATTGCTTACATTATGCTGCTGAATTTGCCAACACATACTCATTGCAAGTGCCGAAATTAGTCTAATAGTGGTAGGTTTAACCACCGCTGGAAAATGTCCCATTATTATCAATTCATTCTTCTTGGCTGAAGCCTTGCAGCAAGGCGTGCCCATGTATCTAGCAACTCTCATGTAGACATACCTTCCAATTTTAAGCACCCATTTACAGCAGAAAGTGTTTGTTGCTTCCTCAATCAGTACAAGAGATCATTTGCAATTTTTTCCTTAAAGCGTGCATTTCTAGTATCACAGGATGCTTCCATTTGGAGCGATGAAGATATTATGCATAGGTTAAGGGCTAGTCTCTTTTTCTCCTATGAAGTCATTTGACTCATGTAAACTTCAAGTTTCCTAGTCCCATCCATGCTTACTGTCACCATAGAATAAGATCTAGTAGACGATGACGGTTCTCTTGGTGAACTAGAGAGATCAAATGTACGGACTTGAGGTAAGGAACGGTCTCAAACTAGAGACATCTTCATTGCTGTGTTTAAAATATTATATGGTCGATCGAGTTCTTGCGCTTTACAGTTGAGGGGATCGGAAGTACAAGAACCTAACATCAAAATGCCGGCAAAAGTACAACGACTATTGCCGACTTCCAATAATTGACGGGTAAAGACAATTTTCTCTACTTGCATATATATATATATATATATATATATATATATTGAAATTGAAATCAGTCGGCCGGATGGTTATTTTTTATTTTATCTCTAAAAACCATCACAAAAGTTGCATCTGTGAAGAAAAAAATAACCATTTGGCCACAAAGGTAACCAATTGATTTCAATATATATATATATATTTATATATATATTTTTGTATCTCTGTGTGTGCGTATATGTATGCATACAAACGTATCCCTATTGCAGCATATATATTTTAATTTCAAATAAAGTATGAAGAAAATATTTCTCAAATTCAAATTTCACTAATAGTTACACAAAAGAATTATACGTCAAAAATTTACCTTACACAAGAAAATTCAACATTTCTAGGAACCAAAATGCCATAAAATCATATGTATATAAACTTCAACTTACTCTTGAACTGGGATTTCAATGCCATTGATTTCAGTATAAACCCAATGACATTTCTTTGGTTCCTTATGGCTGATCTTTGGCTAGTACTGTAAGCATTTTCTATTAAAGGAGTAGCAACACCACCAAAAGAAAAGATGCACAAACAAGAAATACTTTTAGGACTGGTTGTAAGCATTCCTAATATTATATATATTAGGACTGGTTTTGTATATGTGTTCCTAAAAGCTAAATTGGTAATTATATTTTCATATGCATATAGGATGGCCAAGGTAACCGTTCCTAATACTTTAAGCAATAACTTTTAGGAATGGTACCCCAACCGTTCATACATATATATATAGAGAGAGAGTGTGTGTGTGTGTGTGTTTTCATATGAATATTGAAGATACCAAACTTTCATATGAACTGAAAGCAGGTATGAAAATATAACTTTCAAATGTCTTTTCCACCAAAACTTTTTCCACACTAGAAAAAAAAAGACAGAGATTTGCTGTGAAAAATTGAATGCCAGCAAGCTAAAACGGAGAGAAGAAGCAACTCGAGAACCAGGATCTTCCTTTTCGACCAAAGTTGATAAGAGCCAATTCCTTTCAGACAATAAGCACTCTATGGTGATATTACTGCCGGATATAAAAGGACTCTAAAAAGTTGAAAGCCTGAAACTTACATTTGTCAAAACCATTCTGGATAATGGATGAATATCTATATTGATGTACACAAGGTTTATCCCAATGTTGAATAAATGACGCTCCAATGTCATACACAGCTAAAGACAAAAAGGGAATAGAGACAATTTTTTTTTTAGGGTCACTATGACCAGCCGAAGCGGAACAATCACATACCTATGTAGTTGGCATAGGCCAGATTAGTCTATTGCATATAGATAACTTGCCTGCGTGATTAGCTATCAACATGATCTGTCCTAGCAGTCAATGTTTCTAAAGAAAAATACCTATTAATAAAAACACTACTTCATGCATGTCTAGAAGATTCACGACTCTCAAGTCTAAGTTTCAAACAGCTAAAGAGATGTACAAGTAGGTACAAACAAAAGTACGTAAGGCAATTTATATGACATTAAATGCATCCCTACCCAATAATCCCCCATCCTTCCAGCCGTTTCGATCAGCAAGCATCATTTGCTGCAAAGTGAAAACCCAAAGGAGACAGTCATAGCATCAGCACAACCACTGAGTACAATGAAAATCATTCTCTGATATATCATTTGAGTGTAAAGTTTGTGTATTTTATTGACTGTTATTGTTGATAATATTTGAATCGTAGTTCAAAAGATTCACTAAGTTTGGTTTGACGATGTCTTTGACATTACATCAAATTAGACTCAATCTGAATCACACAGTTAACTGATCACATCAATAATAACAGTAAAAAACTTAAATTAATAAATAAATAGATAGATAAACAATTCATAATATCATGAAGTTCAATGATGCATACATAAGCACCCGCTTGAAAAAGATCATATGATGCCACTCAACTCGTAAGTGTATTTAGAGTGGACCGTTGCAAGGCTTACGGTCCCAAACACTGAGTCATTGAGAAAATTAATATAAATTGGGGTAACCATTGTTGTGACTTCACATTTGTTGAGCTCAACTGTATTACTGTAGTAACTGGATCCCACCCTCGCTACCTCACAATGGGGATGGGCTCATCTAAGTATCCCAGGGAAGAAGCACTTTATCATTGATGTGCATGTGATTGAAATTAGGTTACTGTGGCCCTTACGTGTCGTGCTTTGACACGACATGATGATAAATGATTTTGATATTTATTCTCATATTTGAGCCCTATCTAAGAGGGTTTGGTATTTTTCTGGCTTGTTGTCATATTGCGAAGACTAAGCCTTCAATTGTTTCTTTTTCAGGTTTTGGCTGACCCGGGGCAGCAGGTTGATCAGATGGCTTCACTCACGTCCTACTGGAGAGGTTTTGGGTTTTGTTTTCTTATGTAGTGCCGGCGCGTCTTGGTTTATTTGCATTAATGTCTTGTTTTTGTTATACATCAACCATACAGTTTGGAGGCATTTTTGTCATACACCTAAATGTGATTTTGTATGAAACAAAGTTGTTATATAAATGAAAGTTCGCCCCATTATTTTGAATTGCTTGGCTCATCTCTTTTAAACTGTTGTGAAGTCGCACCTCGATGTTTGATGTTTAGAAAAAAAAAATGTTTGAGTGTCAAAAGGGTCGGGGTGTGACAATAAACATGTCTAAATTATTGTTTCTTTAGTGCAAGTAAAAATCTATTTTCTAAAAAAGTCTAGACCTAGTTGTCTCAAACCATGAATCATATTGACAAACTATAAAAGCCATTGTCTCTCCCTTTTGCCCAAAATTTCTAAAACCTCTAGAAATCTAACAATTGTCCAGCACTAACTCAATCAGGATTCTTATTGCCCTCACCAATCTCCAAGCGCCATTAGAGTAAGCATGACAGCCTCCACTTAGCTCAAAATTAGCTCACTAAACGATACCACATGCCATTTATAGATCACTAGGATCCTATCAAACCTGGCCGGGTTCATCATAGATTCATATTAGTGAAACCTGTGTATTTCCAGTTACCATCAGTTGTAGGATCCATATTTGAGCTCTAGAGAAGTCATCTTGATAGTGTAGTGTCATTCCCTCACTTATTTGGCATGATTCGAGCATAATTTGAGTGCAACCTGAGCAACCCAGCCTACACCGAGTTAAGATCATATTCTTCAGTACTAGATCATAATCCTAGCTAAATTTGAGTTAACTCTTCTCAGATTGAGTTCATTTCCATTTTTTTATTTGTTAAGGTTTGTTTAGTTCTAACCATGTCGCTCAATGAGAAGCTCATCTTCTAAGCTCACTTCTGATTAATCCATGAGTTAGATTTCAAATTTCTTCATGTTATTGTGATCACATATTCTTTAACAAAGTATTCTTTAGCTTAGTTTGGGCTAGCATTCCCTAAAACATTATTTTCTTATCTTATGCTTCATCATCACTCTAAAATGAGTCATTTTGGTACCCATCAGTTTTAAAAAATGTGAATTTAGAGGGGCAAATGAAGGAATTTTGACTCATACTTTACACAACCCTAGATCTTTAGGCCCTATGTGGTTAGTGTGCCCACAGAACCCTTAGAAACTAGTTTCTACATTAAGGGAAAAGCTGTCCTTTTTCCTACAACCATTATTTTTTTCATAAATCTAGGTTAGGAGTTACATGAACCGAGGTTAGGATTATACATGCATTAAACCTAAGCCTCATAGGCCCATACCCAGCTTGAGTCTACTTCAAGAATGATTAAACTAAATTAAGAAAACTTAGTTGAACCCCACTGAAACTACACCTTGCCTAGGTCTAGAACAAATCCAAGACTGAACTTAGCTCACATCACATCAGCATTGACTAAATTTGAACCCGCCTAGTCTAGAGTGAACCAGGTTAAGTCACACTCAGGCCAGATCTTTAATCCAGTTCTCTATATCAATGCTCAAATCTATAATTTGTATATGTTCATCTGTAGATATCATTGTCAAATTTCTGTATCTGATATCTAATCCAGATCAAAATATCATATCAACATCTATTTTTTAGAACTTTCGTTAGGTCGAGATCTTGCTCTAGATCTCACAACTATCTCCATATCCAGGATCTTGATTCATTGAACCTAAATGCATGCATAACACAAAGTTTGCATAAAAATATTTCTCTCAATTACATACTATATAATAGAATCAAATTCTTTGTTGAATTGACTCTAGAACGAATAAAAAGTAATTTTATGTCTGAAAGAATGTATGATATAATATAAAGTTTTTCGAGTTTAACCTATGGTTATGAGGAAGCACAATCTCTTAAAAGGTTTAGTCATATTTTGAAAGTTTTAGGAAATTGTTCTCTCACCAAAGCCTATAAAAAGGGTTGTTCCCTCTCTCTCCCTCCACATAATTTCTTAAAGTTGTTTATGAGTTGTAATCACCTCAATTTTTTTCAAAAAGAATGTCCTCTTTTATTAAAAACACAAAACCCAATTTTGGGATCTAAATTGGTCCAAAGCCACAATTCAAATCCAAATTAGATCCAAAAACCCAAGTTCAAATCCAAATCAAGCATTTGAGACCCATTTGCCCTTCCTTTTAACAAAAAGACCTCCTTTTAGAGGGTGATTTTGGTCTTTTTGGTGAATAAGACCCATTTGCCCCTCCTTTTTGACAAAGAACCTCCTTTTAGATGGAAATTTTTGTCTTTTTGGTAAACAATACCTATTTGCCCATCCCTTTTGACAAAGAACCTCTTTTTAGAGGGCAATTTTGGTTTTTTTGATAAACAAGACCCATTTGCCCCTCCTTTTTGACAAAGAACCTTCTTTTAGAGGGCAATTTTGGTTTTTTTGGTAAACAAGACCCATTTGCCCCTCTTTTTTATTAAAGAACCTCCTTTTAGAGGGTGATTTTGGTTTTTTACAAAAAAAATTCAAATTTTAGTTTTCGGCTCCAAAATCCTCTATAAATACCCCTCACTTCCCCCCTCTTGGGCAAGATTGGCCCTTGGGAGAAACTCTAGTGTATTTTCACTTGAAGACTTAGAGTTTCTCTTGAGCTCTCTCTCTCTCCCTTTTCCTCTTTTCATTTCTCTCCAACTTGGAGCAAGCCATAACCCTCTTGGAGGCATCATTTCTGGAGCTTCACTCAAGGGGATCTTCAAGCTAAGGTGTTCATTTTTCCAAAAGACATTCTCACTAAAGGTATGTAATCAATATCTCACATATTTCTTTCTTCATTTTCCTCTCTTCTTCTTCTCCCCATGGCCAAAGGAGATAACTCTCACTCTCTATTTTAGAGTCAAGATACTCGAGAGCACCAGGAGCATGAGAAGATGAGATAATCTTTCATTCTACGATTAAATCATGTTATTCATTTTCTCAAATATAGTCTTGTTGTTGTTGATCTTTCCTTTCTTGAATATAGACTTCTTTTGTTTTCCTCATTTTCTTCTCATCTTCCTCTCCCCATGGCCAAAGGAGATAGCACTCAATCTCTTTTTTTTAGAGACAAGAGGCTATGCTCAAGTGCACCGGGAGCATGGAAAGATGAAATGATTTTTCATTTCATAGTTACTTCATGCCCTCCCTCCTAGTTGAATATTTCTCTTTCCATCTCTCTCTCTCTCTCTTTTTCCTTTCTTGAATATTTTCTATATATTATCCATGCATAGTTGCTTGGTTTTCCATTTATATGTGAATGTATAGTGGGAATGAGAGTGTAGTTTGTGGATTCTTTATCTTCATATTGATTTTTGAGGTTGGGATTTGTCGAACCCAGGAAAACCCTCATGAATATGTACACGTTAATATGCATTTGCATGACATTTTGCGTTAGTTTCCTTTTAATCATCCCATTAGGAACTCTAATGCGCATCTTATTGTATGATTTGTTTTCTTCCATACCCAACGGTGGAAGAAATATATCCCTTGTGGCAAACCAAATCATAAATATTCTATGTTTTTATATAAATCATATTTTTCAAAACTTTTTCAAAAGAAATCGCTCTAATGCGGCCTTGGAGACTTAGCTTAGGCTCTTGCATGAGTCCAAGCTCCCTTACGGCCTATATCAAATTTTGAAGTATGCTATTTTTAAATCATTCCTTGATTTTCATATTCATGAAAACGTATTCGTATATACATGTTATATACGTATGCATGCACATGAATATCTTTATTTGTTGTTTCTCTTTTTATGATTTAACATACTTTTATAAACTCTCGTATACGTACATATAAATATATATTTGTACGTGTATTCTATTTTAAAATTTCTCTTTCTCTTTCTAAAATGATCTTCTCTTCTCTACTTGATATAAACATCATTTTCATAAGCTTTCATATATGTATACAAATACATATCATTCTTTTTCAAAACATGTGATTTTATGATTTTCAAGATCTTTTTCTTTCCTATATCCCTCTTGAGATGTAGTCCTTCATCTTTTCTATTCTTTCAATATCTTACCATTTAAGATTTTAATTTTTCATTTATCAACTTCATCGTGACCACAAATCAAGTAACCCAATGTTGGATTCATGCTCGATGGTCTACAACCCCAATCTATTTTCAACAACTTTTCCTTCTTATATATGATATTTATCAAATCAAAAATCTTAGATGTATGTTGTGGTAGGAATGCCTTTAGATGTATGTTGTGGTATGAATGTTTTGCTTTCTTCCAATCATATAGGATCAATGCATTCATGCATTCACCTCCACTTAATATCACAAATGAGCACAATCACATCTCTAAAAGAACTTAAGTAAGATGAGATGGAGCTCTAATTAGGTAGTAACCGAATTAGAGCAAAACCTCAAACCTACTTAAAGTCTTAAGAGAATACTAAAATGATTTCAAAATGATTTCCCAAGCTTTCCAAATGATATTTACAAAGATTTTCCAACTCTAGTTTTCCTCAAAATGTTTCACATTCTTAAGCAATTTTTCAAAAACCTTTTCAAAAGTTTAAAACATCAAACTTTCAATATTGTTTCACACCGTATATAGAATATATGTTTAAGACAAAATGAAATGCATCAACAATAAACATAGCCCTTGGGTTGATTACCCCTGGTAAAGGCGCCGGGAACGGTCGATCCTCGTACCGAAGGGCGAGTCCCTTTCTTCCCTATTTCAAAACAAAACCTCATTTTTCTGGAGCACTTTAAAACCAATGAAAATTTTGGGATGCAAACATAAGTATACCGAATTTGGAGAAAACCCAAACGATACCCAAGTAAGCTTAGGAAAAGTTTTAAATCTTTGTAGGACTCTTCAATCCTATGTTAAGTCTTTGATTCGAGCTGCAATACCACTCAACTAAGAAACTTAGCAAAACTCAATAGAGTCAATTGGGGTCGTCGGAGTAGTCCAAGTCAAACTTTTGCAGTTTAGGTGATTTTCCTTTTTCTTTCACATTTCTTTACTATTTCTTATTTAGTTCTTTATTTTTCTTGTTTTCCTATGAACATGCCTTGGGTTCTTCTTTCTACATTTAGTATATGCTTATTTCTTAATTAGTCTATGATAGTTTTAATTTTCATAAAAAATGCTCTAGTTTAACTTTTTCAATTTTTCTAGATAGATCTTTTAAGTTCTAGTCATCAGGGTAGGCCTGAGGCCAGGTAATGCCTCTCTGTCTCTTTCTTTCTTCAATTTCAGTCTTTAATTTTGATATTGCAGCTTTCAGTTTTAGATTTGCATCAAACATATAGATTTGCTTTTGATATAATATGCTAAAATTAGGCATGCACTGGACCAAAGTTTTAAAGATGCACCATTAATCACAAGTCAAATGCAGGCACATGTTGTAGAAATGAAGTCAGGTCGATCCAATATCATGTCTTGAGGTAGTAGCTCTAGCATGTGAGAGCCTAAAGCTAACTAGTCTCCACACAGTACACTTTCAAACATTGGTTTATAGGATATATCTCAAAACAAACTCTTTTCTAAAACTATTTTCTAAAACCTATACTCATGCATGATCACGTGTAAACTTGTTTTTACCCATGTATGTCTTCTAGGGCTTAGCTTACACCAGGCCTATAACCCTCAACTGAGTCCTTAAAATGAACAACTTGGTCTCTTTAGGAAACCTTATAAATCTTTCTTAAATGTCTAATTAAGACTAGATGGAACCCACTACGATTGAATCTCTATTTAAAACTTTTGCTAGGTTTGAACCCATGAACTTAGTTGAGAGTACTTAAACCATATTTTGATTTTGAACTATATTGAATTAAATATTAAATGATGTCAGATTTTGCCCTTGGATGTGGAACAGAGGATTTATAACCAACTATAGATACTATTGTGGATTGAAGTGAGTGAAATTCAAGTCTACAATATCAGGGTTTGGATTATAGACCTTGAAATTGGATCTCAAAAGTTGGCCCTCAAGTCTAAATCCAATGATATTGAATAATGGATCTTGCTATAAGTTTTAAATTGGATCATGAATCAAAGCCTTGCATCTAGATCTAAAACCAAATTTCAACAATGTTGGATGACAAGTTGGATTAAACTGTAGGGGATTCATATGAGCCTTCACCTTGACCTTTAATCTCAATCGTGATATTTAATCTTTGAGATTAGATCTTGACTTGAAATACAATTAAATAACTAGATCTTTATGATCATGGGGATGAATTCGATTTCATCTAAACTTTTGATTTGGATCCCTGAACTTAGAACATGAATTTGATTTGAACTAGAGCTTTTAAATACAACATCCCTACCTTCTAATTCTAGTGACCAGATCCTGGTCATGCGTGGTCTAGTTTCATGCATACATGTTAGCTTAGGTTCATTTTTCATAAAAAATGTTGAAGATAGAAGAGCTTTGTTTCCAAACAGATTTGTCTATCTATATTGGGCATCACGTTGGAGGGGATATAGGCTGATATGTCTCCAGCTTGTGTTTCAATAATGGGTAATGTGGTCAAGCTACCCACACCTATCTGGTCCGATTGTTTAGTGGCTTTTTCTCGTACATAAACTAAGTCTCAACCTGACTAGTATCCTAAGTTCATGAATTTTCATTATGATGGTCTATTTAAATTTCAAAATTTGTATCTCTTTCAAAATCAGGGAATGTTTGTTTTACTTACACTCAAGACATTTAGATCTTTGGCCTTAGATCATAAATTATTGTTCTAGGTCTGATTACCCTTAGGGGAGGTGCCATGAAAGGTTTGACCCCATGCCTACAGGTCAAGTCAATCTCTCAGATTCCCACATGAGAGAATGGAGGCAAGTACATACATCATTTTTGCTATGTTTAATGTCTACTACAAACTTGAAAATTTTTTCGTATGAAGAAAAGCGGTGACCATGATGGGGCATGTCTATATCTAATTAGATTGCATGTTGTAAGTGTCCAAGTCCTGGATTCATCCAAGCCAGTAGAGCCTCCTCGGTATCCTCATATAGATCCAAGTGTGTATGTTTCTTATATGCATTAGGACTAGACTTGAGAGGGATTTATCCATGTTCATTTAGATTTAGAATTACATACAACCCATCTCAATTTAGGATTTGTCTGAGAACCATGTTTGCTCTCTGTCTTATGTTAACATTCATCTTAGGTTCCATTGCATTAGAGCTCACTGTTTGTGCATGTGCTCATGAATTCCAAATTTTCTTGAACCAATCAAGTCTCAGTTTTATTGTCATAGGCTTTTCCCTATGTACAACAGCCATGGGTGTTCAACAGCTAGACCAACCTACAGATGTTGGGTTTGGTGCTCCCTCTCTCATATTGAGGTAGTAGCCATGTTCATTAGTGAGTGATCAAGGAGAACAAAAAAAAAAAAAAAAACCTTAGAACCTATATGGAGAGGTGTATGCCACATACACTAGATTCAGTCTAGACATATAGTCATACTGTGTTATGAAATTGTTGATGATCTAAAACCTTGAAAGACTTGATCTAGGATCCCAAACCATTTTCAAAATTAGCATAATAGAGTTGTGTCCTTTAGGGCATGTTAGGCAAACATGGATTTCACTATAGAAGTGGGATCCCCGTCCTTGTTTTACAAAAAAATGATTGGTTTTGCAAAACCTGTGAAATGTATCCTCAATTTTAGAGGTGAATTTGGGATTTGTTTTCATAGATTTTAATCCCACTGTGGAGGTGTGATTTAAAATCCATGTGAAAAATTTTTGCCCATCACACACTTTCATCTTTGATTGAGCAACTCTCAGCTATGCAAAGGGCTTCCGTCCATTGCTAGGTCTCTCTCTCTCTCTCTCTCTCTCTCTGCCTTGTCCTCTCAATTTGGGTCTTGCCCTCTCTCTCCCTATCTCCTTCTCCCTATCCCTCTCTACCTCACTCTCTTTCTCCATTCCTCTCTCTTTGTGTCTCACCCACTTTCTCTGTCTCTCTACCTCGCTTTCTTACGCACCTTGCTTTCTCTTTGTCTCATCCTCTCCCCCTCTTTCTAGTTCTTATGATACAATATATTCATTTTTGTCTGTTCTAATTTATCAAAATGATGTCAATCTCTCGATAGTCTGCTGGTGTAATGATTTAACTATGGACTCCTTTGGTATTTTGTAAAAGTATTCGGATTAATCTTGCAATCTTTCAAATCCATTGATTGAATTGTTGGAAATTGTTGCCTCCTACCTGTTTGATGACAAAAGCAAGTTGACTACTGAATGGTAAGTTTGTGGTGAATCTGTTCTTTTTGGTTTTTATGTTTTTGCTGTTTGAATTACTAGTTTTATACTCAAGGCATCAAGATGAGGTACTTAGAATTTAAGGTATTCGCTTGGCCTGCAATTCTAGGTTCCTACTCTTTACCTTTCATTTGTGCCCTCTAGAGACATGCTACATGCAAAAAATCATGATTATGTAGGATACATAAATATCTAAACCAAGACACAACCCTAAAAAGGTAGGAAGTGAATAATGCAGGTAGGTAGGATCCAGCTCCTTATGACATTATGTAAATTGCTTGATATGAAGTCATTGTTTTGTCTTGAATTATAGTGACAAATAAAAAGGTAGGAAGTGAATAATGCAGGTAGGTAGGGAAGAGATAAATCAAGCATTTTTTAGCACCTTCAAGTTGTTGGGGTGAGTATATGGACATATGTCATAAGGATACCTATTTTCAAGAAACACTAGAATAAAGTCCTCGGTATCCATATCCCTATCAGCCAAACACAACTCATTTATGGAATAGAGATGCACGACCCCATTCAGTTGATTCTAGGATTAAAATTCTAGGATTTTGGTGTTGCCAAATGCTACCTTAGGGTACGCAACTTGACCATTTCTATGTGAACCATGTTTGATTATCATTTATTCTATCTACATGCACATTATTTCCTTAAAAGCGGATGAGAGTTTCAAATTATCCCTTATTTTCCTTGTCAAAACCATTCAAAGTTTCATAATTAAGTCTGTAGATTGCCTTCTAAGATGTCTCTTCGGCCTAATCTAGGTTAAGTCTGTCCATTATGTCGTCTGACCTCTTATTGAATCGACCCACATGGACATAGTCTCTTCATCAGGTCTGGTCATCCCCCTAATACATGTCGAATGTCAAGTCTGACCTCCATCATGTTTGTATTCAATCATTATACTTAGAAGATTTCCTAAAGGACATATTGCCAACTATATCCTATGGGGTCCCAATACTTGATCCATTCCCACAGATTGACTTGTGGTAGAATTGTAAACATGATGGTTGGAGTAGTTTCTAGATATCTTTCCATGTTACTTTGATGATTGTGGACTAGTGATAGTGGTACTATCATTGTCAAGGATGGTAGATTGTAATCTCATTCAGGCATTGGGAGAAAGGAGGAATTCCTACATGTTTATGTTGGTTCCCCTGGGGTGAAATGAAACCCCTCATGGATGAATTCACATATATTTTGGGCCTACCCAATCCAACCAGTCATCCCAGAAAGGTTGTCAAAAACAATTTGGGGTCAACATGAGAGCATGCAATTGCAAGGACCTATTATTCAAACTAATAAGCATTAGGAGCTGGATCCTAAAGAAAAATGAGATAGTTGCAACACATACTTAGCGACTTTTACACATACTTCGGAGTCACTGTCGATGAGATGAAAACTAGGCCATCCAAGGTTCAACACTGGACCCAAGATGTGATGACAGTTCACATCATCATACTCATGATCTTCTTCAATGGACAAGGCATTATGGACCTTCTTATACCATAACTTTTGAGGATGTGGGGCTGTTTCAAGACCCGATGCCTTCCTCGTTTCATGGCTAGCTAGTTTTTTTATACAAGGGGCTTATGCAATTCACTATGCAGGATACAAACACAATAGATGGCTGCACATGGTTTCTGAGAGAGTGGTTTCATCAGCATGTTATCCAACAAGGACATTATTCGCATCCCCAAAATTTTGGTTGGCTTTGGAGTGCTTCAGAAAAATAGTTTTATTTTGAAAATGAAAGAAAAAGAGACTCGCCCGTCAGTACGAGGATTAACCATTCCTGACGCCTTTACCGGGGGTAATTAATCCAAGGGCTATATTTATTATTGATGCATTTCATTTTAACTTAGACATCTTTTTTTATTGTATATGCGGTGTAAGAAAATATTGAAAGTTTTGATGTTTCAAACTTTTGAAAAGGTTCTTGAAATCATTTGAGAATGTGAAATATTTTAGGGAAAACTATAATTGAGAAATCTTTGTAAAGATCATTTGGAAAGCTCGAGAAGTCATTTTGAAGTCACTTTAGTGTTCTCTTAAGATTTTAAGTATGATTGAGATTTTGCTCTAATTCGGTTACTACCTAGTTAGAGCTCCATGTCACCTTGCTTAAATTCTTTTGGAGATGTTCTTGTGATCATATGTAATATTAAGTGATTGTAGATACATGAATGCATTGATCCTACATGATTTGAAGAAAATAAAACATTCATACCACAACATTCATCTAAGACATTCCTACCATAACATACATCTTAGATTTTTGTTTTGTAGTTAACATAAATATTCTTACCAAGAAGGAAAAGTTTTTAAAATTGGATTGGGGTTGTAAACCATCAAGCATGAATCCAATATTGGGTCATTACTTCAGTTTTGGTCATGATGAAGTCGGTAACTAAAAGATTATGAGAAAAATGTTTAAAAGAATTGAAAAGGTGAAATGCTCTCATAAAAAGAAAGAGAGAGAGAGGGAGAGAGAGAGAGAGAGAGAGAGAGATTTCAAAGATCACTAGGTGAAAGACTTTTGAAAGATGAGGAGATACGTAGTCTTTATACGTATGTATATGTACGTATATAAATTTTGACAATAAAGTCTTAATTTAAGTAGAGGGGGGAAAGGAAGCTTTTAAAAGAAAGAGAGAAAGAAAGTGAGATAAAAAGAGATGTACATAGATGTGTATATACCATCACATATACACATATATGGAAGTTTGTAAAAATGACATTGATTTGAATAGAAAGAGAGATTTTAGAAGAAAATAAATGGTGAAATATATATATATATATATATAAGAAATTTGTAGATGAAGGCATTTGACTTGAAAAGAGAAATAAAAGATTTCAGAGAGAGAAAGTATGATATTCATATATATATGCATTCATATTGATACGAAAATTTGTAAAATATAATATGTAAACATAGAGAGAGAATGATAAAGGGAATCATCATGTGCACATATATGTATATAACATGTATATATATGTATGTCTTCATGAGATTAGAAATCAAGAAATAAAAAATAACCGACTTCAAGTTTGATGTAGGCCGGAGGGGAGCTTGGACTCATGCAAGAGCCTAAGCTAAGTCTCCAAAACCACATTAGAAAGGGTTCTTTCGAAAATATTTTGAAAAGTATGATTACAAATATTTTTGTATATGAACATAAAGCATAGTTACTTAGTTTGTTACAAGGGATCCACCGTTGGGTATGGAAGAACAGCAAACCATATGATAAAATGCTCATAAGGTTCCTAATGGGATGGTTAAAAGGAAACTAACGCAAAATGACATGCAAATGCATATTAACATGTACATATTCGTGAGAGTTTTTCTCAGGTTGGACAAGTCTCAATCTCAAAAATTAGCTTAAAAATAAAGAGTCACAAACCACACTCTCACTCTCACCATGCATTCACATATCGATACAAAAAATCAAATAACTATGCATGAATAATATCTTAAAACAAAGCAATATTCAAGGAATGAGAGAGAGGGCATGATTCAATCATAAAGTGAAATATCATCTCATCTTTTCTTGCTTCCGGTGCACTCGAGTATAGCCTCTTGACTCTAAAATAGAGATTGAGAACTATCTCATATGGCGGTGGGGAGATGAAAATGAGAGAAAAGACAAACATCACAACAAGACTACATTCAAGAAAAGATAGAACATGATGCAATCATAAAATGAAACAACATCTCATCTTCTGCTCCCGGTGCATCTCATCTCATGCTTCTGGTGCACTCGAGCATAGCATCTTGACTTTATAATAGAGTTTGAGAGCTATCTCATATGGCCATAGGGAAATGGAGAAAAGAGGAAATAGGAGAAGCAAAACAAAACTATATTTAAGAAATGAGATAACATGATTCAAGCATAAAATGAAATATCTCTTCATCTTCTCATGCTTCTGGTGCACTTAAGAATAGTTTCTTGACTCTAAAATAGAGGTTTTAAGGCTACCTTGTATGGCCATGGAGAGATGAAGAATGGAGAAAATAAGAGAACAACAATAAGACTATATTCAAGAAAAGAAATAACAATAACAAAAAGAATATATTCATGAAGAGAAAGAACAACAACAACAAGAATATATTCCAAAAAAAAATATGATTTAATTATAAAATAAAATATCATCTCATCTTCACATGCTCCCGGTGCACTCGAGCATAGCCTCTTGACTCTAAAATAGAGAGTGAGAGCTATTTCATATGACCATATGGAAATGAGGAAGAGAGGAAATAGGAGAAACCAAAATAATGCTACATTCAATAAAAGAAAGAACATGATTCAACCATGAAATGAAAGTTCATCTCATCTTCTCATGCTCCCGGTGCACTTGAACATAGCGTCTTAACTCTAAAATAGAGAGTGAGAGCTATCTCGTATGGCCATAAGGAGATGAAGAAGAGATGAAAGAAAATATGAGAGAAATGAGATGAATGATGATTACATACCTCTAATGAGAAATGATTTAGGGAAAATGAACAATCATGCTTGAAATGATCCTAGACTCACATTGAATAAATCTTCAAGATTATGAAAAGGAGGCCTCAAAGAAATCTTTGGTGCTTCCTTGAAGAGTTGTAGCTTACTCCAAGTTAGAGAAGAAGAAGAAGAATGAGAAAGAAAGAAGAAGAGGAAAATGAAAAAAAAAAGAACTCAAGCAAAACTCTAAGTTTTCAAGTGAAAATCCACTAGAGTTTCTCTAAGGGCTAGCTCATACCCAAGAGGGAGGATTGTAGGGGTTTTGTTATAGAGTTTTGGAGTCAAAACTCAAAATTTGAATTTTTTTTAATTTCACAACATTTTCATCAGAATTTCAAATAATTTTGATTTATTTTCAATTTGTTTTCTAAAAAATAGGTTTTGACTAAGTGGGATTGGCCATTAGCCTTGCAAATACCCCTTTGGGGTGTGGGCAGGGCAAATGCCCACCCAAAAAATGCCAAAATCACCCCCCAAGGGGCGGTTTTTTGCAAGAAAAGGGGGCCTGCATTGTTGCAAGCCTCGGCTGGGCGCTGGCGCAACAGCGCCCAGCACTGGGAAAATGCGCATGGCAGCGCTCAAGGCGTTGCCGCACGCTATAGCTAATGCATAGCGCGACTCTACGTGATCCCGCACGATGATATGCTATCGTGTAGCATGCTATAGCTAGCGCATAGCGTGACGATACGCTATCGTGTAGCACGACGCTACGTGATCGTGCACGACTACGCGTCACGGGATGTGAGAACTATTTTGTTTTTTATTTTTAAATTAAATTGAAATAAAATGATATAAAGTAAATAAGGGTTGTTTATAAAATAAAATTATTATTTTGTTATTAAAATGGTTTTTTTGTTACAAATGGTGGACGACTCCACTTTGAGTGAATTGGTTTAATCGGTTGTCGACTCGTTTGAGCATGCGACTTGGGTTTAAAAACATGTTTTGGCGTGAGAAATGAGATTTTAAAACAAAGGGAAGGTCTGTGCATGTGCGACACTCAAATTTTGTTGTTTTGAACGCGATTCAAATTTTGGGTCTGAAATGCTCGATTTGGATATGAACTTGGATTTTAGATCTAATTTGGATCTTCAAAAATTTTGGAAAAATTTGGGGTGATTACAGACATGCAATTCCAACTTACAAATGACAATGTCTTATCACCATATGCAAACATGGGGATGACAAACGTGTTAGAGGGACATGTGGTCTAGAATTTCTTCGACAAAAAATGACCAGATGGCTTGTTATACCTTTCTTTGAAGACATATATTCTGACGATGCCACTTAACAACTAGCTTAATTAAGGACCCATAGTGCAGTGGCATTGATCATGCATAGTGCACTAATTTGTCTTCATAATTGGTGAAGAGCACCCCGTATCATACAATACAATATACTAATTGCATGCATAATTGTGCATAGCTCGGCCTATCCTAAGCATATATATGTTGTATTCTATCAAAATGATGTGTTAGTAAGTGCACATCATAACTAATGCACGACACACCCATACTCTGGTGGTCAAACCTAAAACATACACAGAAATGTATAAACATTGTACCTATACAAAAGGACATTGTCCTACATGACCAAATATATAGAAACTAGGTCCTAGTAATCACCTTCTATCATGCAGCAACATGATCGAGGAGCACTGCCTTTTGCCGAGTGAGTACCTGAAAACAAACATCAAGGCGTCATAGATGAATACTGAGTATGTTCTATCCTAAGCCTATAAAGTATAATCCATACAAACCATCAGACACAAATAACATGTGTCTACACACAATGTTGTCTATCTATATAACAAGGTAATCATCACATGTAATATATTATAACAACTGCATGTATATTCACATGCACAGTCCTCAACATTGAGCAACAATGCATTCTCCACTAGGATGTACACAAGACTGTTGTGCAACTTACGGTCATCGACCAAGTTACCACAGACAAAAGAGCATGAAGTAACCCCAACTATAACTCCAAACTAGGTCAAACTCAGCTATCACTACTATAGCAGCGGCGTCCCACCCTCTTAACGGGGATGGGTTCCTCATTAGTAGCATGGGTGAGGAGTATTTCACAATATAGACCATTCTTTGTAAGTATGTTCTCCAAACCCAAACCCCCTGCACCACCCACCTAACCCTTTTTATAGTGGGCTCAATTGGCATCTAGTCACAAAGTCTGCTCACAGTTCAACTAGCCTTTGGATGTTACCCAACATCAGCCTCATGCTCAAGCTAACAACACAATATCAACATGTCATATATGGTCATATCACATTATCCAATAAAATACACTAAAAATGCATAATGCAATCGACATACAACATAATATAATAAGATTCACAGATCTGAATTCACATCCATACAAGCATCAGCCCAATCACATTATCCAATAAAACACATTGAAAGTGCATAGTACAATCAACGTACAACATCATACAATAAAGTAAGCACTGAACCAACGTCAGTCTATTGGCACCTCAGTCTTAATACAACACCTCTCGAGGAGGTCCAGTCACAAGCATAACATTGTCATTGTGTTCGTGACAAACACACCATATCATCATACATTAGTGGGTGTATTTGTAGAGAAAAGCATACAATCCTGTGTGCAATGTTGCTAGTGTTCATCAGATACCATATCATGCTATTTGACACATGTTGCGAATATTTAAAGGCACGCATGCTGTGAAAATAGAAAAACTCAATTTTGTCTAACATAAGAGGGAAACCAACATAGTGCTTACTGATGGCATGCCTCAAATCTAAAATGTATCCTCCAGCACAATCAGTGCTTGCATAGGACAGCCCTTTGCATCTATCTACTAATTCACAAGTGATGGTACAAATGTCAAAATGCACACGTTACACTTAATGGCACATAAAACAAAGCACAGACAAAATCAAAGTGTGCTCATACATGCCTATCAGTAAGCAACATAGTCAATCTTGTGACCACTAAGTTGTGGCCGACCCAAGTTTGTCACAACCAAGCCATGCTAGACCAACACTAGCTAATTAGGGCAAGCCATTAGCCATAGCCAATTTTGGTCAGGTAAAAAGAAATTCATCTGGGTTGTTTAGCATTAATCGTTGATTAAAGTTGTAAGGGTATGCTCCATTACATGTCAAATTGGCCCCAAAATGGTTTCTAGGGAAAATTGGGGGTTTGGAACTTTGTAAAAACATCCAAACTGAGTCATTTCTCTTGAAATTGAATATGCAAATGAATCGAGCATGATAAATAGGTAGCAATCATAAAGTTTGAAGAGAAAACTACATGCTAAACTTATCCCAAAGCGCCCCTATGAAAAACTGGGGTTTTGAGGCTTCATAAAAATGCTCAAATCAGGCCCTTTTCCCCCAAATCAAATATGGCAATGTGTCGAATGTGAAAAATAGGTGCCCATCCTATAAATTAGCATGAAACCATCTATGTTACAGTATGAATTTAATCAAACGCAAATTTCAATCATAAAACCCTTGGGTAAGCTATACCTGTGTTTTTCTTGGCTCTAGTCTATATTAAACATGCCTACTTCACCAGACGGCCTTGCTGGTTATGCTGGTGACTTCTCTTTGTCCCATTTTCTTCCCTTTTTTCACTCTTTCTCTCTTCTCTTCTCCCTCTCTCCCTTCAACGTTTGGAAGGGTGGGAGTTGAGTTTGCTTGACAATCTTCTTTTAATTCTTTTCCTAAAAAAAAAAACCATTACTTTTAAGAAATTTTCACTTAAACTCAAAATAATTAGTATTATCATTAATAATTAATCACTTGATTAATTAAAGTTAATTATTCATTAGTTTAGGTCAATTGATGATTAAGTAGTTATTAACCATATAATCTTACTTAGTGACTCTAATCACCTTATTAACAAATTACCAATCCTCTTACTGTCTTAAAGTTGAATTCCTTAAAAGTGCTTGATAGTTTTGCTCAAGTTGCTCACTAGTTTTCCAAAACTGTGTTTGGACTTGCTGAAAATTTTTTAAAGAATTCGTACTTTAATTGAATAGTTTTTTGACATGTTTTATCGAATTTCAACCCAGTTAGTGTTATCGGAGAGCTTGCAATGAATTCAACATAATTGTATCAATATTTTCTAAAAACTCCAGACTGCAACAAATAACATACTTACATATATACATATCACAAAAGTCATATTAAGAAAGTGAAGAAACCGATTCTAAACTTACATACCATACAGGATGTTACAACATACATCCTACTTTTGGAGGGCTTTTTTTGTCATCCCATATCACTTAGAACAGTGTATTAGAAAGTTCCCAAAGAGATAGAAAGATCTCACACTTTTGATCAGCAGGAGCTCAATAGAGAGTTTGATCTAGGTTCAGAACCTTGGTAGGGGATTCGCAGCAGGAATGAGCTCTATGTACATGGGAAAACCTATGAACAATGGTGGGCAGTTGTTTATCCTTCCCAGTTTTTTCATTAAGTTTAGTCATTTCATTAAGTTTAGTCATGTCATTTTGTAAAAGAAAACACATGATTATTATTTAACGAAATCATATTTATTCTCATTTTGTCTGCACTCTTCTCTTTGCAGTATTTTGGATGCAACATTGTAAAACCATGTCACTTATTCCCATTACAAAAAACTAACCTATTGTAAGTCAGGTTACCCTGCACAAACAAGCACAACGCCTCACGAACAAAGTCTAGGAAGAAGAAGGATCCCAATATAGAAGAAAAAGATATAAAAAATGAATACCCAGAGAACTCTTAATTAGAAGGAGATGACGACTCAATTGATCCAACAGCCTTTATGGTTTTCCAAAAGATATTTAGAAGGATGATGAAGACATCCAACAACAAGTGCAAGGAGACATCATTCAAAGGAACCTCTCACAAGTTGGCGAAGACAAAACAATCCATAATGGTATAGATGGAAAAGACCATCTGCTGGATGCAAAACAAAAGTGAGTGTTTATCAAGAAGGACTTTTATTAGGCACTTGATGACGAGGACCTAGGAAACCTTGACAATTCAGCAAATGTAAAGGAACTAAGAACCCACACACCCACTTGGCGATCTTTTCTTATTGAGTGTATAATTTGAGAGATAATTATAGGCACTGTTTGTTTGTTTTCCATGAAGCTTGGAGGGGGGTGTCGTACAATGATATATGAAGCATATAGACCCCACTCCAATGAAGGACATTCAATGAGGTCATTAATACATTCATCAACAAGTACAAGTCCAATCATTCAGTGGTCTCCACCATTGACACGCTCATGGTCCTACAATAGAAGATCAGGAAATCAACCTTGAATTACATTCAGAGTGGTCATCCATCAGTGGCAAAATGAAGACACCAGTTCCAAAGGGCCACACCCTTACCATGATCCTTTGTAGCTTCAAGGAGCACATTAGGTATCACTTTGTATAGCATGAATGCAAGTCCTTTTATGAGCTTGCCAAGAAGACAGAACAATTAGAGTCAACCATTAGAAATAGCAATCTCAGGGGCCAAACCTAACAAAGCAACATCAAGAAGGATGAATACAAGAAGCTAGTCAAGTCCCAAGTTCATGAACTTTTACAGCTAAGGCCAATGTGGTAAAGAGTAGTGGACTTGCCAAGCCATAGAATAAACAAACCAACAATGGTCAAAATGAGGGAACATTAAAAACAAGGCATCGTCTTCCAAGACAAAAAAAGAAAATTTTTCAGTAATATAACACAAAAAGGAACCCATAAATACTTGCCAATCTCAATTGACTCAAGCGGGCCTTGAGTTGTGACCCAGTAAAATTTTTCAGTATTATAACACAAAAAGGAACCCATAAATAGACGATCCTTATTGAGTTAGGCAACTATGCAAGCCAGCTTCGCTAAGGGCTGGGTACCATCAAACCTGGTTATATTAGGATGAACCTAGCAAACTCCAACTAGTACAAAAAAGGTTTAGTGGTTTTGAACGTAGGAAAACTAGAGTCAATTGACTAGGCTCAATAGGTTAATGATTTCTAGGTTCAACATGCTAACTACTAGGATTTAGTAGGCTAGTTCTGTTTAGGTTCAATAGGATAACTAGTCCTATGTCTAGTAGGCTAGGTTTGCTTAGGCCTAGTGGGCTAGCAAGCGAACTGGCTCTATGCTCAATGGTTTTACAACACTATAGTGTTATATAACACAATAACAATATAACACTATATAACAATGTAACATTATGATACTATAAAAAACTATATAGCACTATAACACGATACAATACTATGAGAATGTAACAATATAACACTATATGACACCATATAATACTATAACACCATGTGACCCTATAACACTATATAACACTAAAAATAATATACAACACTATATAATTCAACAATACTATATAACATTATAACACTATAATATTATGTAACACTACAACATTGTAACAATATATAACACTAAAACACTATAACATTACAACATTATATAACATTATGACACTACAACACTATATAACACTATAACAATGATAATATTATAACATCATATAACATTATAACACTACATAACACTATAATGCTTTGTAACTCCATAACATTGTATAACACTATGACTCAATAACCCTGTATAACACAATATAACACCACACAATGTTATATAACTTCATAACACTATATAACACTATAATACTATGTAACATTGTATAACACGATGACAACATAACACTATGTAATACTATGTAATACAACAACACTCTAACAATATAACAATATAACAATATATCACACTATATCACTGTATAACACAACACTATATAACATTATAACACTACCTAACATTATAACTCTCTAACAATTCAACACTATATAACACTATATAACACTATAGCACTACATAACATTATAACACTATAGAACATTACATAACACTATAAATCAATATAACACGATACAACACTATATAGTACTATAAGACTCTATCACTATGCGACGTGATAAAACACTGTTAACACTATATAACACTATATAATTAACACGATATAACACTATAACATTTTATAACATTATATGCTACTATAACACTAAATAACACCATATAATACTGTACAACACTATAACATTATATAACACTATACAACAATATATAAGATTATGTAATAACCCTATATAACTCTATATAACATTATAAAACTATAGCTCTATAACAGTGTAGTATTATACAACACTATAAAATTATAACGCTATTTAACATTATAACACTACATATCTAACATGATAACACTATATAATACAATATAACACTATACGACACTATATGTCACTATATAATATTGTAACACTAAAACAGTGTTACAATATAACACTATAACATAATATAAGACTACATAACACTATGACACTATATCACTATATCACATTATAACACAATATAACACAGTAACCCCATATCATTAAATAACACGATAATACTATATAATTCAATTTAATACTATATAGCACTATAACACACTAACATTATATAATACTATATATCACTATATAGCACTATAATACTATCTAATACAATAACCCTATAACACTATAATACTATAACACTATAGCACTATAACAATATTACACTGCAGTACACTTTGACGCAATATGACACTATAACACTTTAACGTTATATAACACTAGACAACATTATGATACTATATACCACTGTAACACTATATAACACTATGTAATGCTATAACACTATTACACTATATGACACTACAGAATACTATAATACCATAACACTATGTAACGCTATAACGCTATAACACTATAATACTATGATACCATAACCATATAATACAGTAACACTATATAATATTATACAACTGTATAACACTATATAGCACTATGTAATTCTATAACACTATATTACACCATAACACTATATGACACTATAATAATATATACAACTATATAACAATATAATACTATATAATTGTATAACACTATATTACACTATAACATTATATAACACTATAACACTGTATAACACTATATAAAATTATTTGACACTATAACACTATGACACCATATAACAATATGATGCTATATAACAATATAACAATATCAAACCCTATAACACTAAAACATTATAACACCATATAACACTATAACCATATATAACACTATATAATATTAAATAACATTATAACACCAAAACTCTATATAACACTCTAACATTATAACACTATAGAACACAATAACGTTGTATAACACTATATAACATTATAACACTATATAATACTATGACACTATAACATATTGTAGTAATTTATAGTACTATAACACCACATAACACTATTTAACAACATAACACCATATAACACTATAACAAAATATAACACTTGACACTATAAGACAATATAACACTATAACATTATAACACTATAATACTATATAATACTATATAACACTATAACACTATACATAACAGTACGTAACACCATAAAACTATATTACACTATATAAATATATAACACTAGAACACTATAACAATATAACACCATAAACCTATATAACACCATATAAATATATAACACTAAAACACTGTAACACTATAACAATATAACACCATATAATACTATAACACTACATAACACAACATAACACTATACCACTGTATAGCACTATGACACTATATAACACTATACCACTATCTAACAACAGTATATAACACTATATGACACAATATAACATTGTACCACTATAAAATAGTATAACACTATAACAATATATAACACTAGTTGTCTACATAATACTATATAACAATATAACACTATACATTAGGCCCTCGGTATCAAGCAAGGGTCCTAGTGAGGATCAGTGCCTGGGTTTTGATGGTGAAGGTCCATGGACCTTTTGCTGGATAACAAAGGTCCAGCAAGGGTCGCTTCGCTGTCAGCCCTTCCCTTCTGGCAGCGGCTGATGCTTAACATGGTTATGTATATGATACAATATAACATTGTACCATTATAAAATAGTATAATAATATAACAGTATATAACACTAGACCTTTATATAACATTATAACACTATATAACAATATAACACTATAAATAAGACCCGTCCTAGTGAGGATCAATGTGTAGTGAGGATCAATGCCGAGGTTTTGATGGTGAAGGTCCATGACCTTTTGCAATCATTGTCGAGTGAGGACAATGGGGTGACAGTCAACCTTCATTCGACAACAAGAAGTGAGAGTCGTGCGTGGGTTGTGGGTTTTTCATTTTTCTAGAATAATTCTAAACGATTTCACGTATTTTTTTATTGATGCTGCTCCTTATGGTTAAAACCTCAGGTCAGGTGGCTGTCCAGCGAAGGTTTGGATGGCAAAAATACCAATTTTTGAAAAGCAAAAATGGTTTTTATTCGGAAACGACGTTTAAGACACATTTGGCTGATACTGAAAATGTATTCTCTTTTTCTGGGAAAACCTGTTTTTTAAAAAAGAGTGTAAACTCTTTAATTAGTATCCCCGGGGGTTATTAAAAAATTTTGTGGTCATGTTACCGAACACATAAACCAGTTCACAAAACTAATTATGAAACCTGTTCTACGAAAACTAGGTTTCGCAAAATCAATGTTTTTGATTGTGCCATCCAAAAGGTTGGACGGCTTCTTGTTGATCGTCATCCTGTGAATTTCTGGAAAATTTTTTACTGTCTATTGATTGGAACAGCTATTTTGGGTACAATGTTTATTCTGGGAGTCTGTCGAGCGGCGTGAGCGAACAACCAACCAGACCGATGGGAGCCACGGCAGGCACCTGGGCCGCGCCCTCCTGAGCTTCGCGCCGTCACGCCACCGGATCACCATATGCGTCTTATTCTTGCTACTGGTGCTGTTCTCCTCTGTTCCGAGATAGCTTGGGACCTGCGGTACAGATCCTCCCCATCCAGGGTTACTAGACCTCAATGTGATGGTGGGATCAAACAGAATTACTTGCTCGGAGAATGGGGAATTGGGTCATCCTGTTCTCAGCGGGTTGTTTCTCGAACGGTCTGTCTCTCGGGCTTTCTTTGCGTTGGTCTCAAATGTGGGAGTTGATTGTGTACGATTCCGGAGTTCACGGGAACCGGCGTCGCCGTTGAGTTTTTCGGCCGGTTCAGGGTATGGAAGGAAGCCAAGACGAAGTCTAATATACTTTCCTGTATTGTTGACTATTGAGGAATCTAATGAGTGGTTGCAGAAGGGTGGGAGTTTGTATGGGGAGAAAGGTCTCGGGCTAAAGGAGGGAGAAGAAGAACAGAAGGTGGGGTTTAATGGGTGGGAATCGCTTAATCCTGTGGTGCGTCTCTGGGCTGAAGAACTGTTCCCGATGGCCTCTAGGTGAGTCTTTTAGTACAAATCTTTTCTTTGTGATTTTTTTTTTTAATTAGTTAAGCGTCGGTTGGCTTTATCTGCTGTTGTTTTTCTCTTCGTTATTTATTCAAATTCTATAGATCAATTGGTAATGCATGCTGTTCTCGGACGAATGCATGTTGTGGGTTTATAAATGGCTTCCATGGTGAGTTTTTTTTTTTTCCATTATGTCCGGGATTATCTTTATTTATTTATCAGTTACTTTCTCGTTAAAGGTTACTGTCTGTTTCGTCAATATAATTTCTTGGTGACTCGGAGCAGTTTCTAGGGCAAGAATTAACCAAGGATGCCTACATGTACTTTAGGCGGATCTCTTAGAAGATATTTTGTACATTTTGTACAGTTTCTGGAAGTTGGTGATTTTATATCTTGGAAGAATATTTGGGTCACACGAACTGTTTTGTGGCATTTGGTTTTTCTAGTGCATGTATTCTCTTTCTGATTTTCTATTATTGGACTCCATTAATTTACTTGGTTAACAATGCCAGGATGTTCCTAGACCCGTTTAAGAGACTGAAGCATCAGTATATTATATCTCAAGGAAAAAAGAATCTTTCTGAAAGTGCCAAGGGACTTGGGGAATCTCAAGGCTGGAGAGGCTTTGGGCAGAGGCAGGATGTTGATTTTCTTGGTGCAGAGCAGCTCCTGAAACTGTGTTGCCATGAAAAATTCACAAAGTTAAATGGGTTCATAAGCAGGGTAACTAACAGTCTTGCTGAAACAGTATCTTCTGTGCCTATACATACGGTAAGCAGCACTAGAATTTGATGTTCTACGGTTTGATGCTGTATCTCTCTCTCCCCCTCTGCATTTTATGTTGTATGATATAGATGGTATTCCTTTTTTTTGTTTTGGTCATATAGTTTTTGCTTCTTTCGTGAAATGTCTCTGGATACAGATGTTATAATGTGCCTTTTCTTTTATACTCTCTTCTAGAGATTACATTTTACAGCAGCAATTGAGAAAAAGGCTCTTTTTCCCCTATTCCTGGAGAGAGTACTTGCCTAATGCTTGAGCATCATCCACTATATGTCTCATTTCTGCTACTAGACTTTCTCATGTTCGTGCTCCTCAGCAGGAGTCCTATCAGAAAAATAATAGATGCACATTTGAGGATGATTGTGATGGAAGGATGCTACCACCAATTTTGGACTTGATACCTTATGCTTTCAGATGGTCACCACTCTTTGCTAAAGGAGGAGGCAGAGATGATTCTGGAAATAAGGAAAGGATGCCTTTTGGTGTTTCCACGAATAGTTCCTCTAACAAAAGGCAGTGGACCAATATTCTTCTCGCCCTTAATGTCTTGTAAGTGATTATTGTAATGTGTTCCACAATTCTGTAGCCTTCCATGTTTTAAAATGTGATGTAGATGCTATGTTTGTCATTTAGAAACACACTTTTTGGCCTTTCCATATCACTGATTATTTATCTGCTGATAGATCATAGATGACAACCACATGCCTTAATCTGGCCAATCCCCTGTAATAATGTGATGCATTACAGCATGAGAAATGGGTCCATCATGGGATTGATCTTTCTCCTTCCGATGCCTGTGTACAGTAAGGCATCAACATCATTGATGGGCCAATGTTCACTTACAGACTTTGTTTCAGTAATTTAGGCATCCAGGCATAAGGAGAGGGTCTGTCAGTGTCAGATTGTAATCCAATTTCCCTTGCTTGTGTATGTTAAGCAGTCTGCTGGTTTCTCTTCAAGAAATCATGGCAGGATCATGCATCAGGAATACATTCAGTATTAATAGGTACTGAACAGTCCCTCTCCTAGTTCATGTTTTTATGTCTACAATAATACTAGCAGTCATTCTCGCATTTCTATGGAACAGCTAATACACAGTTATAACATAGATTCTTTAAGCATCTACTTTAAGATTTATCCTCATATAAACAAACTGAAAGATGGTCATCAACATGGAACTCTGAGCTCTTGCACGTTTAGGGGATTCTAGATAATCTCTCGAGGAATGATTTACTAGAAGTGCCACTAGGTCAAAAAAATTCTCCATTCCTAATTATCCATAATGGAAGATGGTGGGAACATTTTGATGTATCACCAACTAATGGTTATAACTAGGTGGATTGATGCATTTAAACTTCTCCATTGTTAACGTCCGGGTTGTGGATTGCGGGTCAGGCCCATTAAACTAACCCAGGAACAGATATAAGTAAGGGTTGAGCAGCATTATCTCACCAGGTGGCTAGAATGGTTCAGTGCTGCACATGTTCTTCCTGCAGCTAATGACACTCATCATGACCACTTTGTAAAGGGGGATGACTCATGGGACTTCTCACGTTGTCGGTCCTCTCTAGAAAGTGGCTTCAACAAAAGAGGCTTCAACAAAAGAAGGGAAAGATGGATCAGGATCAGTAAAAGGATAGCAGGCTCAATGACATCTACGTCTGGTCGTATATATATAAAGCCTGATGAGGTGCACACGTGCTGTGTTCTACATTGTTCCAGGATACTAGATTTTGAAGATGCTAGGCAGAGATTTCTTCAATTGCTAGGCAGTTACCTGAGCACTTGAAGAAGGAAAGGCACCTGCCCTTGCTTGATTATCATGCAAAAAAGACATTAGATGTCATCTTGAAGGAGATGGAGTACACTCTTATTTTGTAAACATCTAAGGGGGCAGCAACCTCAGAAGTTGTAGAGTTAGTGAAGCGAATTTTGTGTTTCAACTTTCACTTATCATACAACAGGCCGGTGTTGGAATTAGGAATGATGGTTGCAATCTAAGTCACACGGATACGTGGGTACGCTGATACGGTGATTCGGATACGGATACTTCACCGATACCGGCCCATTAGACTAACCCAGGAACAAATATAAATAAGGGTTGAGCAGCTGTAATTAGGGTATCGCATAAAATGTTGGATGTCACCTCTGGGAGGAGAACCCTGATCGGGGATTAGGGTCATTGGGTGCGTGTGTTGCTCAAGGTTTTTCTTGTAAGGGGCGATCCTTCTTAGCGGTGGTTAACATCTATCAATTTGAACTGGCATATGGACTCCTGTTGTGCTCTTAGAGGATTCAACTAGCATGGATAATGTGCAAAGAGTAAAGCTATAATCATTGCTTGGATCATGTATACCACTTAGTTAAAATGAAAGCTAATAATTAAGCTACTGAGTTCTTAAAGAAGTTCTGCTCTGTGCAGGGTTTTTGTAGCTCAAATCGCAAGCAAGGGAAAGTTAACATCATGGGGAGCCAAGGTTGGTAGACAACTTTTTGGAGCTTTTCTATTATTGGTAATAAATAGTGAAAAAGACAGGGAACAATATTCAAAAAACATTTTCATTTCTTTGTTAAGGAATATCAAATATTTTTCTTATTAGGTTTTTAAATTTTATTTGTGCAGATAAACAGTCTTATTGAAAGAGGCGAGATATGGAGGCTTGGTACTTCATCACTTCTGCACGCAAATATTGGTCACCTTATGGTTTGTTTTCTGGATCATTTAAATTTCTGTAAGTTTTGATGGTACATGGGTTGTATTATGGCTTATGGAAATGTGCAGGTCAATTGTTTTTCTCTTAATTCTGTGGGTCCAGTTGTTGAAGCGATTGGTGGACGTAACAGATTTCTTGCAGTGTATGTTGCTTCTGCATTTGCAAGTATGAAGTGGTATCTACTGAGAATATAAAACTCTTATAGCTTCAACTGTTGAATACAGTAGTGTATTTATGGTATTTTCTGTCATGGAAATCAGGTTCTGCTACTAGCTATACGTTCTGCAGATCACCTGCTGTAGGGGCATCAGGGGCCATATTTGGACTTGTAAGTCTTGTTTGCCTTAAACCATTTTGTCTATTTACCTAGGCAAACGTATGGAAACCAGACTCATTTCAACAAGATTAACATTGTTATCATAAAGTCTTAGCAACCAATAAATTGGACAGCCTTTGACATCAGCTCCTCCTTAGATGAATTTCTAATTGGTGTTAACGTTGTTCTCTTGCGAACCATCTTGGCATAGCTGATGCTTTCAAGTGGTGGAGCATACTTAATTTCTTTTGTCTAGTGCAAGGGAAGCACTTGGTATCCAACTAACCTATGGACCAAATTTGTCATGCAACTGTTAGGTGCAGACCTAACAACTGAGTTTTGTTTATTTCTGCTGCTACTATCTGTCTTTGTTTTCCAGTTTTAGTGTTTCTGTCAAGCGGCTGGTTGGGACCCAGTTAGGCGTTGTAATAGACCCAGCCCATCACGTTATGTTATATACACACATTTAAGGGAACTAAACCTTAATGAAGAAAGAAATTGTGGTAGAAGCTGGGCTTCTGTGTGTGATTACCGTAGAGAGGGTGAGAAACTGCCTTGGTAGCCATTAAGCCGTTACCAAGGTATCAGAGCGCAGACACCATGGCGGAGAGGATCATGGCAAGGGACATGATGGCAGCTGTGGAGCACCCCTGGAAGAAGGTGGAAGCAGCGATAGGGGGCTTGGAGGGGCGGATGCACCTAATGAACCAACGCCTAGACACCCTAATTATTGAGCAACTGGCAATCGCAACCCTACTATGTGAAAGCCTCCGACAAGGTACGCAACGCTCTCCTAGTTTAGAGCAGACGCAGACCTATGATCGAAGGGGAAATAACTGGCTGCTGAATGGAGCAAGGGGATCTACCTGGAAACCTTCGAAGATGGAATTTCTGAGGTTCACCGGAGATGACCCTGTTAGCTGAGTGTTTCGATCAGAACAGTACTTGGAATGCCAAGGAATCGTGGGAGAGCAGAGGGTGAATCAAGGCCGTCTACTTCGAAGGAGAGGTGATCCATTGGTATAACTGGCTACTATCGCACCAGGGGAAGCCAGATCGAGAAACCCTCCTCAGGGAGATCACTGCCTGCTTTGGTTCCTCAGCCTACCTCGATTATAATGTCAAGCTCTTGAGAATTAGATAGATGGGCACGGTGGTAGAGTATCAGGAAAATTTCGAGGCACTTAATGGTTCATGGTTGGCTCCTAGAGGCCTTTATTGGGGCATTTGTCAAAGGTCTTAGACGAACTAGGAATCGAAGTACAGGCGATGAAACCCCGAACCTTGTCAGAATGCTTCAAAACTGTTAGCACGGTAGAGGAAAAATACCGACGACTACACATCACTGGCAAGAATTGGTCTGACGCCAAGAGCATTCAGCAAGACCCGATGAAGGCAGAAACTCTCCCTTATGCAGTGACTGGGGCCACGGCGAGCATCCTACCTCGACAAGTCGTGAGGCATCTGACGCCCGAGCAAATAAAGGAAAAGCGGCATCAGGGCATGTGCTTTCACTGCGATCGACCCTGGGCACCAGGGCACAATTGCAAATGATTACACATGTATCTTGTAGAGGAGGAAGACGAACCACCAGACGCTTGTGAGGAATCTCGCATAACCGTTGAAGTAGTAGTGCCTATGGAGGAGACAAGGCCACCGATTTTGCTGCATGCTCGTGCAGGTGATGAGATTCCTCAACTAGAGCTAGTGGAAGGCAAGCTGCGTTGCCCGAGGGTGAGTGTGTTGATAGACACGGGCTCAACTCACAATTTCATTTGCGAGAAGTCAGCCTGAACCCTGGGGTGCAGTGTGGAGATGCAGCCTGCTTTTGACGTTGTGGTAGGCGACGACAACGCACTGAAGTGGGTAAGTGCCATCAGGAGACACTGGAGATACAGGGCCTTCGGTTTCCAGTGCAGTTGTATACCCTCGCCATGGCAGGTGCTGATCCAGTGCTGGGCATTCAGTGGCTGCGTGGAAGCGGGGAAGTGGTATGGGACTTCGTAGGCATGAAGATGCACTTTCGAGGGCCAAACAGCTATCACTCGAAGCGACCCCTAAACAGTCATGTGAAGAAGCCTCAGCTGTGCGCCTAATGAAGGGACTGGTTGCCTCATTCCTCCTATTGTCCGCACAGGTGCCACTTGATGTTGATGATGAGAGCCACCACATGACTGAAGCCTACAGAACCACATTGACTGAGCTGGTGAACAAGTTCCAGCAAGTGTTCACTGCACCATTCAGGGTCTGAACCAATCAAGTCCAGAGACTCCAGACCATATTGCTACAGCCATGTGCATAGAGAAGCATTGGAGCAGCTAGTGCAGGAGATGCTGGAAACAGGGGTTATTCAGCCTAGTTAGTTTCCGTTTGCGTCGCCTGCCCTGCTGGTAAAGAAGAAGAATGGTAGTTGGCTGTTTTGCGTGGACTATTGTGCTCTAAATGCCATCACAATAAAGGTTAGGTACTTTTGTAGTGGAAGATTTGTTGGACGAATTACGTGGAGCGCACCTCTTTTTCAAGCTGGACTTACGTGGGTACCACCAAATCAGAGTTGTGACGGAGGATATTCTAAAAACCGCTTTCCATACCTATGATGGGCACTACAAATTCACCGTCATGCCCTTCGGACTGACGAATGCACCCTCAACCTTTCAATCGCTGATGAATAAATTGTTTCGCCCCTTCTTGCGACGGTTCGTATTGGTTTTTTTTGACGATGTTATGGTTTACAGCAGGGAGGAGCTGGAGCATCTCCATCATCTGCGAGTGGTGCTAGCAGTACTGCAGCGACATCAACTGCATGCCAAATCTTCTAAGTGCATCTTCGGCACAACCAAGATTGCTTATATAGGACATGTGATAAGCAAAGGGGAAGTGAGCATGGAAGAAGAAAAGGTCCAAGCTGTGAAGAATGGGAAAACTCCAAAACAGTGAGAGAACTGCGTGCATTCCTTGGACTCACGGGCTACTACCGTAAGTTCGTCGAGTACTACGGCTTGGTGGCTGCCCCTCTCATGAACTAAACAAGAAAGGCATGTTTGCTTGGGGACCGGCGGTGGAGCAGGCATTCCAAAGGCTAAAACAGGCAATTACAACTGCTCCAATTCTACAAATGCCCAATTTCCAGCTACTTTTTACCGTCGAGTCGGATGCCTCAGACTTGGGGGTGGGCACAATTCTGAGTTAGAACAGCCATCCAATTGCCTACTTTAATAGAGCGATTGGAGCGGCATGATGGAAACATTATCTTATGGGGCAACGGTTTGTAAAGTTGACTGATCATTGTAGCCTTAGATACTACCTTCAACAACCTTCTCTGTCCCCAACGCTTCAGAAATGGATAGTTAAGTTGATGAGCTTTGAGTTCGAAGTCCGCTTTCGCAGGGTAAAGACAATGCTGCTGCCGATGGACTGTCCAGATCCTTGGAGCAGTAGGACAGCAGTTTGCTGACCATAACACAGGTACAAACTCACTTCTGGGATCAGATCAGACAGACACAGAATGAAGCAGAAACTGTAAAGAAAATCAAAGAACAGCTAATGGAAAATTCTCTCAAAGTCTATGGGTATGAGTGGAAACAACCTTACCTGTGCCATAGATGGCACATATTCATTCCGCCGGAGATAGATCTGCCCAATTTATTGCTACAGCACTCACAGTGAGCACGCAGCAGCCCATGAAGGTGTGGAGGGAACATACCATAGGCTCCGTCCCACATTCTACTGGCCTGGGATGAAAAGAGCCATAGGGGACTTGGTACGAAACTGTGACACATGCCAAAGGAACAATAACGAGACGATGAGACCAGCGGGACTCCTCCAGCCACTTCCCACACCTGAGTTAATACAGAAGGATATATCTATGGACTTCATAGAGGGACTACCGTCATCTCGAGGGAAGTCTGTCATTCTGGTGTTTGTAGATCACCTCTCCAAATATGCTCACTTCGTGCCACTGTCTCTTCCCTACATAGCTAAGACAGTGGCCCCCACATTTCAAGACCATATTTGGGAGGCTCCATGATATGCCTCAAACAATAACCAGTGATAGAGATCCTATCTTTATTAATACTTTTTGGAAAGAATACTTTCAGTTGCAGGGCACAAAACTGCAACTAAGCACTGCATATCACCCGCAAACGGATGGCCAAACCGAGGTCGTCAATCACTGCCTTGAAACATCTCTATGTTGCTTTGCTGGACAGTGACCTCAATTATGGATAGACTACTTATCATGGGCTCAACTTTCTTGCAATACCAGCTGGCACTCTTCAACTGGCGTCACCCCATTTGAAGCGTTTATGGGAGAATCCCACCAAACCTATGGCGATACCAACCAGGAACTGCAAGAGAAGAAATAGTGGACACACAACTCCGATGTCGCGATACAATCGTATGGTCCTCCAATACAATAGCCGACATCGTGATCAGCAATACACTATGGGGGATTGGGTGTATTTGTGCAGACCTACCTATGGAGCAAGTTATCGATGGCCAAGAGGATACAACAAACTAGCTCCTAGGTACATTGGGCCATACCGAATCATCAGGCGAGTGGGGACTGGCAATATGAGTTGCTATTACCAAATGAAAGCAACATCCATCCTGTCTTCCATGTCTTGAAGTTAAAGCCCTACCCTCAACCACCGCCTGAAGAAGAACCCATTTCAGAGCCCATTCGGGATCTCCAGGGAACTGCCTACCCTTATCAAAGATTGGGCATTCGCACCAACAGCAATAGTGGAGCACGAGTGGTTAATAGAATGGAGCAATAATGATGATAGCACCAATGATATCACCGCCACCTGGGAAAAGGCAGAGGAAATCACTATATGATTTCCAAATGAGGACAAGGTGTTCTTGAAGGCGGGAGAATTGTTAGGTGCAGACCTAACAACTGAGTTTTGTTTATTTCTGATGCTACTCTCTGTCTTTGTTTTCCAGTTTTAATGTTTCTGTCAAGTAGCGGGTCGGGTCCCAGTTGGGCTTGTAATAAACCCAACTGATCACGTTATGTTATACGCACACACTTAAGGGAACTAAACCCTAATGAAGAAAGAAATTGTGGTAGAAGCTGGGCTTCTGTGTGTGATTACCGCAAAGAGGGTTAGAAACTGCCGTGGTAGCCATTAAGTCGCTACCAGCAACGGCATCGTGCTTCCTCACTAGAAGTCGTAGCTGCAGGTTTTTTTTTTTCACCATTTTGGCCTTGATTAGCAGCTATATGCAAAATTTTTGTTTATTTCATTGTCACAAATATCCTTACGGGTTTTAAACAATGATATTTTGATTTGTTATAATATGGCAAAGTTGAAAATCTTGGTAAAATCTCAGCAAGTTTTTTAAAATTTTTTGTAAAAGAAATCCTAAAAATAGAATGTAAAATCTAAGAAAATAAATTGTAGAAATAAAAAATGCCAAAGAAACATTAAAAAATGCATTTTTTTGAAGTTTTGTGGCATATTTTTTCATTTTGGTGTCTTTATAAAAAGACAGGTTTTTTTGGCTGACCCTTTTTTGACATATAAAACAGGTGTTTTTTTATTTTTTTTTATAAAGATGGTTTTTCTGTGCCAATGATTTATTTTGTGCATTTGGATCTCAAAATTGATCTTGTATGCTTACATTTGGCTTTATCAGGTAGGTTCCTATGCTATGTTTGTTTGGCGGCATCGATCTGTTTTTGAGGACGAGAAACATGATCTGCTTCACATTGTCAGGGTTATTGCCATCAATATGGTAAGCTTTTCTTTAGACAGTTGCTTGCAGAAGTGGATATGGACATTGACATGCACATGTTTCACAGGCTATTGGTCTTCTATCAAAAGAAATAGACAATTGGGGCCATGTAAGTCTGCAAAACTTGAGTCCTGTATATGTCAAAGTCTGAACTAATGAGAATTTTGCAGCTGGGAGGCTTGCTTGGAGGTGCTGGAGTATCATGGCTTGTGGGTCCTGCCTGGACTTATCAATATACTCGTAATGATGGCAGACAAGTGTTTGCGGACAAGCCCCCATTGCACTACTTTTGCAAACCATAGATGAATTTGACATTTCAATATGGTATTTTCATGTTTATAAATTTGAGATAGATGCCTGTTCTACTGCCTTGTTTTCCTCTTCCTTTTCTTAGTTGCTTGGACGTGTTGCAGTCTCGTGGTTTGTGGGCCCTGCATGGACATGTCAATATACTCGTATTGATGGAAGGCAAGTTCTTGTTGACAAGCGCTGCATGCACTATTTTTTCAAATCATAGTTGAAATTTGATATTTCAATCTGTTTTTTTTTTTTCATCTTTAGTAACATCAAAGAAGCCTTTTTGCTGCCTTTTCTCTTCTCTCCTTTTCTAGTCTCAAATTAGTTGGAATTGTTTTTGTTAATATATGAGAGATAATTCCTCCTATTCTTCAGGTAGATAATTATCATAGTGGGGTTCCATATCTTGCGGTTGTGTCGGGAGAAACACTAGCACATGTTATCCTACAAAGTTTGTTGTTTATGCAATCAAGGTGATCTTGGGACCCGATGGTCTTTTCTCCACTCCACTCCTCTTCCACAGACAGGCCTAAAACAAAGAGAGGATCAGACAATGGTTCCTATAAGTGGCTAAGATATGTACATTTGTAATAGACACAACCGTAAACTTTCTTACTTTTCGTAGTAATTCAATAAAAAAAGAGTATGAATTTCGATTCTTGTGGGGCTGAACCATTTCCGTTAACTTGGGTACAGGCGAAACACCGGTGCTTCTTCCCGAATTTGAGTTACATGTGACTTTAGAAGTAAAAGGTTTATGTTGGTATCTTTCTATACCTAAAAAATATGGCTCATCATAATGACGATTAGACAAGACGAAAGAGATACATTCTCGACCCCCTTGAATTTCAACCCAATTCTTGAGTGTCTCCCTCCTTGCCACGATTCTATTTGGTGGGTTCTGCAAATAGGACCCACCATCCCAACCACCTTCGTTCAAAGGTCAGATTAGAAGGATAGGTCTGCTCTTTTTCATGCATGCTCTCAAACGCTTAGGTTTCACAATCATTTTTTCATCTTGCCCATTTGAGGGAGTAGGCTATCATTAGTGCGACAATGCTAGACTGAAGACAACCAATAACTTTGGGCTACTGGGCGTTTCTATCTAACCTAGGGAATAACAGTTTCCACTTAGCATGATCAAGGCTTTTCTAGTGGTAATGTGGTGAGGTTTTTTTTTCTATATTGCATACGGTGTTGATTTTCCTGGTTGCTTGTACAAGACAATGAGGCTCCCTCTATTGCCCAGGTCAAAAAATATTGTTCTCAAACAAGTGAGGAAGCGACGGGACCCCTTACATGGTGAGGATGTTGTTTATAGAAACAATAGCTTTAAGTTGCGAGATTTTAGAAATCCCTTAGGTCCAGAGGGCTTACAGCCAGCGAATATGTGCCTCTCATTGGCAGCTAATAGCCCACTGCCACCTTTTGTGGCACGTGAAAGAAAATGCCACTTTCAATGGTGACCTGGCTTACCACCACCCGATGCGGCATTAGAGAAGCAAATGCTACTGGCCAGAGCTAATAGGACCTCATTTGTCAAGCATGAAATACCATAAGTGGAGTAGAGGTATTTGTCGTGAACGTCGACTAGCAAGTCAAACAGTTGAGACTAAGATGAACCCGGACTACGGAGGCCTTTGTTATTATCATGCGGGCCTGCCTTGGGGTAGAGTTGCCTGTCATCGCCTAGGAAAGTGTGCCTTAGCCAAGGTATAGAAGTAAGTAATTTGCGTGGCCAAGACTGGTGGACTTACTCTAAGAATTATATAGTTACATACTAAATGTGAGTGAGATTGCACTTGAAAATTATAAAATTTGACCTCATGAATGCAATGAACTGTGTATTTTGGCAGGTTTGCAAGGTGCAGTTGATGCAGTGATAGGGTTACCTGTCATCGCCTAGGAAAGCTCGGGTATCGATGTTAAGTTATCAACGGCAAAGCCGCACAGCATAACCCTCTTCACAACAAAGCAACCTTGCCGAGGAGAGCTTGTGGAGTCCATGAGTTGTTTGTAGACCTTACACGAAGAAATGCTTGAAGCAACCCTGATCCATTCAAAATGCCTCTCTATGGCTTCAACGAGGTGCAGGTTCAGGCACACATACGTAGGTTCACGCCTATCCACGTGCACATCGCTTCCTATGCCCTCTGAAGTTGGCAAAAACTACTCTGTAGTTTCAAGCTTTGCAGCTGGGTTGATTTTGTCTTGAAGCAAAAAACTGCGTTCACATGGAAAGAGACAAGGTTTGCGGTAAATGGTGAAAACCGAAATTCAATTGGACTTGATCACAATGGATCATTGTTTGAAAATGTGTTCAAACTTCAAAGTGGAGTGTGGGTTCCAAGTTGAAATTGAGGGAAGATCTAGATGCTAGAGGACAAACTCCTAGGGCTGCACACGAGTCGAGTCGAGCCCGAGATCGAACTCGAACTCGAGTCGAGTTCCCTAACACGAGCTCGAGCTCGACTCGACTATACATAGTCGAGCTCGAGCTCGACTCGTTTAACTCGTTTAGTTTAGGTGTTTACTTGTTTAGCGTTAAGTCTCATTTAACTCATTTAACTCGTTTAGGCGTAATTTAACTCGTTAACTTGTTTAACATAATTTATGTCAATAAATGTAGATTACCCTTACTATTATGAACATAAAATTAGGAATTAGCAATATGCCAATGTAATAACAATTTGGTGTGCTCACATAATTTCAGAAATGCCAGAAGTGCTGTAAAATGTAGCTGCTATTACAAATAATCAGTGATAAACCTCGGCAGCTAGGAACTGAGAATTATGTGGTATAGCATCGACTTTATATTGCACCGACTTAAAAAAAAAAAAAGGAACAAAGAACACAGATCATGGGCATTTAGAAAATTAGAATATCATGAATAAGAATACCATCTTTAAGAAGGCATGTATAGCTAATGAACTGACAGGGTACCTTCTTGAAGACCTTCGAATAAGAATTGTCCCAGATGAGTCTGTATAACCCAGCAATGCACTTACAGAAATAGGCAAAGCAGAAGAACCTCATTCTCAATCACATGCATGACAATTCACATTCCTGCCTCCCAACATGTAATATTATGATTTTGCACATGACAATTCACATTCCAGCCTCCCAACACGTAATATTATGATTTTGCACATGACAATTCACATTCCAGCCTCCCAACACGTAATATTAGCAACAGTATAAATTATAAGAGACCACATAAATAAAGCATTTAATCAACAGACTACAGAAAATGTGTGTCCCAAAGGCATGGTAAAATGCAGGTCCCAATACATCATGCTGCCTTAACTTTCAGAAGTTTATTCCTGGAGGATGTCTATAAGACTAACATCCTAACAAGAAAGAATGGAAGAGCCCAGATTGCCCCCTCAGAAGTCAGAACTTTCTTCTTGTCCTTCAGAACTTTCTCCATTGTGAGCTGATTGTTAACAGTCGATCTTATCATTGAAATCGGGAAGGTGCAGGAGAAACCAAGCTCCTTCGCTTCAGTTGCAAGAGACCATGTTCAGAGAAGAAGCAAACCAGCATGCTATGCTTCTCACAACTGGAATTTGGAAAAGCACGTCAAGCTATAGTGGGCATCAAAGAAAACTTTCAATATAGTCATATAATCAAATTTCGGATCATTTCTACAGGAAATTTGAACATTTAGGAAAAGTACAATACAACAACGAATAGCTACTAGAAGCTGAAATCCTAATTAGTTGATACAGCCACAGCAAGCTTGATGTGGAAATCCATCAACTACAAACCAAGATTCTGGTATGAATATCATATTTGATAAGTTCAAGATCAATGTTGTAAAATATGGTAACATGATACAACCATTTAATGGTTTGAAGAGGAAGCCGTTATCTGGTAGAAGTCCACGTAGGACAAAAAGTGCAGTAGAAAAATAAGGCAAGAGAAGAAAAAACATGCAAGAAAATAATCCTCAAGAAAGAGATGAGTATGTTACGTTTAAAAACGGTGTAGTTGAGGCTTCTATGTCATCCATATATATGCAAGATTCATATGATCACGGTAGTATTACAAAACCCCTCATAAATTTTTATATTCTTCCTAATTATATGTTATAATTGTAAGTACATTCTGAGGATCAAAATTGTTTAATTGTTATAGAACTATATCGATTCAGTTGGTCCTTCTCAATTGTGGCCAGCTTTCACAACGACGTCCAACACAGTGGGTAATATGTTAGTCATGTATGGGACAATAAACATACATTTCAAGTGTATGCTATTATGTTAGTTATCAGCTGCTACAACTTAAATGATTGTCATAAATTAACAACCATCATTGACTGCTTCAGTGAAATTGATAATGTCATACATTAACAGGCATTATTGAAGGCTTCTTTGAGTTAACAAGTGTCTATTAATGGGGTAAGACCAAATAACACATCTAAGATAACAAAAACATATGAAAAAACAAAAAGGGTCAGACCAAATAACACGTCTAAGGAAAGTGTATGATACAACAAAATGTGCATGACCAAATAACACGTATAAGATAAACAAAACAGGCGCGACCAAATAATGTGCCTAAGATAACAAAATGGCATAAGATAATCGCATAGGTCAGACCAAATAGCGCATGTAAGATAACATAAGGGGTATAAGTTAATTACATGTTTATAACGTCTCAGATAACAAAAGGTTATCATATAATGAAACGAGCAAGACTAAATAATGTCGCTAAGATAATGAAAGGGGTATAAGATAACTATGCATCCACAGATTGTAAGATAAACAAAGATATATGAGATAATGAATTAGGAAGGGCAGATTTAAGATAACAGAAAGGGTATAAGATAACAACACATCTATAGATTGTCAGATAATGAAAGGGATATGAGAGAATGACAAAAGTGAACCGGAATGGATCAATGCATATATAGAGTAGGAGATAAGCAAAAGCGAATATAATGAAATGTGACATATCGATGCATATATAGAGTAGGAGATAAAGAGAATATGTATGTAATAACGATGCATATATAGAGTAGGAGATAAGCAAAATCATATCAAATAATGCAATAACGAATGATACTTTACAAGCATATAACTAAAGGGGTATAAACAAGCATCTTTACGAGCGATACGACAATTTTTGCTATTTCTTAAACAAGCCTATACATGTCTATTCCCAATTAATGTTTTATAGCTACAACAAACATGTTTCCAAGTGATTTTCATTCGCTTTGGTTAAATGCATTCTAGAAAGATGCTTGTTGACCCTAATATGTTGAGCTCATTTGAAGTGGTCTGTACTCAACTAATTACCAATAAATGCGTCGGACATTCTCGCCTCAATCTAGCACATTTCATCTAAATGTCTGGCATCCTCTATTGTACGTCATGCTTCCTATGTTGTGGCAAGAGTGCCATCATTGAGTACTATACATTCTCTACATGCAACAAACTTCTTGCTTATACTAAAATATAATGAAAATACATAGACCAGTACATCTTGATTTGGCGTTCGTGAAGGAACTCTTACAGAGTGAGTGTATGTTCAACATGGCTCAGTGGCACTTTTTCATAATAAGGAAGCACCATGCTAAAACAATGGATACAATTGTAGTGTGTTATCATCAAATACATGAAAGTAATCAACAATGACAACAAACGTACTTTTGATTATGTATATAATAGATAAATGTCTCATATTTCATTCATGATGTTGTTTTCTTGTTCATATACAAGTTGTATGTGATGACTTTGTGAACTAAGTGACATCAGAGACTGCAACTAGAAAACACTTGAAAAAGAATAAATAGAAAGCAATGACATGAACAATATATTTTCACATCCAATAACGTGAAGAATTAAACAAAAAGCAATTACAAGAATAATGTATTTTGCGTCTGATAAACTTGTTATTACAGTTAACAAACTCGTTATCTCAAAACAGTGGTAGATTGTGCTTATCAATTTTATATAGTTATCTCACACCATTAACAGACATTCATTATCTCATACTATAGGCCGACGGTTCTTACCATTTTTAAATGGTCGTTATCTCATTTCTCTATTAACTGACACTCATTATCTCACACCGCAGTTCAAACCTAGTTGAGCTCAATTCTAAGTAGGCTCAAGCTTGAGCTTTATTGGGTTCAAGTCTAGTGCATGAATATTCTAAGCTAGGTTCAGGTAACTCTAAACTTAAGTTTATACAATAATGCATGTACATAGAAATGACATTTTTGCTCTTGGCACAAAACATGGCAATATGAGTTTGGGTAGGCAGTATGGGAACATGAACTCGGTTCAATTTAGAGGGCATGCCAAGATTGACTGAAAAATTCTTCAATTTGCCTTTGAAAAATGACATTTTTCAAATTTGATAAAGCTGAAATCGACCTTATAAATGAAGATGTCAAGGATAAAATGGAAAAAATGAGGATTGTAGGCTTGTCTATAAGGGCTAAACAAAATGATATACCATTCGAGTGATAGTGAATCCATATGTGTGCTCAAATTAAAAATTTGCAGTCCAAATCTCTTAAAAATTAGTTCAGAAGTTGTTAGTGACAATGTCTGGACATTGACACTCTAGGAATGATTGGAAAATTACAATTGTGCTCAATCTAAAATAGAATTGTTTGATCTGAAGGTAGGAATAGTCAAATTCATTGTTCTTGAGCATATAAATACTCATTCTTTTATACGTTGTATTTCACCTTGGATTTCAAATTTGTGTTGACCCGCTTGAATCGGGTAGAAATGATGATCAAACATGCAAAAATGGAGAAATGTGACACCATTTCCTATAAATGATTGCTCTAATACTGCAATTCGATCTTGAAAGTGGGTAATGAAGCAAAAAATACCTAGTTGATACTGGAGAGAACCTATCATGGGTCTGATTAGGTTTGCATGTGTCATTTCTGGACCATTCCTAACCAAATGTAAGATGTTAAACTTGTTTTTGAGGATTAATGATGACTTGTAGAGATGAAAATAATGACAATTGAACTTGAGTGAGACAATTTAAAGGATTTTCATGATTGTTTTGGAAAATTGTAGGAAAATAGGACAAAATGGGGTGGTCAGGGGCAAAAGAGTTATTTTTCTAGGTGGCGACAATCTAGGTGATTTTGGTCATTGTGTCTGATGCCTAGAGCATATAACTTGATTTGGTGCACTTCACAGCCCTTATATTTGAAATTCTTTTAGAAAAATCAGTTACAAGTCCTATTTGTGAAGTGTAAAATGGTCACTTTGACGTGTAAAAATTTGTGCTGTCTACACTTTCTCATTTTGTATGAGAAGCTTTCTTTCCTTGTGTGTGTACAAGGATCTCTCCTTATATATGCTTGAGTTGGAATCCTTCGTGGGTAATGTTAGTTAGGAAAAATTAAATATCAATAAACTATTTTTTGTTAGTCAATTAATTTTTCATTTTAGATAATTCCATGTGTATTTTATTTAAATTTCATTTGGTTTTAGATAAGAAACCTAGTGGCCGATTAGCATCCCCTTGAACCCTCCATCCAGCTGGACATCCTACATGGAGTTAATATATATATATATATATATATATAAACTAAAATCTGGTTTAGTTGAAAAATCTTATAGTTATATCTTATAGTATAGTACATGCTTATATTAGATAGGACTCCATATCATTTGCGTGCATTTTAGTTTAGATATATCAAATTTGATTGCAGTTTAATTCATGCATACACACATGGCAGCCATCATGCACCATGCATGCTTACTGAATATGAATTGCCTTTCATACATATTAGGATGCACTAGCTATTGTTAGATATGGGTTATTGTTAGTTATAGGTTGGTTCGGGCGAGTCTAAAATTTGTATTGTATCATGTTAGTACTGTGCGTTATATTACTTTTCATGTTTAAAATTAATGTTAAAAATGATCATTTTTTATTTTATTAGTTATCTAGTAGTAATTGGGTCCATACTCTATAGTATGCTTCTTACATTAATGGCCAGACATATGGTAAAAAATTTCGTCAAAAGCATAAAATAGGGGTCGTTAGCAAAACGATTTTTGACTGAGAAAAGGAATGACTTTTAAGCCAAAATTTAATTAAATGTTGTTTGATCGGCATGTTTAGAGATTCTCATGAAAGTTAGATCACATTTGGAATAGCTTTTAGGATCATTTTGCCCACTGGTTTGAATACTGTGTGTTTTCTTTTGTTTATTAGGGCAGGTGCGGTGACGTGAATTCTAGAGTGTCTCTTAGTTCGTCTATTTAGTTCTAGCTGATTTTTAAATAATATGCTAAATTTGTTTCGTGTTTTTCATTGCTCGTGATTTACACCTTTCTTTGGTTTTTCAAGTCAAATGCTGCACGACTGAGCACTGGAGTGGAGTCCTCGAGCTCTGGTTTTAGGAGCTTTTCTCCAGTCTAGGCTATTTCGTTTTCTTTTGTTTGGATTGATTGAATATTCTTTGTGTGACACTTGAGTATACTTTTTTGAACACTTATTAGTTCAATTAATAAAGTTAAGTTTTATGTGGAAATCAAATTTCTAAAGCCCGTTCCCTCAATTAATAAAGATAAGTTTTATGTGGAAATCAAATTTCTAAACCCCGTTCCCCGGTGGATCGACCCATACTCATTACCATAGTTGTCTTAGGTAATTTATAATTGGTGCGTGTTTTCAACTGCCTTATAACGAAATCATAGGGGTTTCGATGCAAAAACCCATGAGTTTCCACATCGCCTCTTCCTCCTTTAAAGCTTTCAATCGATTAATACAAGCCTGTTTATCTTTATTCGTTCATTCAACAGAATTTTCTATATAGTTATTTTGGAGATCAGCAAGCTCATCTTGCAACCTGTTAACTGTGCAGTCAATCCCGTAGCTCAGGACCTGCTCCATTGCTTGAGAAAGGCTTTAACTTTCCGAAGCTTAGATAAAACCCTAAGGATTGGACAGCTCATGGCTTGTGACCACCAAGTCCTCTCAGTTATTTGCTTGTGCTCGACTTGCATTTCCCAATGCATGAAATATCTAAAAATACTTCTGCCAGCTCTGCTTATCTGAGGGTAACTGACTAAAAATAAACTTGCAGCATGGTCTAAAGAAGCTCTTCTTTCCACTTGCTAATAGTAACTATTGATGCAATCAGTCCAATGCTTATTTATAAAGCATCTATCCATTTCACTACCAATTAGAGAAGGGGAACTATGACTCGAACAAGTAATTAAAGGTATTAATAGGATCCACAATTTCTTGGAGCTCCGCGGTGCGGATGAATGTTTTAAATGCCATACATGTTTGCAAAGCTGGAGGTCTACCCGATTTCTCTTTGACTGTTTTTAACGCATTAAAGTCCCCTAATACAACAGTAAGCCCAGTTTTATTGGCAAGAACCACCTCCAACATCATTAATTGGCCTCTTCTATGCCAAAAATCTGTGTAAACACACATCGACCACCCCAAAAGTTCTGCCCATAGAAATTTTCTGAAATTCATAATCCATCCAGTAAAGATTATATTTGCAGTTCGCTGACACAGACTGATTCTGTTGCAGCCAACCACCACCCTTTCTAGTTACCATCAGCCTCCATGTTAGATTCAGAATCCATATCAACAAAGCCACACATTAACCTTGCTAACGCATCTTCATTTACCAACTTGTCCAACAAGAACATCATATCTGGCCTGTCACAGCTATATAATCGTGCGACGTCCGTGCTAAGATGTCATTCATGCATTAGGCTGATTTCTGGTCTCCTGCCGGAATCCGACGATGCAGCCTTGAAATCCGGCCAGTCCAATTAGTTCTTTTCAAGGTTCCTTCCTTCGCTGGTCGTGGTAGGTAGATACATCTCATATGAGGGAAGACAATTCTTGTATTTAGCAATAATTTTCTCATTTGTTAGCCAGTGTCAGGAACTTTCTAACGTTTTAGTTTATCATTTTTTTTCCTTTATTTGTTGGTAACAACATGTGGGAGGAGCTGCACATTCCAATGGTGTAAACCCATACAAGTGTCGTTTGTTAGTAGTTACCACTTAACATATTATATGTATCTAATATATTATTACATATAGATTGCATATTGCATTTGCATCATAGATGGAGTCTAAAGGCGCTCAGTTCTAGAGATCACATCTAATTCATGTCAGATCTGGTCGAGTTTAGGTAAGTCTTTTACTGCCAAATTTTTAGGATTTAATTTCAGCAAGTCAGTTAAAATAGATTTTTCATAAACAAAAATAATTAGCTTGGCTAATCATCTCCTGATAATGCTCGTAGAGTTTCCGATAGTTGGTGTGTGTGCACCATAATCTTTTGGGATTTCTCTTTTCCTGTGTTGTAAATGTTGATGTTTATGTGCACTGTGTTGCTTAATTTTCATCGAGCAGGTCTCAATTTGGGATTTATTAAGCTAGGGTCCTGTTTGGCGGACTTGGTTTTTGCCCTTAAGCCCTCACAGACACCCGTATTTGTGATCTTGGTTGGCTTGTTGTAGCTTACATCGGGAGTGGGGACCACATTCTGGTGGTGTTTATAACTTGAGCGCCGCATTGACCCAGCACCGTTACTTAAATGCTTAACAAATTACTATTACAATTAAATCCAGATTCTTTTCAAACTCTAAGCTGGTGCTTTAAAATCTCTCTCTAAAAATTTTTCACACTGAATTTAAATTGTTAAAAAAATAGCCCCTAAAATGACCTTCAAGGAGCTCCATGAAGAATTCGTTTAACTTAACCGCTACTTTAGGACGACATAATTAGCTCGTTCAGGTCTCAAAACCTTGAAACCCACTCAATAGTTTCTTTGTACATCTGTCTGTAAATCTCAAGACTAACATCTGAAATATCTCTTTCGGATCTTAAAATTTCTTTGGATCAAGGGATTCTTATAAAACCGGCTAATAGGGGGGAGGACCTCACCGGGCATGCTTATTTCCTCAGATTTTAGGAAAGGCTATGGAGGGGTGGTAGAGAGGCTTTTCTGAATAAAATAAATCTTGCTTATCCTTAATGATCTGGAGATCATATACAAGAATCAACGACCTGATGCTCCATAGGCCAAGCATGGCTCTACCAATCCACAAACCCAAACCTATTTTCAAAGTGTTTTGTTTTCTAACTTGAAATCTTGTAAAAGATGAGATCCCCAAAAATAATAATGTCCCTCCCACGGAATAACTTTAAGGGTCAAAATTTTCCAAATTTCTCAAATAAATTTGATTATCCATGCAATTCCATAAGGCCCCATACCTAAAATCTAAATCCAACACCCCTTTTAGATAAGATCAGATCGTTTGGTCAATCTAAACCTACATTCAACAATCTTTTCTATCAAATTGTAGCGCTGATCCAAACTTAAATCCATATCCAATAATCTTTCTCGGGTCATACCGAACCTCTAATCCAAATCCAAACTCACATCTGACACTCTTTCTGCCACAAAAATTCCAATATATTTCCAAAATGTTTTTAAGCTGCCCATAAAATCTTTTGAACAATTCTTGAGCTTTTTGAACCATGATAAGCCTAAAGAACTTTAGAACCATGTAACCTTTGAAGCCCTTTTGAACTTATGGAACTTTTAGAATCTGGGGGTTCGGAATTTCTGAAACTTTTAGAAATATTAAAACTTTGGGACTTTTGAACTATAACTTTTGAATTCTTGAAAATTAGGGCATTGAAACATAGAAACTTTATATTTTTTGGTATTTTGGAACTCATGGAACTTCTGAAATTTGGAGCTTTTGAAACTTTTTGAACTTGCATATTTGATGCACAAAACTTTTAAACCCGTGATATAGAACACACACATTACTCATGCTTTGGCATACACAGGTCACACTTTTAATGCATCACACTGTGTCTCAGCATGTGGAACTCATGTACTTGGGTAGAGAACTCCTGCAGGACAGATAACCAGTACGCTTGCACATGGAACTCATGCTTTTGCATGCACAAGTTATGCTTTCGTGCATAGAACTCACAATGGACTGTATGTTGAACTCGCGCTTTTGATGTCCACTATAACTCGTATTGCATTTGTGGGCCCCTTCCTCCCTTTGACTCACTCCTGCACTTAGAGGTCGTGTGATTGCTGTCCATTAGGACATGACAGGCACAATGTTCTGCTCATCACATTACTATCATGTCCTCATGAACAATGATGTTCTTTGTCCACTGTTTGATGATTTTAGAAACAAAACACTACGTTCCCCTTGTTTGGCGTTTGTTTCGCACACGTCTGTTATGTCAGTCATGTCTGGCGTTTGTTTCTGTTCTGACCGATGTTTTTGTCTTCCATGGTCAGTTCTGTTTGTCCTGTCTGGTGTTAGTTTATGTTCTGTTCAAACTGTCTGTTCTATCTAGTGTTTGTGTCTTCTATGATTATTTTTGCCTATTATATTTGTTCTCTCCGCTATATGATGACAAGAATATCTTATTTTTTGAACATGTTATATTAAAACACAAATATAAAATTCATAACTACATGTTATATGTGAATCAATACATTCGATAACACGATCCATAATATTATAGCAAAATCAACTCTTTCAATAGATTCATGTATATACCTCATCTCCTTGTTCGACAAATGGGCCATTCTTATACAATAATCACAATGTAGCGGGTATAGTTTAGACCTTTACAGAAAGTCCTGACTTTTCCTAAAGAATTGTCATTTCTCCTTCTTCTAATGGCATACAATGACAATTGAGACAAAAGTGTATATAAAATTTTAAAGTAGAGCCACTATAAACACAAAAATAACTATGACAACTCGCTAGATAACTAGTCTTCTGTCATACACACTACTCTTCCCATCAAAACCATGTAATACTTAAGAAGAGACATCATCGTTTGGTTCCTACATTTCAGAAATTAAAAAAACAAACAAATAATTAGATTATCACCATAATGTATTAAAATAACCAAGTATAATTAAAGCAGTTACATATAATATAACGAGAATGTTAGAGAATGAGTATCTTACTTGAAACATAATCATTCCACATTATTGAAGTAATTTGCTGACGAAGTTCATTGTTGCTACAACGTATTTGCATTTGTTCAGTATTTTCATCATCATTTGTAATTTCACTTACTTCACTATCTTTTATATCAATAGAAGAAAATTATTCAGCATTTGGATTGTGGTTGAATATAAAATTATGAAGAAGACGTGCCACTTGTACAATTTTAACTTGAATGGATATTGGATATGACACATGATTGTTCAAAATCAAAAACCTTAGCTTAAGCAAACCAAACACTCTCTCCATAGTAATGTGCAAAGATGAGTGTATAGTTGTACAATTCTTCTTTCGTCTCAATTTGCCTAGATCCAGACACATTAAATTCTGATAGATGGTACTGACATCTTCTATATGGAGTTAATAATCAGATAATATTTGGGTATCCAGTATCGGCAAGATATTATTTACCTATTTCATGATCAACAATATGTGTTTTGTTAGTCAAACAATTACATTAATGATGGCAAATTTAAACCATTGATGCTTATTTTCTTATCATGTAGAATTTCTAATGGATGAAGATTATCTTCTAGTGCACTATACAATACTCTTGCAAACAGTTGCACTTTCTTTCCAACCAGCTAGTATGTAGTGAAACTGCATCTCGAATCCCACCACTGCTAAAATATTTTGAGATAAGAACCCTTTTCTATTTCGCCAATGATTGTGCTCATCTCTTCGAACATATACTGGAATGTACCATCAATTGCTCTCAAACAATCCTACTGATACGTAATATGTGTTAGTATTCTAAATGTTTTACCATAAATAAAAAGGTTGACTACATCTATTGTGAAGTGTAGTTGTTTACATTAAAGTATGGAAAGAAACATGGATCTCCTCTAACTCGAGCTGGTGTAGTATCATCTCCATGTCCCATGTATTCTTGTGCAATACGAAGAATTGCTTTCAAAACTAAGTTGAAGTACTTACTAATTGTTTGTCATAAGTGCTGAAAATCATATTGAGTTCGTTGATATCGTTGATCATGTCGTAAGGTAACGAGAAACATCGCTACTTGTTCTTCAGTTGTGATTTTTATTGCATCACACAATAATGCATATGTTTATTGATCCATCCTCAATAGATCTAAACAATTTCTTAGATGTCCATGCATACAGTCATGTACAAATTGGGTCACTGCTAGTCGATTAATATGTACTAAATTTCTAGTAGATCTACCTTGAGCTTTCAAGCATTCCATCTTCAACCACATAATAAGAATAAAGATAACTGTGGATATTTCATCCATCTTGATAATAAATACACAAATTCATGAGAATCACTGTTAGTCGATTAATATGTACTAAATTTCTAGTAGGTCTACCTTGAGCTTTCAAGCATTCCATCTTCAACCACATAATAAGAATAAAGATAACTGTGGATATTTCATCCATCTTGATAATAAATACACAAATTCATGAGAATAAACACTATTTAATTGCAAAAAAATTATGAAATAAAAAACAATTGCAAGCATGAATTCATAACCATTTACAATACATCGCAAATTATAAACAATTAAAAACATAAAAAATACACTATTACAAACAACTAGAATATATCACAAATTACAAACAGTTACACACATTAAAAGTAATGCATAATTACAAACCTCCATAACGATAATCAGTTACAAACATTACCTATCGTTTAGCCAATCTGCGTGCACAACAAAGTAACCTACAACTCACATGTCATCCTGAGAAGCGCATTTGCTTTATCAAATTGAAAAGTAAATCGATTGTTATGAAAAACAAATGATTATCTATTTACCCTTTTACATGCATATCTCTTAAAATTTCTCAACTCTTTTGCAAAATAACTATAGGTTGGGTTTCCGCAAGTTATCATATGTACTCACAAATGGTTTTAGAAGTATTATAATTCATGATTGTGGAGGTTCTCAGTCTTTTGTTTTCTCTCGTGCTGTTAGAGGTTTCTCCCTAAGTAGAAGCATTGCTATCCATTGGTAAAATAGGTATCTAAAAATAATTTTCATCTTGTTCATCTACATTTATTTGTACATCATCTTTTGCCCTACTAACTATGCACTCCTATTATCACCTTCCAATGCAGTGGAAGATCCTCAAATTTCCATTGCATGCTTATAATACTCTTGTTGCTAGCAATTTATATTTTTTTCTATTTGGGTACTTTTGTATATACTCTTTCTACACGTTATCATCTGCTTGTATAATTTTTTTATCTGGATCCCACCTAAATCTTGAAGCAGTGAGCATCTCTTTCATCACTTGTAAGTCAGGTTTTGCTCTTATCAGTTTGTTTTGAATTTTCTCTTATATAAACATTGGTCTATATGCTTCCATCATTTTTGCTCAACCACCTTCATAGATGTTTCTTTTAGCCCATTTGATGTTCGCATTCCAAGAATCTTAGTTTGCTCTAACATTATGTCAAATAAAAACTACACTTGATCTTCATCCTGTTGTAGTTTGTCATAATGGCTACTCATCTATTTTTAACAAATAGAAGTACAAGAAGATCAAACAATTTAGTTACATGAAATAAATTTAAGCAATTGACTTAATGTGCAAATAAACAAATATACAACAAAAATATAACAAGCTAAAGCTAAACATAACTTTCACGTATTGTGTACAAGAAACACATGACAAATACCAAAAGAGAAAGAGAAAGATAACATTGGATGCATTATGTCTTTCTTTGCAAGCTCCAAAGTTAAAGAGATTCAATGATCGATGGCCTAACAATATTTATACCCACCTAATTGCCAGCTTACATGTAATTAACAAGTCCACATCTAATTAACTGTCGTTTACAATGCATAAAATTTATTCTTTTTGTTAGTGTAACATGGTTAGCATCAGATTGTGGTTACGTAATCAGCAAATTGTCACATGTTTAAGCGAGTGGAAAATTAGTTGTATTTAGATCGAGTGAATGTTAAAGAGCTTGCTTCAAGTGTCGTAGCATAGTTTGTCGTCTTCCCAATTTTGATGGGTGCTCTTAAACTGTTGAAGGTGTGGGTACAATACCTAAGTTGATCCTCATGCAACCTATGACCCTACAAATAAAGGAAATGGAGAGCCACGCAGAGCGATGTAATGTCACTAAACCTTGATGGACAGAGACCAGATCTGTTAAACACCTGTGATATGATGATCTTGCATGTCTTAGTTATGGATAATTCTTCTTATGATGGCCAATGCCTCTGTTCAAATGATACATTCCATGTTTTGCAATAAACTTTAAGCTGCTATCATTCTTAGAATATGTGTATGAGAGTCATGTCCATATCGACCACATGGTAATTGTGGAAGTATAATTTCTTGAATCATGGAAGTTGGACGCTCAACACAAAAATATATAAAGTCCACTTAGTATGTTAATATTAAATTAAATAATATATTTCTAACATTTCATAGTCATTTAAACTATGTCACCTGAATGCGGGGTGCGGGTGCCGGTGCGGCACATCTCAAAAAAATTAGGTGCGGCGGTGCGGTGAAGATATTTTATTAATATTAATATTAATATTATTATTATTATTAATTTTTCGTAGAAATTGAATAACACAATTAAAATTATACATTTTTATGATAGTGGGAAAAAATAAAAAAAGAAATGTTTGAAAAAAAGACAAACAGATCGTTTTATGAAAGCCACCATTCTTTAGTCCTGTATCGTTTTTTTTGAAAGAGAAAAGAGAACATATAATATATCTATAGATGTATTAAATTAGATGCAACGGCCGACGGGGATTTGATTTTGTGGATTTTTAATCTGGTTTCATCCCGAAATCAGATCCAGATCCAAACCATATACGCAGATGAACTTGGTTTGGATTTGGTTTCGACTCGGAACTTGATCCAACTCCCCTGGGTGCGGCTTGGGTGTGAGCCTCATCATCGGGTGCGGATTGGGTGCGCACCTGGAGCGCACCCGCAACGCGTCGGTGCGGGTGCGAGCTCCTGGGAAACGCACCCAGGTGACATTGCATTTAAATCTCAATTAGTCTCACACTTAACCTTTAACCAATTCAATTTTAGCTTGGGACACAAATAGAATAGTTCATGAGACAAGCTAGAGCAAGCTAAGTTGAGTCAGTGATGTGGATCAGCCTAGTCCTGCACTAACCAATGGTGAAGCTTCAAGATGGGGTTTTGGATTTGATGCATTTAGATCCACATGGTTAAATCTGGATCTCACTATTTAGATACTATGACTTTTGTTAAGATGAGAGGGAGAAAAAGAGAGAGAGAGAGAGAGAGAGAGAGAGAAGCTTTGAGATCTCAGTAATTCCTACAATAGCAACTGTGGTGTAATTAGTGATGAGGGCGTACACAGTAGCAATTTAAATGCACCAACTGTGTTAAGTAGCAGGCATCTGAATAGTACCCAAGTTGCTTTCTCTCTCTCTCTCTCTCTCTCTCTCTCATTCATTCTTTCTTTCAGTAGTTGTACCCATTGAAGCAGAGGAAATCATGAACTTCGCTTGTAGTAAACGATATTAATTGTAAACAGTGGCCAATGGAGCAGAGGGAATCTGTCATTTTACTTGGGGAACATTGAACTTGTACTATCTACTGGAGCTGCAATTCCTGAGCTTGAGCAGTAATACGACGCACCAACATGAAGTGTGTGAATGGTGAACTATAAACCCTAGAATGACATAAGTTTGATATGCTAGATAGCCTTCTTCACATAGACCAGCCATAAATAAGAGTACCACCTACATAGCAGAGCCTAAAAAATAACACAGTTATATGCACAGTACTGCCTTCTTAAAATCACAAGAAGATGCCACTGGATATATATATAGATACATACATACATACATACATACATACATACATACATAATATATATATATATATATATATATATATATATATATATATATATATATATATATATATATATATATTATATATATATATATATATATATATACGTACCTTTCTTTGTCCTAAACTTCCATCTTTTGATTTTATTTATATCTGGTAAGGATGTGCTTGATGCATTAATATCTGTTTTCTGGTGTTGCCATATGCGCTTAAATAGTGTATGGCCTCCCGTCCGCTCAAGTTTCCATGTCACTGATATCAAGATCTGTAAGTACTACCAAAATCTAGCTATTCATGGTTTCATTTCCTATACTACCAGATATCTTAGTTTACGAGTACCACTATAGAAATGTGAAAAGTAATAGCTATTCCTATGCAGGATCTGTTGTAGAAACAACTACTTAGAAGAAGAGAACAGATCAAAAATCTTTCTGGCAGAAGGAACAACTTGGACGAGAATCCCCAAAGCATGGCCATTCTACATGCTCTAGTCATCCCTTATCATGCCCAGGGCCATTTTGCTCTTCTCATGGAGCTCACATTGCCTAGCAAATCATGGTTACCTTCATGTACATGGAGTACATACACAGACATGTGATGGTAGAGCTGCCAGAAAACTTTTGCAGTGACTATGTTGCAAGCATAGGCTTCCTAATTCAGGATGCCTAGGCAAGTCATCCTTGGCTGCAAAAACTCACTCTACCCCTTTCACCTAAGGCAGCCATGTTGAGGGTGCAGGGTATCCATTCAAATCTGCCAACACGAGTAGCACAACAGACTTGGTTGTGGTTTCATCTCAATTGTCAAAGAATGCAAAGTGCTCACCAGGTTAGATGTGTCCATGATCGATAAATTTGTTGGTTTGGCATAGTGTAGTTTTATTTGTTTTCGAATGTCAAAACTTGGAAAGGAACTTGACTGAAGTAATTGAGGTTAAGTGACCTAAAATGTTTCAACTACATGTCTAGAAAAGACATCTTTTTCCATGGAACGATAACGATGAAGCAGAGTGGCCTAACCAGTTGCTAACGCCTTACATTCAAAGAATAAAGCAACTTGAAAATGAAGAACAAATTTTTCTACTACTGCCAGTGGAACCTGCGGCTTTCCTCAAGAACAACTCAGAGAGTAAAACAAGTGTAAACTAATGCCAGAGGTGAGAGATACAAACACATGGTAGACAGTAATACAACATGATTTTCATTCAAAAGCCCCTAAAAAAATTGTTCGAATGTAGATGTCAAGGCAAACTCCTACAATGGAGAAGCAGTCATTAGACGGGGACTTGCCTGTGGAATGCGCAGATTGCTTGATTGATTGATAGGGCGAGGGGCAGCTTCAATCCACTACACGTTTGAAGGAGGCGAGAGGTTGAAGGAGGGTGAAGAAGCATGAGGGGTAAGGAAGACAAGAGGGGGCTATGGGGTGAGGGTGGCAAGATGGCTAATCGACTTATGCAGGTGACTAAAATAAAGAAGAAACCTTAGTCAGACAACATTGCCTCCTCAAATCTAATTGCCAAGCTTTTCTCTAGTTCAACAGTATCACATTTGACAGGAGCAAAAACCGTAGTTACTGCAAATCAGAGACAAGAGGGAGGGAGCGAGAGAGAAAACAAGAGAATGAGAACCAGAACTCGCTTGGAAAAAGTTATTCGCCCAACAATGGAGCTCCTTGCAGCAACAAGGTGATCGCACGACCCGTCGTCGAGGGAATGGAGGAAGCAAGACCAATCAGTTGATGGAATGGAGGAAGAAGCAATGGACAGAGTAGGGGAGGAAGGCGTAGAGCAGTGGAAAGGGGAAGGCATAGAGCAGTGGAAAGGGGAAGACTTAGAAGAGAGAAGGGGGAAAGACAGAGGAGAAGGAAAAGGGGGAGCACTCGAGGGACACTCGGGGGTCGGGTGCGGGAGACGTTCTGTTCCACATTGTTATGAGGGTTGAGGGTTAGCTCGAAAGATTGTAGAACAAGGGTAATTTATACCCCCTTTCAATCGTCCGCCCCTCCATCCTTTATTACGGATGGCATTTGATAAAAAATCAATTAAACAAGACACGTGTGTGCCATTCCACATGTCCTATGAGCATCAAATGACCTCCTAGGTGCACAGATCTTGCCTTATCTTGGACTGAATTTTCACCATTAACCATGTAATTTGTACCATTAATCAAGTTGTCTAGTTTAGGATGAATGGCATGCCATGTAGTGGAGAAAGAAAGAGAAAGAGAGTGATAGAGTTTGGCCACCAGACGTAATCATTGTTGAACAAAGAAGGCTTTACACAATGAATGACATCAAAGTTTGACTTCATAGTACTTTCATACTTGTCAAAAAACTATTGTATAAAGAAGATATCCTGATATTTCTCATAGATTCTCCATAGCTCTTGACTGCTCCACTTCAACTGGAAATTCCTCATTAATATAATCCTAGGTGATGTGTGTCAGCACAAAATAATCTTCGATGTTGCATCCTGGTGCTCTACGGTACTTATAGAATTGGTCCATCGGCTTTGCTCGACTGGTGGTGGTTTTGGATGCTTTAGGGCATGAATATTTTTCAAGATAACATATGATTTAATATCACCTCCATGAGTTGAATTAATGGTCTGAATTTGCAGCCTTTGATAAACTTGGGATGCTTCTCCTTAGTTTTCCTCTTGTTCAGGTCTTTTTGCCCTTCAGATTCAGTAGCTGATCCTAGTTACATGCAAAGAGAAGATTTGGGAAAGGGGTTTCTCCAGATATTGAGTTTTGCTGATTTTTTCTTAACAAATCTGGTTTTCTAGCTGGTGCTTCTCTATAATCCTCTTGTTTGGTCCTTTCAAAAGAAATATTTCAAAACATTTCTGGTTCATGCTCTTGCTCACAAGCCTAACCATCAATTGCTGAAAGGCTTCATAAGCTGCTAGGTCTTATTGGCATTTAGTCCACCACGACAACTTGTTATTGGTAAAACTTGTAAAATTATATATAAGTTCAAGGAAATAGAAATATCATGAAGAAATGTCAACATCACAAAGAAGATTTGGTGACATAACAAAGACCGAAATTATTAGAACATTGCAATGGAAAAAAACGAATATTTATACAAAATTGTTGAAATGACAAGGTTCAATGACAATTTGAGGAGGGCAAACAAATATGCAAGAGCTCATAGTAGGATGATGACTAGACTTGGTGAGGAGACAAACATATTTGGTCGACCCTATAGAAAGTATAAATCAAATAATAAGAGGTACAAGTTTGACCCAGGTTAGGCAGAAGAAACATACTATAAATGTTCAAGGGATCTAGAAAAATGAACATATGCACAAGTTGATGACTTCAATACAATGGGGTCTAAGATGGGAGGTTAAAATATAGAGGAGGGCAAACATTATATTTATACAATGCCTAAATTGAGAGGGGTTGCATTTAATCCTAAATCTACATGAGCATGAAATATTTCATCTCAATTCTAAGTGCTAATGCAAATATAGAACATACATACCCGGATCTGTATGATGACAACTAGGAGGCTCTATGAGCTAGGATGACATTCATGACTCGAACATTTAAGTCAGTTAGCTTAGTCAACCAAAGATAGGTCCCATCACGGTCACCACTTTGTTGAGATACAAAAGTTTTGAACCTTGCATGCAAATCGTTATAAATAGGAAAAATATGTCACATGCACTCACTTCCATATCCATGTGCAGGAATTTGAGAGACGGGACTCATGCTATTGGTACTAGGTCTGATCATTTTGGGTTTTCAAGGGTAATCTGACCAATGACTAAGCTTTGTGTCGATTTGATTGTAGTACAGTGCCTGAATGAACAATAGCAAACATGCCCTAGATTTCAAAAGAATGTGGTTTGAAAATCTAAGTGGATCAATAGAGATTCAGGGATTCAAGCAGGAGAGCACCAAGAAAGAAACATAGTTCAATCTTTTATTCATCATTGATCCATGCAAATGAGATCCTGAATATATATGATGCATGCATAGTAGATCAAATGTAATTAAGATTCTGACGCTAGAGATTGGTATGCCAGACATGGACCTTAGGAGATACTTTGGATGCAAATTCAAGTATGATTGAAATAAATACAACTAACAATTTGATCCAAAACCATGATCTAAGTCAATGGGTTAGGTCTAATTCAAATTTAGGCATTAGGTTCTAAGAGATAAAAAATTTATGATCCATAATCGAATATTGGAGTTTGAAGTTTGAGAACACTAATATCCAAATTTCCTTATCTAATATCTAATATTTGGGATTTAATCCAATACATAATGAGATTATAGATTTAAAATCTACCTATCATACTTTGGACACATAATCAAATCCCATCTGAATCTCATAGCTTATGATCCAAGGTTCTAGATTCAAATTCATGACTCAATATCCAGATCTAATTCATTGTATCTCTTGGGTTCAAGGTATAAGGCCTAAAATATAGATCTGAAACTGTTAGATATTAGCTGTAGGTTGATCCATGTAATTCAATTGAAGATCTAATTCTTTATACGTGCCAAATGTAGGTTGAGCCTAACTAAGGTTAAGGTTTTACTTGCTTGGTTACAATGTTGAAGTCTTCCATACCTAGAATTAGTTAGCATTGAGATTGGTTCAAATGGGTCTTCCAAGCACCTAATTTTAGGGTGTAGGCTCATTGGTTGTGAATTCTAGCATCGGTGTAAGTTAGACCCTCTAAGAGTGACTTTGGTCACCTAAGGAGAGATCTGAAAATTATATATGATCTAGGGATTTTAAAATATATTTTGAAAAAAGGGTTTGGTTTAAAAAATGTGCCTTGTAAACTACGATTCAGAAAGTGTGTCCAAGCAAGACCAGGCTGAATTGATTATTCTCATGCCAAGAATAATGTTGTAGGGCATGGTACTAGTCAGTCAAACCTAGTTTCCACATGGTCCCAAGATATAGGTCCATTTTTTTAAATTCAATACATATGTATGATTCTAGGCATAATCCAATTAAGAAAGAAATAAACTATATGCTTGAGTATATTAAAGCAAATACTATAGACTAAGCATTTAAATGTTAAATGAAAGAGAAAAAATGATAGATTGGATTGTCTGCCCCATGTCCCTCACCTAATTGATAATGAAAACCAAATCTAGCCTAGGAACAGAAGAGAAATTAGACTATCCTTGACATGCTTAAGGAAACTAAAATAATCCAAGAATTAATATAAAAATAAACTAAACTAAGTACGCAAAGCAGAAAAGGAAAAAAAAATAAACATGATTATGAAAACAAAGAAAACTACAACGTAAATAAGAAAGAAAAGGAGAAGGAAAAAATAAATTACCTGACTGGCACAAACCTTCTCCTAAGCTTGAGCACGACCCCGAGGTCTTTTTGAGCCATTGCCATTGACTTGGTTGTCCACTAATGTGACTCAAAACCAAGCTCTTGACTTAGGCTGTTAGACCAAAGAAAATTTTAAATTTTTCCTTTAATTAGCTTGAACACTTTTTCGGGATTTCCTCAAATTTACTGCACCTTTCAAGCTATTTTACTCAAAGACTTAGTGTGGAAAACATGGGATGAGTGGACCCCAATTTATAGCTTGAGGAGAGAGAAAATTTTACTCCCAAGGATCAATACATGACTAAAATTTCTTAGGGGATTGAGCCCCCAACCAAACCATATGATAAAACATTAAAAACATTATATTATACATGAGACCAAATCAGAGAAATGTTTGTTTTGGAGCCATGTGAACACCAATCATGATTCTACCTAAAGTAGATTGATTAGCACAGAATTATGCATGTCCTCAGCATCTATTGGGATTGACATCTGGCATATTGAACAAAATCAAGTGTGATATGATATGATATTAAGATCTGGATCAAATTATGATATTGAAATCTAAAATTTAGAAAAAGAGATGTCGATCAAGATGAAATAGATCGTGGATCTAAAATATGGAAAAAGAGAATAGAATTGAGGCTCCAAAGATCTGAAATATGATGAACTTTGTTGTACGTAATATAATCATAAGTTGAAGAGGGTATCGTTTGAAATGAAATGCCAATTTTGCCTTGGTTGTAGATATGGGTATCTTATGATGAATTTGAAGTGGAAAAAGGGTTTCAAACTAGAGTTCTAGAGATCTGAAAATGATAATCTTCATAAACTTAGGTATATATGAAATATAACCAACACTTAGATGGAAAAACCTATGGGTGTCATCTTGGATCGAGACATACTCATATCATGGATTTGGTTCAATTTGAAGGTCTATAAATCAAAGAAAGCAATAAACTTAGGTATATATAATAACTTGAGTTTATGCCAAAAATGTGATTTAAAAAAAATGATTGTTTTACCCTTAGTGTAAGTTTTGGACTCAAGCAAGCATAAAATTTGACTTGGGCTAAAGCTCTAGGCATCATAGAAAGCCATAAACTAAGGTATATGTGGCATATGTCCTATGTTTGTATACAGGAACATGGCTCAAAAGAAAATATCTATTTTACCCTTGTGTGTGATTTTAGGGCTTCATATGAGTGTGGTTGATTTGACTAGACCAATCTACTTTGGTTAAAAGTTCACTGAAACTTTCTTACTGATTGCCCTAAAAATATTTTTCTAATTGTATGTGATTTGAAATCCCAAATTATAAAGAGAAACTGTAGAGGGTTTGAAAAATCAGGTTATCATTGGAATTCTCACTCGTGGAGTTGTGGGTGCTTAGGCAAACCACTTACCAATAAGGATATGTTGAAAGATAAGAAAATTTTGATCTAACTTGGATGAAGTGACCTCCACAATGATTAGAAAGTGTAGCATGTACTATGAATGAGTTTTAGAACCTTAGGAACTGAATTGAACTCAAACTAAGATGAATAATCTCAAACCAAATTGTGGAAGATAGATTTATATATAAACATGATCTTATCTTAGTTTCAGTTAACTCAATCGGGCTGACCTCAAATTCAGTTCATACCTTTGTAAAATAGGAGAGAAAGTGGGCTTTGAGACCTTCAGAACTGATTTGAACTCCAGCCAGCATGAATGAACTCAAAGAGCTGAGGAATGATAGATTTATATATGATAAACCTGATCCTAGCTTGATTTCAACTCACTCCATTGGGTTGACCTCAAATTTCAGCTTAAACCCTTGAAAAACAAGAGTGATAGTGCTTCAAGACTCAAAATTTGAGTCTAGTAACTCAAAGTGTGAAAAAAAACTTTCTTTCCACTAAAGTAAACCAATCTTGAACTTGGTTGGACTTAAAAATATATGGTTAAACAAAAAATTGTAGTTTTAGGTTTGTGTGACTTGACATGAGGTAAGCTAACTCAATTTGGTAAAAAAGGCAGGTGAGTTGACTCTAACTATTTCAGGAGACTTGTAGAGTTACGAATTACCCTATTTAAGTTTGTTCTAAATCATTACCAAGGTTTCTCATTTTTTTTTATATTCAGGGGCAAACCTAAGTGATTCTAGTTTAAACTTCATGCACCTAAATAATATAGGTTTGACCCAAGTTTTCTAGGACCCTCTCCCACATTTGAAATCAGTTCTAAAAGCTCAATCCAAAGTCTCCTTGTAGAGAGGGAAATTGATCATTTGGTTATGGTAAAAAATTTGGTGTGTTTATAGTTACTTAATTATTCTTCTAGAAACTTCTATGAAATGGTGATCTTGCAAAGATGAATTTTAATCATTTTCAAAGATCATTTTATACACTCACTCACCAACGCTTCTCTAGTAGTCCATGTGAAAATACTGGAGAACTTGTGATTTGACAACTTGATGGTATGGGCACTTCTTTAGAAGGTCCTTGATATGCTCCCATGCTTCATGAAATTGCTGACCTTTTGATTCAAGGAATGTGATGATTGTGTGTCTATACCGATTAATCTTGCCCCACGCTAAGGCTATTCCCAACTTTTGATCCTCACTAAATCTAACAATCTATATCCATGCTTAGTTTGTCCTTGAGAGAGAATGAAAACAAATGTGATTTTCAAAGCATAGTCCCCAACATTTATTGCAAGAGCAATGCACATGTCTAAGAACTCATAAATATGCTTACAAGGACACCTTGTGGCTAAGGCCATGAAGGATGAAACCATGAAAATAAAGTTGGCCTTCACTTCATATGGAATGGCTTCTACTTCATGTCTTAACCCAAATAGTACTTTGTTGGGACAAAGTACTCTGGCAACAATTAGGTGGGTCTATCTTGAACATTTTGATCCCTCTAGCTCTCCATCTTTTCACATCAAACACTTTGGCTCTAGATTGAAAGAAAGAAGTGGTACTTGGTACAATTTTGGATGTAGATATAATTCACAATCTATTTCCAATGTTAGTTCAAATATAAAATCAAATATCATATTGCAATACAATGTGAACCATGTGCAAGTTATATTTACTAGATTTTACAACTAGTGAGTTTGGGTTGAACTCTGGGGGCAATTGTTGAGTATCAATTTAAATAGTCCCGATTGACAACTTCATGTGAAAACAAGATAGACAAGAATTGTAATACTAGAGAAATGCTCATATTGCAATGATTCAAATAAAACAATGAGTTCAATAGTGTTGCATGCATACCTTTCATATACAAAATGTTCTAGAAAAGTAAAACAAATAAAGTAGAGACAAGCCTAAATCTAAACATGGCAGCTTTTTGAAGACAGTTGAACTCATTGATCTTCCATGGCACACATCAATCTCCCCTAATATGTGCAGCCTTCAATCTCCTTGTGGTTGCTCCACTTCCCCAACGAGTAGATTGTGAATTGTCTAAAAAAGAGTATTCAGTTGTGCAACATGTTAGAAAGCAAAATGGAAACTAATAATGCTGCCCATTACAAAAACAAGATACTTTCCATGCAAGCTCATGTATGTATATGCTAACTGGTTATTAATACAAAATACAAACCTAGACTAGTTTTCTTGTTCTTTTTTCATTAACTCAAAATATGCAACCCACTATTGTAGGTTGCTAAAATACAAAATGACATTAAAACCAAGCAAGCAACCATTACAAACTGTAAATTTTCAAGAAGCAATACTCCAAACTATCAAACTATAACAAGAAAACAAAATAAAAAACATTCATGCATAACATGCACTTTCTCTCTCTATAACAGTTTGATTTAAAAATTAAGCATATCTACTTTTTTGTCTAAACTTGGTTACTGCCAGCTAACCTAAACTTATCTCATAGAAAAAATGAGTTAGGGTTTCACCCTAGCTCATATAACTTTTACTTTTTTAAAAAAAATCATGTCGATTAACTTGCTTTTTTACGGAAACATTGACATTTTGTTTATTTCTTATTAATTAATCTAGTTTCTTCTTAAACCTAAATTTATCAAAATAAAATGTAGCAACTTTAAGCGAATTCAAGATAGGATTCAAGTGCCTATATTCAACCAAAAATATGGTTTAAGATAGAAAAAGATGATTACCCTTAGGACTCAAATTTCACTATTTTATATATAGTTTCATCATTTTATGTATGATTTCGATCAAATTCAAAGTGCAACTCCTTGAGCCTACACAAACACAAACATGAGATTTAAGCATAAAATCAGATCACAATAATATTAAAAATTAATGCATTTCAGAAATTATCAGTACTTTCACAACATTAAGTCCATGCATACACTTGAAAAAATCAAGCACATTGCCGAAGAACTTATGTTGAGCAACGACATAGTAAGCAAGCACTTGAAGGTCTTTCTCATTATGGACATTTGTGGTACACACACACACACACAAATATATATATATATATGTGTGTGTGTGTGTGTGTGTGTGTGTGTGTGTGTGTGTGTGATTTGACCCTAAACAATAACAACATCATTTTTGTTGTGCTAGTGAAGCCACAAAAAAGGTCTGAACTTATGCAGCATTTGAACCATAAACAGTTAAATTATGTCACAGACCTTTCTACCATCAGCCCAGAGATTTTGCTTTTCATGTCTTTAGAGTAGTAATGATGACAATGACAAGTTTCTAGTAGGTGAACCTAACTATTTTAATCTATGGTTAGCTTTTTATGTTTTTGAATCCTTTAAAATTGTTATCTTCTTTCAATGTAAGATATATCAACAAATGCTATCAAAGGCCTTTGCTAACCAATTTGGTGACATAGGTCTTCATTTGATGCAAGTGATGGGCGTAGGAACATATTTCTTATGAACTGATCATTCATATATCATGGTTTTGGGTGTCTATGCACATGCGACTGCTATTATGGTATAAAGTTTCTTATTATGCTAGTGATAAGGCAGAGTTTTACATATAAAGTTAATTTTTCTTCTCATAAAGTGTCATAGCTGACACAGTTGAAAAAGTTTCTCAAATAAGAAAGCATAGTCCAGAAGCTTGCTGCTCTTCAAACCTAGAAGGCAGGCCATCGCCATCCATTTTATTTTGTTTGGAATCCTCTTATAGCTCTCCTCTAGAATAATTAGGGTTACATTATCTATTATTTCTATTTGGGCCATTCAAATTGCATTTTTTTTTAAAATATGTGAGCCTTGCTCCAAATTAGGCAAGAACTTTATGTGAGAGTAGAAGGCCCAAAGGGTTTAAATGTCAAATTTCAAATTCATTATCAGCTAATTAAAAAATAAAATTGCCTGATATTAAGAAAATTCTAGGTAGTATAGATAACATTATGAGAGAAGTTGATTGTTGAAATGATCATTAAAACACATCAATTTTTTTTCAGATAGGGCACTTAAAAGATATACATGGACAACAAGGAAGCAAGGAAAGAATTTGTGTCGTGGCTGCATCATTGTCTCTGTGGCAGGGTTGCACACGAGTCGAGTTGAGCCCAACCTCGGCATGACTCCCAGATTGCTCATCATGAGCTTGACAATGTGTTAACACACAAATTTTTTTCCAAATTTTCACAGTGGCAGTTTTGGAAATTTTACCAAATATTTTAGACGAAATTTGAAGTAACCCACTTCGATGCCTATCCAATCCAGTCCTAGCCTAATTCTATGGATCAATCTTATTTTCAACTCTCATTCAAGTTAGAATCTTGAATTGCAAAATCAAATCTCCTAACAAAGTTTGAAATTCAATTTCATTTCATATCTAAAATACTAATCTAGGCTAAGTTAGAACTTTAACTTAAATAAGGCCAGAATTTTGGATCAAAATATCCTTGACAATCCTAAATCACAGAAACCTTAATATAAGGTTGCCTCGAATCAATTTACGTTATAAGATATCATGGCACAATTCAAACAAGCTGAAAGAGCTTGGATTACTGAGCAATTGAACACACTCAATAAATAAGTCAATCAAATTGGCACACGCTCATCGAAAAAGATCATTCAAATTGGTAAATAGCAAAAATATGATTGAGACGAGAAATAGATAAAAAATCAATGCGTAGAATGAAAATTACAAAAATCGAAGCCTCCGTGGGCTTTGACTGAGTCTAGCCTCACCTAGCTCGTGCATGTGGCTAGGTAGGTCAATGAATTTCAAAATTTCAATTTTTTTTAAAAAGATTTAATCTTCTTACCATGTCACCTATTTCCAAATTTCGAAGTTGGAAGTTAGTTTTTGTTTGGTTGGATTCCAAGTAAGAAAATGATTAAAGAGAATTTAAAATCAATTCTCTTTCTCCTAAAAAAATTAACCTAAAATGAGATTAACTCAATTAAAGAGAGAATCCCATTTGGGTGTATCTTTCTCGAGAATGATTTTAACAATTCTAATTAGAACTTCATTTAGACGAGGTTCTCTCTTTAAAATTCATCTTTGAATGTTTTTTAGATAAAACCAACTTAATCAAAGTGGTATGATTTTGAAATGCAATCAAAAGAGTAGTTCACTTGGGAATAGCTTCTTTCACCTTTTTCAAAACTACTTTGAATTATTAAAATCCAAAAAAAAATAATTAAGATGGTAGGTTTTCAAAACATTTTAAAGAGTAGTTTCTTTCTTGACGCAGCTCTCTCTTCATATTACTATGAGTAATTTCCAAAACCAGCTATTTAAAGCTGGTATATTTTCTAAATTTTTAATTAGAGCAGCCAACTTGGGCATGCTTTCTTTCTCTCTATTTTCAAGTCGTTTCAATTGATTGTAAATTAAAAGCAAACCAGCTTAATCAAAGTATGTTTCCAAGGCTCACTCAAAGAGCAGCTGCCTATTGGCGTGCTCTGCTTTACTCTCTCTTGAGGGAGAGTGTTCTTGAAAAGATTCAATCATGAACCCAAGCTAACTTTCTTTAGTTAGCTTAGTTTCAAAACGAAGAAAAAGAAAAGAATCTAAACCAGCTCAATTAGAGCTGACTTAGAGGGACAAGTTTAAAGAGCTGCCCCCATTGGCATGCTCTCTCTCTCTCTTCTTCCTTAAAATCATTTCAAGTAATAATCAAGAAGAAAACAATTTGAATCAAAACAAATTGGGAATATTTCGCTTGGGGTGAGGTCCTCTCCACTTGTAATATCATTTTAAATTATTTTAAAACCAACTTAAAAGTTGATGTGTTCTGAAAGAGGAGCTAGTCTTCAACTTCGAAATTCTCAAAACAGCTTGTAAAAGCTGGAATTTCCTCAAATCGAAGAGTCGCCGAAGTGGTCGTACTCTACTAAACTTCCAAATTCTTTTGAAAAATCTAAAGATTTTGAACAAAAGCAGATAAGATTAATTAAAGCTGACTTCATTTTCAAGTCCTGATTAAAGAGCCACCCAAATGAGGCGTGTTCTCTTACTCTTTTCAAAATTTTCTTTGAAAAGGGTCTTAAGGTTAAGAATGAGATTAGCCTCAATTAAGCTGATCCTATTTTTTAATCAATCAAGGAGCCACCCAAGTGGTAGCGTAATCCTCTTCTTTTTAAGATCTCTTGTTGTAATATGATTTTAATCTTAAACAAAACCAGCTCAATTAAGGCTGGCTTGCTTCCGTTTTTAAAGAACAAGTTATGGAGCAGCCTCATGTGGGCGTGCTCTCCTTATCTCTTTCTTTTAGAATTATATTGAATGATTCTAATTGAAAACCAAGCCTAACTTAATTAAGTTAGCTCTTTTCCAAAACAAAAAAACCTTAAATTGATCCATCTTATGATGGACCATTTATGGAAAAAGGGCTGCCAGCTGGGTGCAGCCTCCCTCCCACTCATCTTTAGTTGAGAGAAATGACTCTCTCAATCAAGTCATTGGTCCCCAAGCTGAACGGACCAAGTTCCTACGGAGTCCATTAATACCTACAGTTGAAGCTCTATAAAAGGCACATTCGGCATCTCATGTGGAGGCTGGATCCTTCGGACTTGCTTCAGAATCCTCTCAGCAGCAGTTTCAGCAACAGTTCCCTCTGCCGCAGCTGCCTTGGATGCCCCCAGCTGATTCCTCGTCCAGCCAACGCCTCCAACTGCTGCTCCTTCAACCGGCATTTTCCAGCCGGCATCGCCAACAACTTCCCTATTGTTGCCACCGCGACCTGCTTCAGCCATTGTTATGTTCAGCTAACGTCTTTAGCTAGTCGTCTTCAAACAGTCCCGCTGTTTCCATTCCATCAACTAATGGCTTTGGCTGAGCTCCCTCAACCTACGTCACGCAGGAAATAAGTCCAGCTAGATGCTCCTTAATCAGCTGCCGCAACTCCAGCAATGGATGTCTACCTCAAGCTCCTCTCAGCTTCCGAGCTTAGACACTTTCACCGATCTAGGTGTCTAGCCTTGGCACATTTTCAGTAGTTAGGATGCTCTAGTCCAAGCTTACGTTCAACTCCAAGCTCGCCAGCACATCCAATCAAGTTAGCTGTGCCTTCAGCACAGGGACTCCATTGTTTGTCGCTTCTTCAACAGACGTCGCCTCAACCTACGGTAATCTGCGACAGGTACCTTCAGCCTTCAACCATCTTCAGTAAGTCGTTCTTCAACCAGTGTCTCCAACTTCGCCGCATTTCCATTCAGCTTAGTAACTTCAGAATTGGACTTTTTTTTCGCGCCCATAGATAGACACACTAATCATTCCTTAGATTTTCAATCTTGCTGATGTCAAAGAAGCAACGGGTGAGCCCTCTTCCTACTCAAGCAATAGTAATATCTTGCTATCATGAAGTCCATAGCTCTGCTGATGTCAAACAGCCACTTCCTTGCAGTTTCCAAATCTAAAACTGCAGCCTACATCTGATCCTGATCGACAGCTTTGCTGTCTCCAAATTCGGACTAGCGGATCACTGCTGTTCTCCCACCGAACAGCAGCACTATAGTGTTTCCAAGCTAGGAAACAACAACAACCTTGCTGCTCATTAGTTCAAGACCACAACCGCCTTGCCGCTCCTTGGGTCCAGACAGCCCCCTTCTGCTACGTCCAGTAAATCAGCTCCTCCAAGTGGCAGTGACCTAGCCATTCCCCAATCTGGACCGGCTCTATTGCTGCACCTTATTTTCGGCAGATCACCTATTCCAAAACAGCAGCTCACTTGCTATTTTCAGTTCAGAACTGCAGCAATCCAGCTGCCCTCTAAGCCAAAGGCAGTTTCTCTGCTTCAAAACAATGTGACCTGTGTTGTGTTCAAGTTCCATCAACAGTTCCCCGCTGCCCTTGGGATCAGGCCCACTCCTGACTGCTTCTAATCAGAAGCAACAGTCTTACTGCCTCCTTATCAGCCACGGGCCCACAACCATGCTGCTCCTTCGTTTAACTGTATCAAACATGCTACTCTCTACTTTAAGCTAGCAGCGATGCCATTTTCAATTTCCAGCAGCTCTGTGCTACTTAAACTAGTAGCGGGGTGGGATTTATATTTATTTTATTAAGGCTGAGAATGATGTCCAGATGGGTGGCTACACAAAAATTGTACATGTTAAAGCATCTATTCATGCACGCAAACTATTTCAGCAAATACCCAATCAAATCTCATTTTTTGAATGTATGGCAATCACGCCCCAATAGCGTCATAAACCCGATAAAATGGCCAATCATCTAATTCTAGTCAATCCAAGATTGGATTCGCTCAAACAATGAGTTTTAACCCATCTTTGCCATGACAAATAATTCAAACGAGCTTGCATCAAATCTTATTGTTTCTGAAATTTTCAGAAATCACTACAAGTTTACAAAAGCGTGCCAAAACAACGTGTCCAAAAAATATATTTCAAAACACAATCGGTCTATATAAAAGAAAAGACAACACCACCAGAATCAATCCACAGTGTTGGATGATCGGATCATTTCTCAAAACTCACAAAATCCAGATGTCAAAGCTACATTTTCAAGCGAAAATAATTTGGGAACAGTTTCTAAGCATTCCAAAACGCCTAGAATTCTCAAAGAGCAGCTTCAAGAAATATGAACATTCAAAATCACATAAATTTCAGTTGGAAGTCCTTTATATTGCAGCTGTAAAAGCTAACATCCGTTTTTCAAAACTTGTCAACCCAAATGGATTTCAAAATCATAATGTCAAGAACTAAGTGTTTGAATTGAATTTTCAGAAACACTTAAAGGGAAATCCCAAGTGTCAAAATGCTTCAAAATCTACAAAGTATGGCTTTTAAGTGAGATTTCAAAATTATCTCCATTTCGGCTTGAAAGCTGAAAACAACCTTCATAGATAAGCAAGATTTGGCCAACTGAATCCACAAGATTTTCCAATACCAAATAGAAATTCCAAAAACGTTAGTTTCAAAAATCAAACCAATCTCAAGGGCTCTCCAATAAGACACACTACACTCTTGATCTAAAATTCCAATTGTGAACTTAGAAGCTGTCCAACATTCTAAAAAACCATCAGCACTATGAGAACCAAGTATATTATGCATGGAGAGATGAAAGAGCAAAGTATCAACGAAACTTGTAGTTTGCTTTAGTCAAACATACGCTCACTCACTACAATAAGCACACAAAAACACCAGTCCATGAGACTAAATTGAACCAATTTGGATTTGCTATTATGATCAAGTCGTATTGAAACAAAGACTTAGGTCTTTTGCTTGTGTCAAAGTGGCAAACATTCTCACAATGATCTTCAATATCTCAAAGTTTTCAAATCTGAAAATTTTCGTAAAAGAGATTTCTTCAAGACTTCCCAAAATGGATTTCCAAATATGGTGTTTGCTTTTCATTTTAAATCAGCTTAAACATTCAAAAATCCACAATTTCAATCAACAAATTTGTAATTTTAAGGGCCAAAATTCAATTTCCATTCCCATATCCATTTCTAAAAATCCCCATCCAAATCAATTCAAAATAATTTTCAACTAAATTCAATTTTTCAAACCAGTTTAAGTTTTCAATTCCCCAAATCAAATCCTAGATTTCCAATCAAAATCAAAATAAATTTTGAAATTCAAATCCATTGTCTGCACAATGTATTCTAATGCACGAAAGGGTGCAAACACAATGTCAGTGCATGCTCAACTCATTAGATGAAGTCGAAGCTTGAGATCAACTCATTTAAGCTCGTTTATCCAATTACTCATTAATTGACATGATCCATTTCATTTATTTAACATCTCATTCCAGATATATGCTTGTGTTGACCATGCAAGATTTCATAACCTTGCACGTCATGAATATTCATATGGGATGAATAGAAAACGAAAACAACGTATTAACTCACCTTCGTATTCTCAATGCAAGAATCCATGAGAGATGGGACTCTACTCTACTCGTCGGTAAGAGATCTGACCGTTGCTATCACCTTTAACAGGGATAACAAGATCAATGACTAGATTATGTGTTTAAGGTCCCAAAGTAGGATTGTTGTTAAATTTGAATGTGAAAGGAATCCTGAATTTTGAAAATGAGAGAATTTTAGAAAACTAAATGGATCATCAAATATTAGAGAGCATGAACTGAAATTTCTTGAATTAAGTGACATAATTCATGATCTGTATCATCATGGGTCCATACAAAGGCTAATTTTTAGATCACATATGAATGCATACAAAACCAGATTCAATGCAAGAATGAGATCTAGGTTCTAAGTAAACTACATGAATGCACAGAGTTAAACACATTAATAAAAAAATGAAACAAAGCAAAACTGACATTTATGCATGAATGATATGATATTTTGAAATGATACGAAATTCAGATTGAAATTAGGGCTTTCACTTGATACATCAAGCTTAATGAGGATGGTACAACCTCATTCAAAGCCCTAATTTTACATATTGGAGTCTAAATGCAATATTTTTGAAATAATACATATTTAATGATGCATGGATACAATTAATCAAATACACACATTCTGAAACCCTAAAATAATGATTTACATGATTAATCACATTACTTGAGATTTTACCAAAATAAAATGAAAGTAATTGACTAAAAAATTGAAAATCAGATAGAAAATCCCTAACTACATAGAAAACATAAATTTGTCCAAGTCCTAGAAAAACTGCAATTTAATCTCTACAATAGATATAATTGGTACTAAAAGATAGGCAAATGAAAGACAATCTTCATCAAATTTTGGGTGAAGGGTATCAACATATCCAGCAATTAGTTTCAACTGATAAATTAGAAAAATCTATTTTCTATAAAGAGATATTAAACAAGAAATCCAGTGAAGAAAACGGTGTTTTGAAGTAAACAGAGCAGAAAATAGTTTTACTACTTGCAAACATACTTGGATCTACTTGAATTTTAGACTATAGACTTTATGTACAACCGAGAATCAATAGAACTTCATAGGTTCCAAAAATGATAATAGATGAAAAAGTTATTGATCCTCAAAGTTATTATAGAAATAACAACTTGCAGTGAGACTGAGACTATTTGACCAAGTACCAGAAAATAGTAAAATAACTTCACAACTCATGTTGGACAAATAAAAAAGTTTACATAATTATATTCAATGATCATGAAACTTGGTACAGTAATTCTTTGTATATCAAGCTTTCATCTAGATTTAAAATTTTCAAAAAACTTATTATGGACAAAAAATTATAGGCTCGGAAACCTGAGCTATTAAACAGTTCTTTGTAGAAAAACAAAAAAACAAGAAAAATAGAAAATAGTTCAAATTACGAACTTTGCCAGCGTGAAAACATGTTAGATCTATGTGTATTAACATGAAAATTTTGTCTGTAAACCCTCCATACATCAGAATCAGAACTCGAAATCACGATAAAACAACCATATATAACAACACAGAAAATGAAACGTGTGTAAACTTGAGCAGAAATTCTGTTTTCTACAAAGTTTTTCAAAAAGTTCCAGAAAATTACAAAAGACAAATCCGGGCAAAACACTTAATTGAGGGGTCAAATTAATATGAAATTTCTTGAAAATTTAGGTGAAGGAACTAGATACATACAACAAACTCCTGTTTTTTACGTAACTCAATTTGGACCAATGGATTGAAAGAACTAAGTTAATTAATTTAAGAAAACTTTATAACTTAAGTCTACCAGAAATATAAGACAAAAAAACTAGTTTTGAAAATCAGTGTGGTAGAAGGGCCAAATTACAACTGAAACGCATAAACTTTGGTAGACACAAACTTGACACACACACACTAGGTTTTTTTTTTTCCGGATTGTGAAAATAATTTCTAGTTTGTGAGATATAGCTATCAGAAGTCCAAAATTAGGCTTCCGATAATACATCCAATTTTCATCTAACTTAAAATCTAACATCCCTTAAACTAGATTTTAATGAAAATCCCCATTTATGATGACATTAATCATGCAAATCAATCAACTAATCATATTGGAATGTAATATAAAGAAAGAAAAACAAAATAATAACTAAACATATGAATTGAACAAAACAAAACAAGTTATGCATGAATTTAATGAACTGTGTGCATGTATATGCACACGTGATATATGTAAAAGAAGAGAATTAATGGTGACCAATATGACATAGGAGAATAGCATGATGCTCACATGAAGTCCATGAGGTAAAGAGAAAAAGATTGAGACACTGAGAGCGAGAGAGAGAGAGAGAGAGAGAAAGACGTGAAAATCAAAGAGGGAGAGACTTGCTTTGGATCAAAAAAGTGAATTTGGATATCAAATATGAGATCCAGAACTGAAACAATGCACATTATAAGTCTAGTTTGCAAATTTGGAGTTTAAAGTCATGATCTGAGATCCAGGTGTAGGACCTAGGCTCAGCCTGAGCTCAAACAGGTTGAAAATCAGTGCTTGGAGGTGGACCTGGGCTTGCTCTGGGTTTGGGCTAGGTTGGACGTATGTCCAAACTAGGCTCAGTCAACTAGGTTCAGTTTTAGGTCAAACTGAGGTGATTGATTCCAAGGAGGGTTTAGGTTCTACATGATCCATACTGGGTTCAGTTTTGATGCATGAAATATTTAGCTTAGGTATATGTGGTTCTTAACTTCGAAAGTTGTGAAAATAATGCACATTTAGCCAAATAACAATTTTGTCCCTATCCCAAAATCCCATGTTCTGTGAGTCAGGGTGGACATCAAATTATGCAGGATCATGGACAATATTAAAATATGTTCCATATGAAATTTCATATAACAATGACTTTATTTGCCCTTAGAAAATTAAAATTTTCATAATTAACCAAACTAGAAATTGAAAACAGCATAAATGGACCATTTTAACTAAGTTCAACTAAATGTGAGCTGAAAAATGGGCTACAAAAGTCCTAGTGATTTGCAAATGAGTGAATTTTTATAATTAAGATCGTAAAATATAATTCTCTACAGTTCTGAGGGATCTTTAGGGGCAAAATGGTCATTTTCTTGGCTGGCAACAAATTGGGTGATATGGGTCCAGCTGTCTTGTAATTGGATTATAAAATACTTGGTTATGTGATGTTTGGTCTTTGCATTTGAAAATATTTCAGAAGATCGGCTCATTAGGAGGGGTAAAATGGTCATTTTGGAAATAAAATATGTGGGGTTTTGTAGATGCCCCTCTTTGCTACTGAGCCATGTCAAACCATGATTAGTGGGGAAGATGAGAGACACTAAATTTGAAAATAAATGCCCTAGTATGCCATATAGGGAAAAGATCTTGGTTTTTGAAAACCATTATGCAAATGTGATGAGTAGAATTTTTTTTGGAAAAAATAAAATGCCCCAGTATAAACATTAGGGCTGAAAATTCATTGTTCCAAATATTGTGAAAATTTGAAATATCAGAATTGTGGTGATTTGTTGCTCCAAACATTGTGATAATCAAAGATATCCCAGTTTGAGATTTATGAAATTTTGTTGCTCAAAACATTGTAATGATAGATGACTTGAGTTTGAGAACTGAGTGGTCATTGTAAAAATTCATGACCATAAAAAAATGCCCTTGTAAACTTATAATTTTGATAAAAAGATGCTCCAGTTTGTGAACCGGGTAATTGTTGTGACACTATGTGCCTATGATGGACAAGTTTTAAAATGGAGCTCCCAAGGGGTGAGCTTATGCCAAAATCGAGCGCTTTCAATAAATCATGTTCAGTAAGAGACTTATATCCTTTTGAGGACTTGCTTTAATCTTTTCACAATTCGAAAGGACTGAAAAACTCACTCTAATTAAGTCCTTTTAAGGTCCTTGGAACAAACTTCCCTTCAATATCATTTTACGAACTTTTCGAAGGTAGACTCTCATTTTCATAAAGAATCTCGTAAATGAGCAATTATTGATTTATAGACTTTTAGACCACAAGGAATTTCATGCTATTCACAAGAGAATTTTGGATTGCAAAAAGTTGTGACCTTTCAAGCAGGTTCTCGTTTTTTTTTATTTTGTTTTTTATTTTGTATTCTTTCTTTAAAATTTGTGGCTATTTGTCTCCTGAACTTTATGCTTGCTTTTGCTCAGGCTGATCTTCACCATGCAAGGTTTATGTCTACTTGGCATTCTTGAGTATTGATGTTCGCACCCCACTCCTTTTTCAAGGAGGTCGAAATGCGAGTCAGCAAAATTCTTTTAAAATTAGGGTTTTGAGAAAATTTTCAAGAGAAAAGGATCCGCTCGTCGGTACGAGGTCCAACCGTTCTTGCCGCCTTTAACAGGGGTAATTAGACCAAGGACTAAGGATCATTTGGATCATATATGAGTTATTGATGTAAGTCCTATATGCTTATGCATTGAGGTTTTGGATTCAAGAACCAAAATTCATTTTTTTGAATAAATGAATTTGAATATTGGGGGTTTTCAAGTTGGTTTAAAAACCTTTGTTTTGGTGTTATTTGAAACACATAATTCTTGAGGATTTTTGAAGATTTGGAATTGAGTTCTTTGTTGTGAACTCTAGATGATGATGATCATCTTATGACAAAAATTGATTTTGAACTTTTCTTTTGTCAAATCATGTGATTTGTAGAATTCATTCTTTTGAAAGAACATAGGTTCCAAATTGTTAGAAAACATGTTGTTTTTCAAATGCACTTTGGCCAAAAGATTATGAATGCATTGCTTGTGTTTTCTTTTGAAGTTAAGTGAGGTTTACAAATTCTCATTGCAATATGACTTGGTCACTTTTTGCAACTTAAATTTGAATCACTTAATTTCTTGAGAATGTGCATGTGGTGCCATTGATTTTGAGTGAAAGTGAATGCATGAAACGAGAATGGAAACTATATGGAACATTCATTCTTCTCTCTTTCATAATCCCTCAAGATTCATTCATATGAAACATACATTCTTCACTCCCTCATAATCTCTTAAAGTCCGTATTGCACGTCATACAATCTATGCATGAAGATTGATTAAAATGTAGGACTTTCTCTATATGTGCTCATTATATGATTAAGCACATGAATTAGAGATGTAGTCCATAAGCTTGATGCTTGACATAAAATTATCAAAATGGTGAAAATATATAAATGATGTCAAGTTAAATCTTTGAAATGGATGGGAGACGTGGAGGACATCCACTTTTGTCTCAAAATAGCTAAAAATCAGACATTGTGTTGATTTAAATAGCTGAAAATTGTCGACATTGATTCCAATAAATATGTTGTTTCTTAGATGGAAATGACAAGTCTTTCAAATAGATTCAAATTCCAGATTTGATAGTAATGAGATCGTCAACTCTTTTGGATGATTCTAGGATAGTTGGTATTTCAACTATGTAAACTTTGACATTCTTAAACCAATTCCTATGAAACATGATCTGATTTCAACAACATACATACATCTTACGTATGGATTTGCTGAAATTAAGTAAAAATGAAATAAAAATGATTCATAGTCTTGCACTAGGAAAATCAATAAAAATGGCCCATTTCATTAAAAACCGATTTGAAAACATGTTCCAACCTGATTTTAAGGGAGGAATGTAATTTTTGACAAGAAATCGGATACATATATGTACATATATAACAATGTATACATATACGTACCTTACTTTTCAAAATGAAATTTTATCAAGGGACCGCATGACTCATGAATCATGATGATTCATGACTGGGTTCTTTTATGTAGGAAGATTGAAAACTTGTTTCAAATCTTCCCTACTACCCTTGATTAATTGAATTGAAAGACATGAATCAAAATGACTGTGAATAAGAAAGAAAATAATACAATACTCAAGCTTATTCGTCATCATTTCGCCATGCAATGGTGGATCACATTCATAAAAACGTATTCATCCCTTATAGGCATTTTCATCATACGTGACGTAGCAAAATCACTCTCTCACCGTGGGATTCTCTCATAGTAGGGAGTTCAAAATGGTATTAAGTTGATTCCTTTGAAAGGGACGTGACCTTGGGGCCCATTTCAAAATTTGATACTTGGCTTCATATTTAAGAAAAACCGACATATGCATGCATTATGCATTAACATGTACATTGAAGCGTAGGTTTCCCTTAGCTGAACATCATTCCCAGCCGTAAGCAAATGAAAATAAACCCTCCCACGAATTGCTGGAATTAAAATAAATCAACAATAAGCTAAAGCAGAAGAGAAGTGAGTTAAGATCACCGACCTTGCCGTCGGTCTTGATGTTTGTCCTTCGTCTTCACTTGTTTTCTTACTCAAGCAATCCTAAGCAAGAATCCAACCGTGGATTCAAGTTTAGCAAAGCTAGAATAAGAAATAGCTTGCTTGCTGGAATTTGGAGTGGTAAAGAGGGCTTCTCACTACGAAAATCCTAAGGGTTCACTTAAGCACCCTAACTTAGCAAAATCAATGGGGAGAATAGAAGAAAGTGAAAAAGAGAATGGGAGAAAAAGGGGAAGGGGGCTTGGACGAACCTCTTCTCTCTTCCTTGGCTTCTCCCTCCTAGGTCTTTGGCTGCAGCAATTTGATAGAATGCTCTAAAATTTCGTCCCTCCCTTGGTAGCAAAGGGGAGGTTTATATAGAGGAGGAGGTGGGTTCAACCACCTTCTTAACTCACCTTGGGAACTTGCTTAAGACCTTGGGGACTTGTAAAATGAGTTAAATAGACTTTAAAGGCTCTAATTGACCATTTCTCAGCCCATTTCCACGAGCTAGGTGGGCTGGGCTAGGTTTGGTCAACATGGGTTCAGACCTAGGTGACCATTTTGACCAAAATTTTGGACGAAAATGCCCTTGCACAGGGTTTTGCCCTTATTTTGTACTATTTATTTATTTTTTGTTTGAAATTGAGCTTATAAGGTTAAAACCTAGTTACTAAGCTCCAAATGCCATTGAATTATGATAATTAAATTTAAATTTTAATAAAATTTAAAAATTTTATCAAATTTGGTTCGAAAAGGGTATTTTCGTTCAAAACTTGATTGAAAATGGATTTCAACTGAATCAAACTTTCACTTGAGAAATTCAATTTAAATTTGGTATTTGATTCATGCATTTGACAAATTCAAATGTTTATTTGCCTTTCATAAACCATTTTAGGCTTTTTAATCTTAAGTTGACCTCAGAAGGGCAAAATTGTCCAAATTGATCAATTTCGACCAATTGGCCAAAGTCAAAGCTCATTTGCAAGTAGTTTGACTTTATTTGAGGTAATTTGATAAATTTAGATCAAGAAAGCTCTTAATTGAGCTAAATTGTACTTTCACTGAGTTTAGTCAAAGTGGGTTTGGTTCGGTCAAAGTCTATTTTCGTCCATTAATTGGATCATGAGACAGACTTACGTTTTGATTGTGTTGAGCCCATGGTGACCGAACCTAGCTGGAATTGGCACCACATTTGAGTGCACCCGGGTCAAACCTACTTGGATTAAGTAGGTTAGGTGAGTTTGACCAGTCTAGTAATTGCTTCCTTGAAAATGATTTTTTTCTTTAAGGAGGACCTGCTTAAAGAAGAGAGAGAGACATAAATGTCTCTCTTTTCCTAGGTTTCTCCTTTATTTCTTCTTGAAAATGACTTTTCTTCAATTAATTTGAGAGAAAATATTTATTTATTATTTTTTTGACATGGAGGGGGCATGGCCCCTGGGGGCTCTTGACCACACGGGCTAGGTGGGGCCCACACGTGGGTCCCACGTAGCATTTTAGACTGAATTAGATCCAATTCTTGGATCTAAGTCAAAATTTGCATTTTGCAATTGGATTTGGATTTCAAATGACATTTGCAATTGAATTTGGACTTGTAATCCTGCATTGGGATTCGTGTATCGAGTTAAATTCACGATTTGAATCTAATTGTTCTTTAGATTCGAAATTGGCTTTGAAATTGTAAATTTTCACAATTCTTTTGTGAAATTTTCACATTGCTTCAATTTTGATGTGGAAAAATTTGGGGTGTTAACAGATGCCCCTCTTTGTTGTTAAGCAAATTGAATAATTTGCTTAATAGCAAAAATTCACGCACCAAATTTTTGCAAATCGTTTGGAAGATCCATTTTTCAAATGATGTTGAACCATCCTTGCTCGAGGGGAAATGCTAGGCATAGACCTGAAATAAGAAGATTTTTCTCCATCTCATTGGAGACTTTGTAGAGGAATTAATGTTGGTTGAAAAATTTTGTAATTGTGAAAGTTTTTGCATTTGATGCTTGGAGAAATTTGCCCTCGATGCCTTCTAAATCATTGGCAAGTGCTTTTTCTCTCCTTTTACTTAGTTTTTCACATACTCGCTTTTGCTTTTGAATTTTGATTTTCTTTTTGAGCCACCCTTCACTCTTGGGAGAAATTCCTCACCACCCCAAAAGCTACTACAGAGTTCCACCGCTTTGGCGGTTTTGTGTAGTTTGCTTTGTGTAATATCAAGTCTATCGGGCTTTCTTCTGAACCCTTGTAACAAGCTTTGGGCCGGTAACTCCTAGACCAGTTGGCCTCAGGGTACGAAATGTAAAACACTCCCCGGGCTTACTTGCTCGAATTCAGAAGGCTTTAGGAGACTTAATATAAGCAAAATGTTCATGGATTGCTTTTTAGCTTCACGGCGTAAGCATAGGTCATATGCCCACCCGCGCCTGCTGAGCTTTGAACCAGAGGAACAACTACACTCACCCCGAGCTCATTGCTCAACTCATTTCGCTTGATAGCTTTTTCTAGCATCTTGCCAAGGTCTTTTAGGTGACAAGACTTTTTCTTATGGCATCTCATGCTAGACCTTTACAAATGCCGATTGTCGGGACCAACATTAATTACTATACATTAGTTCCTCAATGTCTGTGAAATTTCTTGCCTATTTCAAGACGATGCCCTTGCAATTGTCCTCAAGACATGGGTTGAGTTTGAAAATTTTGATGCATTTTTGAAACTTTTCCCTAAGGGATACCATGCCCCTTAGTTGGTTTGAAAATTGTTACAAACGTGCTTATCAAAGCACAACTATTTTGAATTTTTTTTTTTTTTTGAATTACAAATTCAAGTATAGAATTTTTTGAGATGCAAAGCATTAATTGGATCGGGGATTTCAACCCCATCGGCATCAATCAGTCGATAAGAATTGTGAGGTAGAACCTCTTTGACAACATATGGTCCTTCCCAGTTCGGTGCCCATTTTCCTTTGGGTCTACTCCTGAGTGGAACTATGGATCTTAAAACAAGATCATTTACCTGAAATTTTCTTTCAATGACTGATTTGGCATAATGTCGGGCGACTCTCTTACGATAGACTTCGGCATGCTCTGCCGCTTGTAGTCTTTTCTCGTCTAAGAGGTCTAATTGAGCAAGTATCTTTTTTTGATATTTACTAATTGGGAGTTCAATGAGAGCAGCAAATTTCATTGCTGGTTTTTGGACATGTAATGGAAGGACAATTTCCGTTCCATATACTAATTCTGCTGGTGTAGCATTGGTGGGTGTCCGAATTGTGGTTCGATACGCCCAAAGTGCATTGTGCATTTTCTCGTGCCAATCTTGGCCTGTTTCAACTGCCCTTTCTAAGACACGAATCAAAATCTTGTTGGTTGCTTTTGCCTGACCATTACCTTGAGGGTAATATGGGGCAGAAAAGTGATGTTGTATTTTGTGTTTGTGACAAAGATTGCGCATTTTCTCATTTTTGAAATGAGTACCGTTATCAGAAACGATATCATACGGGATGCCAAATCTACACAAAAGATTTTTATGAATGAAGGACACTACGTGTTGTCCTTCGACTGTTTTTAAAGTGATCGCTTCCACCCATTTGGTGAAGTAATCTGTAGTTGCAAGAAAATACCTGTGTCCATTTGAGGCAGGTGGATTGATTGGACCGACTACGTCGAAGGCCCACATGGAGAATGGCCATGGTGAGCTGACCGAATGAAGGTACGCTGCTGGAGCATGAATTGATGGTGCATACAACTGACATTTGATGCATTTCTTGACAAATTGGTGACAATCTCTTTGCATTGTGGGCCAATAGTACCCTGCTCTGACTATCTGCTTGACGAGGGTCTGATACCCTACATGTCCCCCACAAATTCCTTCATGGGCTTCTTGAATGACTTCTAGTGCCTCATTTGCATCGAGACATCTAGCATATTCTATGCTGAATCCTCTTTTGTATAGGATGTCGGCTAGAATGAAATATCTTGAAGACATGTGTCTCAAAACTCTTTGCTCTTTTCGAGACATTTCTGGTGGAAGTGTTCCAGTTTGGAGAAAATCCTTGATGTTCTGATACCATGGTGTTTCTCTACTTTCTGCTTGCAACACCTGTTCTGGTATGACAAAAGATGGTTGTTCGAGTCTTCCAACTTCAAAAGATCTGATAGATTCTCCAGGTTTGAAGGCAATGGTAGAGCCTAAACTGGCTAAACCGTCTGCTATTGGGTTAAATTCTCTTTTGACATGTAAGAGTTGACATTCCTCGAACTGTCTTAAGAGGGAAGCTGCTAACTCTTGATACGGGATCAATTTTTGATCTTTGACTTGACAATCTCCATTGACCTGACTGACAGATCTCCAAAAATGCAAACTCTCTGCACTTTAAATTTGAGCAACACTTTGAGTCCTTGGATTAGGGCCTCGTACTCTGCCATATTATGCGTGTAGGAAAAATTCAATTTGAGAGAGTAAGGAATCATTTCCCTTTCTGGTGTAATGAAAAGTATCCCAATGCCTGCCCCAGCTGTGCTCTTAGATCCATCAAAGTACATCTCCCAAATCGGCTCTGGTTCAGTTGTCAGGATTTGCTCATCTGGAAAATCATCATTTGTTCTAATTTCTTCATATAGAGGAAAATCTGCCAATTGGTCTGCAATGGCTTGCCCCTTGATTGATTTTTGTGACACATATTCCAAATCATATTGCATCAGCAAAACCTGCCACTTTGCTATCCTTCCATTCAGAAATGGCTGTTCGAGGATATATTTGAGTGGATTAAGTTTGGATAAAATTTTAACTTCACAAGCCAATAGATAATGCCTTAATTTTTTGCCTTAATTTTTGACACATCCACACCAAGGCTAAGCAAGTTTTTTCCATGTGCGAGTAGTTCTTTTCAAACTGCACAAATGTCTTACTGATGTAATAAATGGCATGTTCTATTCGGCATCTTTCTTCATATTGAGCTAGAAATCCACCACAAGCTGAATCGTTAACTGTGATGTAAAGGAGTAGAGGTTCCCCTAAAATTGGAGGTTTTAAAATTGGTGGGCAAAGAAGATACTTCTTGATATTTTCGAATGAGGCTTGACATTCATGCCCCCATTCAAATTTGACTCCTTTCCGCAGTAAATGGTTGAAGGGTTCGCACCTCATGGCGAGATTAGATATAAACCTTCTGATTGACTGAATTCTGCCTTGCAAGCTGCGTAGCTCCTTAAGATTTGTTGGGGGTGACATTTCGATGATCGCCTTTGCTTTGGAAGGATCCATCTCGATTCCCTTTTTGCTGACCATAAATCCCAAAAGCTTACCGGATTCCACACCAAATACACATTTTTGCGGATTCAATCTAAGTTTGTATTGTAAGAGTCTATCAAAAACTTGAGAGAGAATGTTAATGTGATTCTCCCTTGTTTTTGACTTAATTAGTAGATCATCTACATATGCATCCATGATTTGATGCATTTGGTCATGAAAAATAACTGCCATAGCCCTTTGATATGTTGCCCCATGGGGTTGTAAATGATGTTTTAGCTTGATCTTGAACTGCCAACTTAATTTGGTTATAACCAGAATATCCATCCATAATTAATTTGGTTATAACCAGAATATCCATCCATAAAGGAGAACATAGCGTGACCTGCGGTACTGTCTACCAACAAGTCAATGTTTGGAAGTGGGTAGTCATCCTTTGGTGTAGCCTTATTCAAATCTCTGAAATCGATGCAGAGCCGAATTTTGCCATTTTTCTTTGGGACTACCACAATGTTTGCTAACCATTCAGGATAGTCGATTGTTCGGATGAACCCTGCCTTTAGTAGGTCTTCCAGGCCTTCCTTAACTTGCCCTCAAGACGAGGGTCTAGTTTCCTCAACTTTTGTTTGATTGGCTTGCATTCTGGTTTCAATGGTAGTCGATGCTCGACTAATTTTGTATCAAGTCCTGGCATGTCCTCATAAGTCCACGCAAAGGCTTCTTGATGCTTTTTGAGGAAGTCTATCAACTCTTTTCTTTCTTCTGCTGAGAGACTTGTTCCAATTTGCAAAATCTTTGGACTCTCTTCCGTGCCAATGTTAATTTCCTCAATCGGATCATTAATCAGAGGTGACAGTTGATCTTGCTTTCTCATTTGGATGAACTCTGGACATTCGGCCTCAGTGAGTTCTGGATTTATCTCCTTAAAAGCTTTTGATGTTTGATCAAAT